>NW_026694617.1:0-600000 GCF_021218885.2 Marmota monax | reverse complement strand
AAGTGAGTAAGATTTTAACATTTCCTTGAGGAAGGAGAAAGCAAGATAATTATTCTTTCCATCATAAGACTGGCCAAAAGTAGAGATGAAAAACTGAAACAGGTAGAAGACTTTCTATTAATTGCTTAGTTTATTTTGTATTATCATTTTGAGAGATAAGTCAGTCTTCTGGTCTATGGATGAAGATATTGAGGTAAAAAGTTGGACATATTTAGAAAACATATTTCCAATATTCTTTTTCCTTGTTGGGCTTTGGCAGAAATTGATTAAATAAATTAAACACAGATTGATAGAGCCTCTTTATAAATTAAACACTTTAATTATTAGTGGGTATTACTTTTTTGGCTCACCAGATATAGCTACCACTTGATGCAAAATGTATCTTAAACAACCTCTCTTTGAAGTATATCTAGATATCTTGATAAGAAACAGGAAATAGATGAACACTTTAGTAAGATGGGAAATAGATCAAGCTACTTCTAACTGATGACATTAGTAAATCAGAATTGACCAGAAACAAATGCCCACTTTGCATCGTTATTGCAGGAATAAATAAGTCATTATCAACCAAGTATATCAAAATAAAGTATTATAATTGCCTTGGGTTAACATTTTCAAAATGCAAATAGACAATATGAATTATTACTGAGAGAAAGCATACAGAACAACAATCATGCTGAATATTCTATTATCAAGGGAAAAGAGAACAACTATTAACATTTGTTCCAATATTTTACATGCAAAATAATTCTTGCTATACTCTGATGTGTTAAAATGGAATCTCAGTCAAGATCTGCTTCAGAATATTTTACCTTTGTAGTATTCATGATTCTACAAATGTAGTAATAATGATTCTACATTTTTACATGTGCCAAAATTGCTATCCAGAAGTTAGCATACTTAAATGTTTTAATTTTTTTCAGGTGGAATAACAAGTTCCCTTAAAATACATAAAAGAGCAAAATAACTTCATAAACAATATAACAACTTTTCTATCTTCGTGATTTTTAAGGAAATTTCAATAAATTTATCAAATTCTAATGGAAGAGTATGAAAGAGATACTACCTGTCTTTTCTACTGTTATTATGAAAGAGATAATACCTCTATTTTCTAGTATGTTTTGGAATTTCATTGTTATTCAAAAGTTTTTGAAGTTCAATAGTGACACAAAAATATTAACCAAGTAAGCAATGTAACAAACATCCTAGAGTAAACTATGTGACCTCTTTAAAAAGAGCATATTCATATTCAGATAATTATGACATTTACATTAAAATATATTCATATTTTTAAAGCAGTGAATATATTTTATTTTTTATTCAGTAACTCAGGGATTATTCAATAGCTCTTAAAAGCATAGTGAAAGATCTCACTTTGTATTACAAAATCACTTCAAAGTAATCAAGTTTTCCCTTTCTTATCTCATTTATTCTTAAAAATTAGCACTAGGATGATATAATACAGAAACCCATAATCTACATATCATTAATAATTTTTTTCTCAAGTAGGCTTTGGCTAAAAAATAAACATCAATATCAATATTACGAGCCAGAAAATACTGAAGTTTTGCTGTATTTGGTGGTCTGTTTAGGAGCTCAATACTGATGGTAATTTAATGTTGAAAATGTAGAGATCAGCACTTACTCTACATTCTCTTTGAAGTGTGGGCTCTGTTCCCTTTAACATATAGGGGAGGTGATCAGTTTCACCCTTTGACATGAAAAAAATGCAGTTAAAAGACACTTTGGTGTCTCTCTATGGTTGGACTGTTGCTCATTCTGTCTGTGCAAAACTGCTTAGAGGGCTTAGAATAAATGGCAAAAAACCCTAAAGCTAAGAGTGATTTTAAAAGCGTGACTGACAAGGTAGTATTGTACCTAATAAAGCTGAATGATTATGCTAATGTTTATAAATAATCAAAATGATCTTAGATCAAATGTTGATAATAATGTCAACATTTGATACTTGAAGTAATAAAAATTGAGAAAGAAATAGAAGTATATGCTTTTAGGTGTTTAACAGGATGCTTAATGAAAGAGAACATGATTTGTGAGAAAATCGGAAGCTTCCTCAATGTGATCAGATAACCACATTGAAACTTTCTTAGTTTTGCTTTCAAGTATGGAGGAAAAGTTATAAGATGACTTTTCTGAACACAGCTTTTTATTTTTTTACGCATTTTTTTAATGGTGAGAAAGAGAACAGCAATCTTCCCACAAAGTTGACCTTCTAAAATAAATTCTTAGCACGCTCTGTTTTAGGGCATTGCAGCACGGCTCAGTAGAGCACATCCGATGGAAAGTTAGAGGATCAGAAGTTCGATTCCAGACTCTGTAACTAAAGTGCTGCGTAATCTTGGGGGTTGTGAATAACATTCTGGAAGCCTGATTGCCTTCTCAATATTGCTTTGAAAGATCATATTAACTGATATTAGTAAAGATGACTTACTAAATTTTTTTAGTTTTTGAAAATGTGGTAGATATGTAAGTATACTTCAATTTGAAAACTTTTGCAATCTGTGTGTACAGTTTTCACACAAACATGGATATCTGCTGCAGAATATCAAAATTTGGGACCAATGTATGAATGAAGGATAATGAAACAGGTATTCTTTGTATTGGTTAGAGGTTTGGGTTTGAAGTTAAGTTTTCATAAGCTTTAATCCTAGCACTGCTTTTGTGCTTCCGATAACATGGTTTCATGTCTAGCCTCACATGATGGCTATGGCAGTTTCTAGTCTCATATAGATAATGTAGGTCCTAATTAATATTTGCAAAACTGCTTAGGAGCCATGAATGAGAAGAGTTATGAAAAGGGAAGGCAATGTTGTTATTCTAAGAGGTGACTGCATATTGCCTTACCTTACACTAATGTGACAACAGTATGTATTACTCCATCATTAATAATAAGTCTAGCAGAATTGCTATCTAATATGATTAGCATATTTAACATTTTTATGTTAATGAATTCACAGATAATGAATGCTGCTATTGGCAATGTCTATGTGCAAAGGAAACAAGCTATTACATGGTTTTCTGTAACTTTCTTCTGAATAAATGCTCCGTAGTCACTAATGGAGCAAAACAATCAGAATGATTCCTCTTTAGAAATTTGTGGCAATCATGGTTCCACACAACTGACTTAGTTTAAAGTGCAGAATGCTCCAGTGTCAATAGAATCTAACGTTTTTTGGCTATAAAACTGTGTATAGTCATATATGTATAGCCTTTGTTCCAAATAGTAATGCATTCCCTGGTAGTTACCAAAAGAATCAATATTAGCCATGAAAACTATGTAACTAAAAGTTGACCAATCATGGCACTAAAAATCCTATTTGTATCTTACAAACTCCAGGATAGTTTTGTCCACTAGAAAGTACTCTTTGTTTTTAAGGATTTTTTTCAACTAAGCATGTGAATTCTAACTCATAATATGAAAATAAACTAATTGTTATGCGACAGGTAGGTCTAACAGGATTTTAAATATCTCCAGAACCTGACCACTTTTCACCAGCTCTATCATCACAATCCTGGCTCAAATAACCATACTTTCTGTTCTGTACCTCTTGAAATTGAAAACGATTCCTACGTTTTTTTCCTACTTTGTATCCGTATCCAATGTAGTCTTAGCACTACAGCAAAAATGGTTTTTAAAATTAGATATGTCCCACATTTTGAAACGATATCAAAGTTCTTGGATTTATTTATTTTTTTCTTTTTCTTCATTTTTTTCCATTTTGTATTTCACTTTGGGAAGTTTCTATTAAATATTCAAGGTCACTGATTCTTGGTTCAGCTGTGCCCAGTGTGCAGATAAGCCTATTAATACCATCTTGTCTTCAGTTTATGGCTTAAGAGTTTCTGCTCCAAGAAAGATCTCAGCTTAAAATCTCTGGATTCACTTGTTTTTCTAGATTCAGAGTGGCAGTTTAGCTTCCTGATGGGCCCATGGGAGGTTACAGATTTTTGTTTTGTTCAGCTTTTTCTCATTATAAACATGGAAGACAATTTCCTAGCTTTTTTGCACATCAGTGCAAGAAGAAGACGTCCAGATTGATTTTTTTAATTATATACAATTATGTTATTAGAAGTGGCCCTTAATATACTCAGAGTGAATTGCTCAAGTTCTATAATAGGCTACAAGGCTTTCCGTCATCTGATTCTGCTGACTTCTACTTCCATTGTCCTTTATGTTGCCCAATTTTTTTCTTTTTATTATTCATTTATTAGCTTTTAATCTACTAAGCAACTACTTGATTTCCGTGTCATATTGGTTGTTCCTGCCTGTCATGGTGGGGATGTACAAATTTCAAAAAGGCAGGGTTCTTTGGTTTCTTCCTGGGGGAAAAAAAAAAGTAAGCCTACAAAGGGACTAGAACATCATGTGGCATCAGCATAATCTCAATCTTTGTTGAATCAACAAATTCCTCTATTATTCTTAAATGTCCTCTGAAAATGGACACACCAAAATGAATTAGATGGTTGGTCTGATTTTTACTCAGAATAATTTTCTCTCTTTTTCACTTCCCTCTAAAGTGTTTCATTAAGGACATGCACATGAAGATATTTAATTTTTAGAATGAGCTATGAAATTTTTTGATAGAGACACGCACAGTTTTGAGAGATTCTAATTTGGTAGTTTAAGCATGGGCCCAGTAAGTGTCTAAGTAAATAGCAAGTAATGATAAACAAAAACCTTCCATATTATTCAGGGATATATTTCCCACTTTAGTAAGGTTTTTATGAAAAGATATTTTTCCTTCAAAGTATTTCCAATTTTCTACCTATCCTTTACCTCACCCAACAGTACCATGAGCTACCTCATTGGTAAGCTGGGTAGTGTCTCAATCTCTTCTCTCTCTCTCCCCTCTTTGGAATCTGATTTCTAGTCAAGCAAGACATTTAGTCTACTCTGAGCTGACAGGTATCTCAGGGATAAAGGCTCTGGAGCCCTCAATCCTATTGGATTGGCCACGTGCTGGGCCCCCAGAGGCACCAAAGTGTTTCTCATGTTGTAGGCACAGTTGAACTTGAAATTTGCTCCTAGTTTTTCTGAATAGTCAGCATGAAGTAAGTGAGGTAGCAAATTAAAATGAAAATACTCTTCTTCATTAATCATAAACAATTAGCTGAAAAAGCACATATTAACTAGGGAATTAAAATTTAGAAACTTTGGAAAAACATAAATATACATCTATGTACATAAATAAGAACTTTGCTGTATTTCTTATGATATTCTTTATATATATATACATACATATATATACATATATATATATGAATGACAGTGGAATGCATTACAATTCTTCTTACATATACAGCACAATTTTTAATATCTCTGGTTACAAAGTATATTCACACCAATTCGTGTCTTCACACATGTACTTTGGATAATAATGATCATCACATTCCACCTTCATTTATAACCCCATGCTCCCTCCCTTCCCCTCCTACCCCTCTGCCCTATCTAGAGTTTGTCTATTCCTCCTATGCTCCCTCTCCCTATTCCACTATGAATCAGTGTCCTTATATCAAAGAAGACTTTTGGCATTTGGTTTTTTGGGATTGGCTAACTTCACTTAGCATTATCTTCTCTAACTCTGTCCTTTTAACTGCCAATGCTATAATTTTATTCTCTTTTATTGCGGAGTTATATTCCATTGTGTATATATGGCACATTTCTTTTTATCCATTCATCTATTGAATGGCATCTAGGTTTGTTCCACAGTTTAGCTATTGTGAATTGTGCTGCTATAAACATTGATGTGGCTGTGTCCCTGTAGTATGCTGTTTTAAAATCCTTTGGGTATAGACCAAGGAGAGATATATCTGGGTCAAATGGTGGTTCCATTCCCAATTTTCCAAGAAATCCCCATACTGTTTTCCATATTGGCTACACCAATTTGCAGTCCCACCAGCAGTGTATGAGTGTACCTTTTCTCCCACATCCTCGCCAAAACTTATTGTTGTTTGTCTTCATAATAGCTGCCATTCTGACTGGAGTGAGATGATATCTTAGAGTAGTTTTGATTTGCATTTCTCTAATTGCTAGTAATGATGAACATTTTTTCATATATTTGCTGATTAATTGTATATCCTCTTCTGAGAAGTGTCTGTTCAGGTCCTTGGCCCATTTATTGATTGGGTTATTTGTTCTTTTTGGTGCTTAGCTTTTTGAGTTCTTTATATACCCTCGAGATTAATACCCTCGAGATTAATACTCTAATCTCGAGGGTATACAAAGAATTCTATACCCTCTAATTAGTGTGAGGGGTAAAGATTTGCTCCTAAGATGTAGGCTCTCTATTCACTTCACAGATTGTTTCTTTTGCCGAGAAGAAACTTTTTAGTTTGAGTCCATCCCATTTATTGATTCTTGATTTTAATTCTTGTGCCACAGGAATCTTAGTAAGGAAGTTGGGGGCCTAATCCCTCATGATGGAGATTAGGGCCTACTTTTTCTTCTATTAGATGCAGGGTCTCTGGTTTTATTCCTAAGTCCTTGATTCATTTTGAATTGAGTTTTGTGCATGGGGAGAGATAGGGGTGTAATTTCATTTTGTTGCATATGGATTTCCAGTTTTCCCAGCACCATTTGTTGAAGAGGCTATCTTTTCTCCAACGCATGTTTTTGGTGCCTTTGTCTAATATAAGACAATTGTAATTCTGTGGGTTGGTCTCTGGGTCCTCTATTCTGTACCATTGGTCTACCAGTCTGTTTTGGTGCCAATACAATGCTGTTTTTGTTACTATTGCTCTGAGTAGAGTTTAAGGTCTGGTATAGTGATGCCACCTGCCTTCACTCTTCCTGCTAAGGATAGCTTTAGCTATTCTGGGTCTCTTATTTTTCCACATGAATTTCATGATTGCTTTTTCTATTTCTATGAGGAATGTCATTGGGATTTTGATTGAAATTGCATTAAATCTGTATAGTGCTTTTGGAAGTATGGTCATTTTGATGATATTAATTCTGCCTATCTAAGAGCAAGGTAGATCTTTCCATCTTCTAAGGTCTTCTTTTACTACTTTCTTTAAGGTTCTGTAATTTTCATTATATAGATTTTTCACCTATTTCATTAAGTTTATTCTTTAGTATTTTATTTTTTGAGGCTATTGTAAATGGTATAGTTTTCCTCATTTCCATTTCTGAGGATTTATCACTGATATACAGAAATGCCTTTGATTTATGGGTGTTGATTTTATGTCCTGATACTTTGCTTAATTCATTTACTAGTTCTAGAAGTTTTCTGGTGGAACTTTTAGGGTCTTCTAGGTATTGAGTCATATCATAAGCAAATAATGCCATTTTGAGTACTTCTTTTCCTATGTGTATTCCTTTAATTTCTTTCATCTGCCTAATTGCTCTGGCCAGTGTTTCAATAACTATGTTAAATAGAAGTGGTCAAAGAGGGCATCCCTGTCTTCTTCCAGTTTTTAGAGGGAATGCCTTCAATTTTCTCCATTTAGAATGATGTTTGCCTGCGGCTTAGCACAGATAGCCTTTTTAATGTTGAGATATATTTCTGTTATTCCTAATTTTTCTAATGTTTTGAACATAAAGCAGTGCTGTATTTTGTCAAATGTTTTTCTGCTTCTATTGAAATGATCGTATGATTATTTAAGTCTGTTGATGTGATGACTTACATTTATAGATTTCCATATGTTGAACAAACCTTGCATCCCTGGGATAAATCCCACTTGATCATGGTGCAAGATCTTTTTAATAATTTTTTATTTGATTTGCCAGAATTTTATCGAGAAGTTTTGCATCTATGTTAATTAGAGATATTGGTCTGAAGTTTTCTTTTTTTGATGTGTCTTTGCCTGGTTTTGGAATCAGAGTGATACTGGCCTCATAGAATAAGTTTGGAAGTGCTGCCTCTTTTTCTACTTCCTATAATAAATTGAAGAGTATTGGTATTATTTCTTCTTTAAAGGTCTTATAGAACTGGACTGTGTATCCTGGGGTTTTCTTGGTTGGTAGACATTTTTATGTAATTTTTTTATTTATATATGACAGCAGAATGCATTACAATTCTTATTCCATATATACAGCACAATTTTTCAAATATCTGGCTGTATACATAGTATATTCACACCAATTCGTGTCTTCATACATGTACATTGGATATTAATGATTATCACATTCTACCATCATTAATTACCCCATGCCCCCTTCCTTCTCCTCCAATCCCTCTGCCCTATCTAGAATTCATGGCATCTGCTATTTCATCACTTGAAATTGATCTGATTAAATTGTGTATATCATCCTGATTCAATTTGGGCAAATTATATGACTCTAGAAACTTGTAGATGCCTTCGATATTTTCTATTTTATTGGAGTACAAGTTTTCAAAATAATTTCTAATTATTTTCTGTAGTGTCTATTTTGATATTTCCTTTTTCATCATGTATGTTAATGATTTGAATTTTCTCTCTCCTTCTCTTCGTTAGCATGGCTAAGGGTCTGTCAATTTTATTTATTTTTTAAAAGAACCAACTTTTTGTTCTGTCAGTTTTTTTCAAGCATTTCTTTTGTTTTAATTTTATTGATTTCAGCTCTGATTTTAATTATTTCCTGTCTCCTGCTGCTTTTGGTGTTGATTTGTTCTTCTTTTTCTAAGGCTTTGAGATATAATGTTAAGTCATTTATTTGTTGACTTTTTCTTCTTTTAAGGAATGAACTCCATGCAATGAACTTTCCTCTTAGAACTGCTTTCATAGTGTCCCAGAGATTTCTATACATTGTATCTGTGTTCTCATTCACCTCCAATTATTTTTTAATATCCTCTTTGATGTTTTCTGCAACCCATTGTTCATTCAGTAGCTTATTATTTAGTCTCCAGGTGTTGGAGTGGATTTTATTTCTTATTATATCATTGATTTCTAATTTCATTCCATTATGATCTGATAGAATGCAGGGTAGTATCTCTACTTTTTTAATATTTGCTAAGTGTTGCTTTGTGGAATAGTATATGGTCTACTTTAGAGAAGGATCCATATGCTGCCGAGAAGAAAGTGTATTCTCTCGTTGAAGGATGAAATATTCTATATATGTGAGTTAAGTCTAAGTTATTGATTGTATTATTGAGTTCTATAGTTTCTTTGTTCAACTTTTGTTTGGAAGATCTATCTAGTGATGAAAGAGGTGTGTTAAATTCACCCAAAATTATTGTGCTGTGGTCTATTTGACTCTTGAACTTGAGAAGAGTTTGTGGATGCTCCTTTGTTTGGGACATATATTTATAATTGTTAAGTCTTGTTGGTGTATGGTTCCCTTGAACAGTAATTAGTGTCCTTCTTTATCCTTTTTGATTGACTTTAGTTTGAAGTCTACTTTATTTGCTATGAGGATGGAAACCCCTGCTTATTTCCGCAGTCCATGTGAGTGGTATGATTTTTCCTAACCCTTCACCTTCAGTCTGTGGATGTCTTTTCCTATGAGATGAGTCTCTTGGAGGCAGCGTATTGTTGGGTCTTTCTTTCTTTCTTTCTTTCTTTTTTTGATCCAATCTGCTGTCTATGTCTTTTGATTGGTGAGTTTAGGCCATTAACATTCAAGGTTATTATTGAGACATAGTTCATATCCCAGCCATTTTTGTTTATTTTTGGTATTTAATATGAGTTTTTTTCTCCTGTGATTATATTTTCCTTTAGTGTAATCCCTTCCTCTGCTGATTTTCATCATTGGTTTTCATTTGTTCTTCTTGTAATATTTTGCTGAGGATGTTCTGTAGTGCAGGCTTTCTAGTTGTAAATTCTTTTAACTTTTATCATGGAAAGTTTTTGTTTCATCATCAAATCTAAAGCTTAGTTTTACTGGATATAAGTATTTTGGTTGGCATCCATTTTCTTTCAGAGTTTGGTATATGTCGTTCCACAATCTCTTGGCTTTGTGGGTCTGGGTTGAAAAATCTGATGAAAAATTTCAAAGCATCAAGAATAAAAAGAAGATTCTGAAAAATGGCAAATGAGAGGCAAAAACTACAGGTCACCACCAAAGAACAAAAGTTAAACAGACATCTCATGTTTAAAATGGGCAGAAAAATTCTGAAAATGTAATATAATGTTAAATGCCTACCTCAATTGTGTTTTAATTACTCTTGATACTACTGTGTGAATAATAGGGAATCTGCTGAGATCTCTCTCTATATGTGATCTGATTCCTCTCTTTTGTGGCTTTTAATATTCTATCCTTATTCTGTATGGTAGGCTTAGATCTGTTGAAATTTTGTACACTTGGTGTCCTGTAAGACTCTTGTATTTGGTTTTCCAATTTGTTCTTCATGCTTGGGAAATTTTCTGATATTATCTCATTGAAGAGATTGTGCATTCCTTTGGTTTGGAACTCTGTGCCTTCCTCTATCCTAATATCTCTTAGATTTGGTCTTTTGATGCTGACCCATAATTCTTGGATGTTCTGTTCATGGTTTCTTACTGTCTTCATGGTGTGATCAACTTTACTTTCCAGATTGTACACTTTGTCTTCATTATCTGACTTTCTTTCTTCCAAGTGATCTAGTCTGTTGGTTATGCTTTCTATAGAGTTTTTTATTTGATTTCTTGTAACCTTCATTTCAAGGATTTCTGACCTTTTTTTCTTCTCAGAGTCTCTATCTCTCTCTTAAAGTAATCTTTTGCTACCTGTATTTCCTTTCTTATCTTTTTGTTGGAGTGATCAATTTTTGCCTGTATTTGCTCATTTAGGTTATTCTTTAATTCACAGATCATTTTAATTATGAACCTTCTGAACTCCTTCTCTGACATTTGATCAAGGTCACTGTCCATGGGTTCTGTTATTATAGTGTTTTGGTTTGCTGGAGGCACTTTCCTCCCTTGTTTTTTCATGTTGTTTATGTGTCTTCCTTTCTTGCAGTGTGGATCTGAGATATTATAGTTTCTTCCCTATATTCTTGTAGTACCTGTGCAGATTGTCTGTACCTCACCTTGATGTTGGTCTTCCAGAGCCTGCTGTGTTCCTCAATGAATGCTATTGCATCCTGGATCTGGGTCCTGCACAAGTTGGAGTGAGTGGATCTGGGCCGCTGGGCTTCACCTCCCTCAGTAATCTGTTGGTTAGAAAGGGCAGTCCTGTGCCAGAGGCGAGGCTGTGGCTGGTGTCTGCTCCACTGGGGGAGGGGTCGAGTCTTGGTCGCAGAGGCCAGTGTGGGTGGATCTGGGCCAGTGGACTTGACCTCCCATGGTAGTCTGCTGGTCAAAAGGGGCGGTCCTGTGCCTGAGGCTAGGCTCTTTCTTATAGTATTCTAGAAATACTAGGTTTATTTTTTAGAAAGATTTCCCTATTGTTCACACAGTGGTATAAAGATTAATTGAAACACAATTGAGGTAGGCATTTGCTAAATTAATATTATATTACATTTTCAAAATTTTACTCCCCATCTTAAACATGAGATGTCTGTTTAATTTTTATTCTTTGGTGGTAACCTGTAGTTTTTGCCTCTCATTTGCCATTTTTCAGATCTTCTTTTTATTCTTGATGCTTTGAAATTTCTCAGTATGTTCATTAAAATTCATCTTACTTCAACCATTTGTGGCCTTTCAACTATGATATCTCAGGACTCTTTTCACCTGTGGAAATTTCTTCACAATGTTTTCTTTGATAAGACTTCCCACTACATTTTCTCATATTTGAATTTATATTTATTGACACAATTGACAATCCTTGGATATATGTTTTACATTTATTTGATCTTATTAGACTTTCCCACTGAAATGTTTTACATCAGGTATTACTCTTTTTTTTTTCCCACCGTAATACCTTCTTTAAAAAGAAAATCATTGTATAAACAGAGATGTTAAAAAGTACAAGGAATAACAGAATAAAGAAGGGACTGAAAACCTCTCTCTATCTTGCTAGAGTTTCAGCAAACAAGACCATAATGTTATATCCCATAGATAATCGCTTTTAAGTGATAAACCGCAAGTGCAATCATTAGTATATGACCAATCACTTTGCTTTGAGATTGCAGAGAAAAAAGACCAGAAGTTGGGGCAAGAGACTTATTTTTGGGAGAATAGGGGCAGATTCTCTCAACCACTATTGAATATTGCTACCCTGTTAATAACACTATATCTATGTAAAGCATAAAAGTTTTTTTTCCAATAAATGAGATGAATGAAGCACTACTTTGGCATCTCCAACTGCACAATAACCCTTTCCCTTGCTTCTCCTATTATTTTTTGCTTGTTTTCTGGACTGGTGCCCTGATATTCATGGGTTTATATTGGCATAATATTTTTGTTTTAAGAGCTGAATTTCTTTAGAGCCAAATCCAGGCATCCAAATGTTCTGTTAGTGCTATGTGTTCAAATGGACAACTTTTACTACCAGCATGTTAGATTTACAGTGCTGGGCAACAGGCTGCTGTCACCATACATTCAGAAAGCATGTGTAACCTGCAGCAGTTCTTCCTTCCCAGGTTCATCCTCTGCATATTAGGATTCACTCCTCTTAGTAAGACTGTGTTGTCTTCTTGGTCCCATTGTGTCTGTACAGAGGCCTACTGTCTTTGTACACTTGTTTTCTGTACAGAATCTGGAATAGTTATGGGGCTTTGTGAAGGGATCCACTCAGTTCCTATTCTATTGATGAAAAGTTGGAGAATATGAAGGTCAGGAATCAAACTCATTCATAATATCCAGTTTTGGACTTCATCTCAGGCAGTTTAGGGGAATCTTATTTCTCCTTGAAGATATGAGCCCTTGGGCAAATCAGAAACAGAGTGGTGGATCTTCTCAGGCTCAGTGGAGACTGTCTTAGAGAATGGTTGGTCTTAGACATTGGTTTAGTTGTGTATTGTCTCTTGAGTTCTTCTAGTTCCATTTCCCCAGTAATCATATTTTAAAGGTCTAAGAACTTTCATGATCTACTTGTTACTTTTTTAATAGCTACTGATTCTTAGTTTATGAATGCATGCCTTTTTACATTTCTTGGAGTAAACAAATTCATACCCCCTCTGTTTCTTAGATTGTGACTTTGCTCTGGAATCAGCTTTTCACTCTGCAAATGGTGACATTTGACTGTCCAACTGTATTTTCAAGTGACCATTAGAAAAGCAGGCCAGGAGTTCTATGTAACTTTATAAATGTGTCCTATGGCAGGTTTGGCTTTAAGATGAGTGCCATTTTTTTGGGACTGGCCTAAATGCCAGCAGGCAAAAGAGTTTACCCCCAGTACCAACATTCACCCTCCTCCCTTGCATTCCCCTTAGGTGGTTAATTGAATTCCTTTATAATACAACTTTCCCATCCCCCCTCTAATGGCTGATGTCCTTTACTCTGGTTAGGAAGGAAAGTTTGAGGCTGATAAATAGTTTAGTATATAAAACTTTAATTAGCATTCTCTCTTTAACTGTACAGACTCTTTCCTGCATCTGATTCTGCTCACAAAGTCAGCTGCTTTGGCTTTCTTTTCTGTACATCATTTCCCAGTATTTTTCTCATCATCAGAGATATGTTGTGCATTTAAATGATTCTAAAACATTACTATTATTTGATAGTGTCTTAGGAAAGAGGAAATATTAAATAGTTTATTTTTATAGCTGTCTTGACTGCATGCTTCTCAATATATTATTTTCTTGTGATTTAAAAAAATCACTTTGGGGCTGTGATTGTAGCTTGCTTAGTGGTTGAGAATGCTTGCATAGAACGTGTGAGGCACTGGGTTTGATCCTTAGTACTACATAAAAATAAATAAATAAATAAAATAAAGGTATTGTTTCCATCTATAACTAAAAAAAATGGAAAAAACAAAGATCACTTGGTTGTCTTCAGTATCTGGGGTTGCAATTCCACTGTGGAATAGTAATAGAAGAAAAGAGGGGCAGACAACTGATTGTTTTTGAGTAGCTGCTATATTCTACGCATTTTTTTAGATGTAAGAAGCAGCAAATATTATACCTTAATTAATTAAGATTAATTAATTACTTTATTAATTTCATAAATGAAGCAGGGCACACAAAGAATCATGTCTTAAGGTTAGCACTTACTATTCTTTCCCTACTCATTGCCATCTACACATGAAATCTAGACTGAGTTTTTCCTGGTATGGTTTATTGTGCATGTAATTGCAACACAATTCTTTCAAAACATTACTTCAGAGACTTCTATAACGAACTGATTCTGTAAAAATAAAGCCATTTTAGAAATCAATTAATATAAAATATCACCAAAATCTCAAAGCATAATTTTAATATTAAACATATCAATTTGTTACAGTGCTTTACAATAATATGAGGAAGCTCTTTTTCTCTTAATAACTATGTTAATACTGCTATTTTCCATTTTGAAGATGAAATTGAGTCAGCATCCTGTGCGTCATGTTCTCCCAACTCTTTATAAATTAAATTCAGCTAGTTGTTTTCTTTTCCAGTGGTGCTTTCAGGAGTTCTAAGCCATAACTGCACTTTCTTTAGCCTCAATCCTTCTATCTTGCCCAGGAAAATGCAGGTTATATTATGGGAAAATGCCTCATTTCTTATTAAAGTAACACACTACTGACAGGGAGATCGAGAGGAATCTATGATACAGCACACACCTTGACCAGGTTCTCTTCTTTTAAATTCTGCTTTGTACTTTGTGCAGTTTTAATTCTAAATGGATTTTAAACATTTATTCTTTGTATCATAGTTCTAAAACAGTGAAATTCTTGAAGTTTGAGACTTTATTCTCAGGATTACCATAATCTACTTGATGATATTTTTAAAACAAAAAAAATATTAAAAGCCTCATCAGATTAATATTAGAAAAATTGTTTTGTGTGAAAATTATTTTTTAAAATTATTGGGATTATTTAATATTTTTAATGTTAGTTTATTCAATACTTTTGAGCAAGGAAGTCATTTAGCATATTTTCATAGGCCTTTACCTAGTTTTCTAGTGCCAATTAACTAGATTCAGCATAGTTAATAATGACAAGTAGGTCATTTACTTAGCTTTCCTTGGGGCTCTTGGCATTTTTTTTCTCAATATTTCATCCTTTGTCATCAGTGTAAATAATGAGACATTTGAAAAGATGATTAAGTTTTAAGTTCTCTTAAAAGCAATAAAAATCAGAGTGATTATCACCTCTATTTAATAATCCTCTTTGCTTCTCCTCCCTATGTCAATGCTATATCTGAAATTTACTGTCTAATTAGTATTAAATATTTTACACATGCTCTCCCACAAGAGGGCCAAGTGTAATTTCACCAGCCAAGCTAATATCCAATAAAATATGAGGTTTTATTAGCTATTATTTGGAGGGTTGTGGTACAACTCAATTTCCTTTAAGTTTCTACAGAATATTTTAGTGGGAAAATGTTAGGGAATCAATTGACTGTCCACTCAATATAACCCTCCATTCCTTAGTATCACTGCTGGTTGTCATCTATCCTTTGCTTGACTGTTCATGATGTTTATTTTCTCTTACTTGTGATGGCCTTTTCCAATATGGGATAAATTTAAAGGATAAGAAAGCCATAACCTAAATCTGCCACTCTATCACTTCAGTCTATAAGTTTGTGTACCATGATGTCACATAAAATGTTTATTTTAGAATACTTTATTATGCCTAACATTTATGATAATATAAAGGGCAAATACATGTGTGGCTACCTGAAAGAAATGAAGAAAACATAGTAAACTTTTCAATGAAGAAGCAGAGACAGGGATAATGTGGTTTCTGTTCTCAATAAAGTATCAAATAAAAAAGGTTATTTGATTATGAGGTTGATTAAATATACCTCCAGAGAATATATTTCTGATTTATTTAGACTAAGGAAGGTAGAAGAGAAGGTGTTGCTTCTAAGATGGTATTTTCTAAGGAGATCCAACATGGCGACCGGCGGGGAGGCAGCGCTTTCAATACCTCCACAATAATGGGGTCAGAGAGACACATTAATACGATTAGATTCTACCCGCTGAGAAACTTCTAGCAAATTCCACTGAAGAGAGAACGGCTGGGAATTAGTAAGATTTTTGAAAGTGACAGTTTGCCCCAGAAGAGTGAATCTCCTCCACGCAGCACGGAGGTCCAGATCCACCGGCCGCCCGCGCGACCCAGCGACCATCTGCCGCCAGCCCGCACAGAGGCCCCGGTCCGCGCGACCCGGCGACCTGCGGAGGTGGCCCGCACGACCTGGCGACCAGCCTCTGAGGCGCAGGGACTCTAGGAAGAGGTCTCTAGCCAAGCCTTCATGAAATAGCGAACCGGGAACTGAAACCAACCAGAGACAGATCCGTCCCACCCCTCCCTTCGGACACTCCGGCAAGGAGTCTGGGGCCCGCCATAGCAGAGAGGTGACATCACCAACGGAATTCCTTCCCAGCAGAATCCACTTTAGCAGGTGTGTGACTCCCACCCCCTCCAGATACAAGCAGCCAGGAAACCTCGAGAATCTCTCCTGGGGCGTGTCTTTAGGGAAGCAGAGGGGATTCCCGATCCCCAACTCCCCTTATCACCAGCGGCGACACCCAAGATCTTAGCCACCAGTTTCTGGGGGCATGCCCACCAAAGGGGTCCGGAAAAATTAAACTGTTGGTTCCCAGATCACTGCACCACAGCACTGGGGCATAGATAAATGACAGAGAGAGTGCTCAGTCGTTCAGGAAATAGGACACGCGGTGGGGCTACAAGTGTAACCAGATCCTTGGCTGGCTGGCAGGAGGAAGGGGGGGAGGGGCCGGAGAAGTGATAGGGCTCTGGACTAACAGGATTGAGAGACTCCCAGGAGCCGCCTTACAGGGATTGCTGTCGGCACATAGAGGGCAGAAGCTTGGCTCGGAGGGCACAGCTCCGCCTACTGGAGGAGAAGAAAATGGATCTCTAAGACTTCAATTTTTTTTCATTTTTCTTTTTCTCTCTTTGTTCTTTTCTCCCCATTTCCTTCTCTCTTTCTTTCCTGTTTCAAGTTTTATTGTTCTTTCCATTCTCCCCTAACCTATCTATCTCTCTCTCCTTCTTTCTTTTTAAGAGCACCCTCCTTCCCCACCCCCCAACTTTCATCCCAAGCATTACGTCTTCCATTACGTGTGATTGTCTAAATGCAAATAGGTGAAGGTTTCGAGGCTGTATATAGGGCTTCTAAATACCTAGCTACTACCAAATACCCTGATCCAATTGCCTGTTAGTATCCCCCTTCAGTAGAGCAATCTTCTAAAGTATCCAAGAATACTAACCCTCATACCATAATAGCACCTAACCTAAACATAAAGTCCTAAGAACAAACAACAAATCACAGAATCCGGAAGCCTTTTATGAATTGAATGAATCAGCTTTAAAATACAATAAAGCCCAACATTTCTAGGCATAGTCTCCCAACACAAAGAAGAGACAACAGAGATATACAAAACCAAAACAATTTATAGGAGAAAGCAGAAACACAGCAGTCAAACAGAGCTGGAAAGTAACGTGAACAACATGAAAAAAACAAGGGAAAAAAGGATTACAAACAATGCAGGACAACTTAAATCTACAGGAGGACCTAGAAGCATCAGAAGCATGGACAGGGAAAGAACTCAAGGCATACCTAACTCAGATGGAACGGAATATTAGAGAAGACATGAGACAGCAAGTCCAAGCAATGAAAGTATATTTTGAAAATGAATGAAACAAACAAATTTAAATGGCAAAGAACGAGCTTTACCAGGAGATAGAGATTTTAAAAAAAATCAAACAGTAATCCTAGAAATGCCAGAAACCATAAACCAAATTAAAAACTCAAACGAGAATATTACAAATAGACTAGATCAAGTAGAAGTCAGAACATCAGATAATGAAGACAAAGTTTATCAACTTGAAAAGAATATAGTCAACACAGAAAGGATGCTTAAATCTCACGAGCAATCTATCTAAGAGATATGGGATGTCATAAAAAAACCAAACTTGAGAGTCATTGGGATAGAAGAAGGTATAAAGGTTCAAACCAAAGGAATGGACAACCTATTAAATGAAATAATCCTAGAAAACTTCCCAGATATGAAATATGGAATAGATTGCCAAATCCTGGAAGCCTACAGGACCCCAAACATTCAAAACCATAATAGACCAACTCCAAGACACATAATTATGAAGATATCCAACATACAGAACAAGGAGAGAATATTAAAAGCTACGAGAGAAAAGAGGCAGATTACATTCAGGGGTAAACCAATTAGGTTAACGGCTGATTTTTCATCACAGATGTTGAAAGCGAGAAGATCCTGGAACAACGTATTTCAAATGCTGAAAAATAATGGATTCCAACCAAGAATACTGTATCCAGCAAAGTTAAGCTTCAGATTTGACAATGAAATTAAAATATTTCAGGATAAACAAAAGTTAAAAGAATTCGCAGCCAGAAAACCAGCACTGCAAGGCATTTTGAGCAAAATACTACAAGAAGAGGAATTGAAAAATACCACCCAAAACTAACAGTGGGAAGTATCTCAGTAAAGGGGGAGAAAAATAGCCAAAGAGGAAAAACTAGCCAAACTAAAATAAATAAATAAATAAACATGACTGGAAGTACAAACCATATTTCAATAGTAACCTTAAATGTTAATGGCTTAAATTCACCAATCAAGAGACATAGGCTAGTAACCTGGATTGAAAAAACAGATCCAACAATATGCTGCCTTCAGGAGACTCATATGATAGGAAAAGACATACACAGGATGAAGGTGATAGGTTGGGAAAAATCATACCACTCACATGGCCCTCGGAAGCAAGCAGGAGTGGCCATACTCATATAGAATAAAATCAACTTCAAACCTAAGTTAATCAAAAGGGATAAAGAAGGACACTATATACTGTTAAAAGGAACCATCCACCAACAAGACATAACAATTATCAATATGTATGCACCAAACAATGGTGCTGCAATGTACATAAAACAAACTCTCCTCAAGTTCAAGAGTCAAATAGACCATAACACAATAATTATGGGTGACTTCAACACACCGCTCTCGCCATTAGACAGATCCTCCAGACAAAAGCTGAATAAAGAAACTACAGAACTCAATAACACAATCAATAACCTAGACTTAACCAACATATACAGAATACATCAACCATCATCAAGTGGATACACGTTCTTCTCAGCAGCACATGGATCTTACTCAAAGATAGACCATATATTATGCCATAGGGCAACTCTTAGTAAATATAAAGGTGTGGAGATAATACCATGCACCTAATCTGATCATAATGGAATGAAACTGGAAATCAATGATAAAAGAAGGAAGGAAAAATCCTGCATCACCTGGAACAATATGTTACTGAATGATCAATGGGTTACAGAAGACATAAAGGAGGAAATCAAAAAATTCTTAGAGATAAACGACAATACAGACACAACATACCAGAATCTATGGGACACAATGAAAACAGTTTTAAGAGGGAAATTCATTTCCTGGGGTTCACTCCTCAAAAAAAGGAAAAACCAACAAATAAATGAAATCACACTTC
Organism: Marmota monax; assembly: GCF_021218885.2. NCBI lineage: Eukaryota > Metazoa > Chordata > Mammalia > Rodentia > Sciuridae > Marmota > Marmota monax. The sequence continues at coordinate 580,553 of NW_026694617.1, read as the reverse complement.
ATCTCAAAACCCTAGAAAAGGAAAAGCAAAACAACAGCAAAAGTAGTAGAAGACAAGAAATAATTAAAATCAGAGTGGAAATCAATAAAATTGAAACAAAAAAAACCATTGAAAAAATTGATAAAACTAAAAGTTGGTTCTTCGAAAAAATAAATAAGATCGATAGACCCTTAGCCATGCTAACGAAGAGAAGAAGAGAGAGAACTCAAATTACTAACATACGGGATGAAAAACGCAACATCACAATGGACACTACAGAAATACAGAAGATAATTAGAAAGTATTTTGAAACCCTATATTCCAATAAAATAGAAGGTAGTGAAGATATCGATAAATTTCTTAAGTCATATGATCTGCCCAGATTGAGTCAGGAAGACACACACAATTTAAACAGACCAATAACAAAGGAAGAAATAGAAGAAGCCATCAAAAGACTACCAACCAAGAAAAGCCCTGGACCAGATGGGTATACAGCAGAGTTCTACAAAACCTTCAAAGAAGAATTAATACCAATACTTTTCAAGTTATTTCAAGAAATAGAAAAAGAAGGAGCTCTTCCAAATTCATTCTATGAGGCCAACATCACCCTGATCCCAAAACCAGACAAAGACACTTCAAAGAAAGAAAACTACAGACCAATATCTCTAATGAACTTAGATGCAAAAATCCTCAATAAAATCCTGGCGAATCGAATACAAAAGCATATCAAACAAATTGTGCACCATGATCAAGTAGGACTCATCCCTGGGATGCAAGGCTGGTTCAATATATGGAAATCAATCACTGTTATTCACCACATCAATAGACTTAAAGATAAGAACCATATGATCATCTCGATAGATTCAGAAAAAGCATTTGACAAAGTACAGCATCCCTTTATGTTCAAAACACTAGAAAAACTAGGGATAACAGGAACTTACCTCAACATTGTAAAAGCTATATATGCTAAGCCTCAGGCTGGCATCATTCTAAATGGAGAAAAACTGAAGACAGTCCCTCTAAAATCTGGATCAAGACAGGGATGCCCTCTCTCACCACTTCTATTCAATTTAGTTCTTGAAATACTAGCCAGAGCAATTAGACAGACAAAAGAAATTAAAGGCATAAAAATAGGAAAAGAAGAACTTAAATTATCACTATTTGCGGATGATATGATCCTATACCTAGAAGACCAAAAAGGGTCTACAAAGAAACTACTAGAACTAATAAATGAATTCAGCAAAGTGGCAGGATATAAAATCAACACGCATAAATCAAAGGCATTCCTGTATATCAGCAACAAAGCTTCTGAAATGGAAATGAGGAAAACCACTCCATTCACAATATCCTCAAAGAAAATAAAATACTTGGGAATCAACCTAACAAAAGAGGTGAAAGATTTATACAATGAAAACTACAGAACCCTAAAGAGAGAAATAGAAGAAGATCTTAGAAGATGGAAAAATATACCCTGTTCTTGGATAGGCAGAACTAACATCATCAAAATGGCGATATTACCCAAAGTTCTCTACAGGTTTAATGAAATGCCAATCAAAATCCCAACGGCATTTCTTGTAGAAATAGAGAAAGCAATCATGAAATTCATATGGAAAAACAAAAGACCCAGAATAGCAAAAGCAATTCTAAGCAGGAAGAGTGAATCAGGAGGTATAGCGATACCAGATTTCAAACTGTACTACAGAGCAATAGTAACAAAAACAGCATGGTACTGGTACCAAAACAGGTGGGTGGACCAATGGTACAAAATAGAGGACACAGAGACCAATCCACAAAATTACAATTTTCTTATATTTGATAAAGGGGCTAAAAGCATGCAATGGAGGAAGGATAGCATCTTCAACAAATGGTGCTGGGAAAACTGGAAATCCATATGCAATAAAATGAAGATGAACCCCTTTCTCTCGCCATGCACAAAAGTTACCTCAAAATGGATCAAAGAGCTTGATATCAAACCAGAGACTCTGCATCTGATAGAAGAAAAAGTTGGCTTCGATCTACATATTGTGGGGTCGGGCTCCAAATTCCTTAATAAGACGCCCATAGCCCAAGAGTTAATAACAAGAATAAACAAATGGGACTTACTTAAACTAAAAAGTTTTTTCTCAGCAAGAGAAACAATAAGAGAGATAAACAGGGAGCCTACATCCTGGGAACAAATTTTTACACCTCACACTTCAGATAGAGCCCTAATATCCAGAATATACAAAGAACTCAAAAAATTAAAACAATAAGATAACAAATAACCCAATCAACAAATGGACCAAGGACCTGAACAGACACTTCTCAGAGGAGGACATACAATCAATCAACAAGCACATGAAAAAATGCTCACCATCTCTAGCAGTCAGAGAAATGCATATCAAAACCACCCTAAGATACCATCTCACTCCAGTAAGATTGGCAGCCATTATGAAGTCAAACAACAACAAGTGCTGGCGAGGATGTGGGGAAAAGGGTACACTTATACATTGCTGGTGGGACTGCAAATTGGTGCAGCCAATTTGGAAAGAAGTATGGAGATTCCTGGGAAAGCTGGGAATGGAACCACCATTTGACCCAGCAATCGCCCTTCTCGGACTATTCCCTGAGGACCTTAAAAGAGCGTACTATAGGGATACTGCCACATCAATAATCATAGCAGCACAATTCACAATAGCTAGACTGTGGAACCAACCTAGATGCCCTTCAATTGATGAATGGATAAAAAAAATATGGCATTTATACACAATGGAGTATTATGCAGCACTAAAAAATGACAAAATCATGGAATTTGCAGGGAAATGGATGACATTAGAGCAGATTATGCTAAGTGAAGCTAGCCAATCCTTAAAAAACAAATGCCAAATGTCTTCTTTGATATAAGGAGAGCAACTAAGAACAGAGCAGGGAGGAAGAGCATGAGGAAAAGATTAACATTAAACAGAGACGAGTGGTGGGAGGCAAAGGGAGAGAGAAGGGAAATTGTATGGAAATGGAAGAAGACCCTCACTATTACACAAAATTACATATAAGAGGTTGTGAGGGGAAAGGGGCGGGGGGAACAAGGGAGAGAATTGAACAACAGTAGATGGGGTAGAGAGGGAAGATGGGAGGGGAGGGGGTATAGTAGGGGATAGGAAAGGTAGCAGAATACAACTGTCACTAATATGGCATTATGTAAAAATGTGGATGTATAACCTATGTGATTCTGCACTTTGTATTTGGGGTAAAAATGGGAGTTCATAACCCACTTGAATCAAATGTATGAAAGATGATATGTCATGAGCTTTGTAATGTTTTGAACAACCAATAAAAAAAATAAGATGGTATTTGCTAATGAAGAACACAACAAGCAAAGAAAATATGAAGTATGAGGTTGAAAGGGTTAATTATGGGCACAGGACATCTGACCAGAGTTTGCCATAAATTCATGCAATCTTTTCAGGGAATAGAGCCAAATAAAATTGAATAAATTAGACACCTCTGACATTTAATAGTTTAGGATTTTTCTGAGTAATCCTTTATTGTATCAAATTTGTATTTCATATTAAAATAGCAAACTTTAAATCACAAATGATTGGAAGAATATTTATTTGTTAAACTAGCAGTAGAATCCTAGTTATGAGATTTTGTACATTTACATAATTGTTAGTTAATAAATGTTCTTTCTAATCTGAAGATGCCATCTTTTCATGTAGTGGATTCAGCTTCAAGACAGTTTCTTAAGAAGGTATTGAAAACCTTACTGCTAATTGTCTCTCATTCTCAGTGATAGGAATGGCTAGTTGTTGTTAATTACTCATTCTACTTGACTAACAAAAATCTGCCCAGCCAACAGACTGTATTTTTCAACTTTCCTTGGAGTTATGGGTGGTGAATAAAATATGAGTACAAGATGTGTTGTAGGTGATTCTAGAAGAGTATTTATTTTTGCAAATATGTCGATTCTTTCCCTTGCCCCTCTCCCTTTCTGTTTTCTTCCTCCTCCTTACCTCAAACTAGATGCTAACCCTTAAACAACCATCTTGGATCATAAGGCAATGTTGACAGTGGAAGTAAGTTCTAAAGATTAAGAAGCATAAGATAGACTAAGCTTGGATCCCAGAATTGCCATATTAGCTCTGGACTCTGTACATCTGAACTTTTTCTACTTTAATGAAAATAAACATCTTTCTTGCTTAAAAACTTATTGTGTTTGGTGGTGGCGGTGGTCTGTTGTAGGAGTTATTAGTCCCTAGAATCAGACATGTCACATTTTCTAGAGGTATATGAATTTACTGCGTTGAAAGTGGATTGATGGAAGGCTGGTACAATCATGCATAAGCCCACTAGCTTGGGAGATTGGAGACCTGAGTTGAATTTTAACTTTGTTACTGTTTGGATAACTTTTGGAAAGTTGTGTAACCTCTCTAAACCTCATTTTCTTCATATATAAATTAGCCATAATAATAGTTTATATCTGGTAGAGATTTTTGTGTATGAAAATGATATAAGCTAATGTATGCAAAATTTAACATAGCACCTATAGCATTTATTACCACCCAGACTCATCAGATGTTATTACTGTTATTGTTTTTTGATATTAGATGTAGGTGATTCTTTGTCCTTCCAAATTGAATTGAGTGCCCCACGTCTTGATTCTTAACATTATTACTCCCAATATCTGTGGTGCTCAGCATTGCTCCTGCCCTAACTTACTTCTTTGGATAGTGACTAACTTGTGGAGAATGATAAGGAGGAAGGTAGAAAACCAATAAACACTATTAATTGTTGAGGAAATTTCTTTCTAAAGTGTCAAATTTAGCAGGGGAAACATATGAGGGTGAAGCATTGCAGATGTGTTTTCCTTAGTTGTTAGTATTTAATTATGAAGTATAAGATTTAAGATGTGAAGTTTATATCTTTATGGAAAAAAATATAAAATCCTACGGTACTGCAAATTTTAAAACTTGAAAAAACAGATATGTTCCTCTGCATATCTAATTGATGTGTTCTCCTTAAGGCCAGATTAAAAGTCCTACATGACTTGATTCATATTCAGTTTTTAATTTTATAGTTCAGGTTAGATAATTTCTGGATGTCCTGCTCCCTTCCTCTGGCCTAATCTGAGCAACAGATTATCTCTTATAAACTCTAAAAATCTTATAATCTCTTACACCTATGAAATAAAAGTTGTAGGGTCAAGGCCACATCTCTAATTCAAGGTTCCCTATCATATCATATTACCAGAGCAAAGTTTTACAGAAACTTGAAATCACGGAACATCGTGAATGAACTGGACTCAATGCTTGTTGGCTAGAAGCAACACACACGAGCTACCATAGGACTGCTCTCATTTATGGTTTAACTGTGGTGTCCCCCAGAAGCTCATGTATGAGACAATGCAAGAAGGTTCAGAGGAGAAATAATTGGGCTGTGAGAGTCTTAACCTAATCAGTGAATTAATCCCTAATGGGATTAACTCAGTGGTAACTGGAGGCAGGTGGGTATAGCTCGAGGAAGAGGTGCATTGGGGGCATGGTTATGGGGAATACATTTTATATCTTGAGACTGGAGAATTCTCTCTCTGCTTCCGGATCTCATGTGAGCTGTTTCCCTTTGCCAGAGACTCCAAGCCCTGAAGAATGGAGTTGGCCTTCTGTGGACTAAGACCTCTGAAACTGTGAGCCCTCAAATAAATTCTTCCTTTTCTATAATTGTGCTGGTTGGGGCTTTTTAGTCACAGCAGCAAAAAAGCTGCCTAAAACACCAGGTGAGCTCTGTTTAATGATTTTTTTAGAAAGTTTCTTATTATTTCATATTCAACCCAGTAGAATTTGAAAAGTTTTAGCTAAATATTTGGTTATTGATAACGTGTTTGAATTTCAGAGATGTAGTTTTACTAAAAAACGTTCCTTAAAGAAACCTGTTTATTTAAATGACAACAACCATTATCTTTTTTATGGGTATCTCAAAATCCGAAATTGTGAAATGAAGATTCCTACAACCTTGTTAGTTCTGTAACAGGAAATTTTTGATAGTTGTTTGATCAAAGCAACACTTTGAAGCACACTCAGAAGTCAGATCTGGATATGTGATAAACAAATCTCTTTTTAATATCAGCAGGGACTTCCTCTTCTATCTGAAGTTGCTAGGATACTATCTTAAAGAAAAAACTCATTTGATTAACTGCAAATAGAAATTGCTTTTTTAAAAAAGTTCATACTTTTATAATAGCCTAGGTCAGGCATAAATCTATACCAGCGAAATGTTAAGCATATCATCTTGATGACCCTCTTGAATATTGGAAGAAAAACCATTATTTTTCTTTATAAAATTCATGGCACAGAATGACTTTAAGCCATGTTTTACCATAAAAAATGAAAATATTATTGGAAAAGGAATACTTTATTTTTCTTTATCCTAGATTTTAGTTCACATCCTAAAGAGCAAATGAAATACTATATGTAAAAACACCTTTAATCTATAAAATGAATACACAAATATAATAATATTTTAAGAAAGTGATTCCATTCCTGGCAAGTGAAAATCTTGCCAATATCCTATGCCTGTTCTTATTCCCTGCCCCTATGCATTAGCATTTGATTTCATTTTCTATCCTACACAAAAGTTCCTACAATATCAAGGCAGCAGGCATTATATAGAATTATGGGTCATGTCTTAGAAATGCAAGAATCTTCCATTAGTTGCACAGTTTGTGTGTAGAATAATGATAATCTTGATATTACTGTGAACACTGCAAAGCAATTCCATAAAAAGAATCTTGCTTTGTTATTTTTCTATCTTGTGAAATTCAAATATCACCTACAGACATACAGGACTAAAGTCAAGAAGATTATTTAAAATAGAATCCATGGCACAACCATTTATCCAAATAAACCAAAAGCTGCCAATTTACTTATTAGCTATTCCTTCATGTGAGAAAATAATTTGAAATTCCTTCCTTTATGTTGATTTTCCAAAAACATCCTTAGCTCCATATATTCTTAGAGAAGGGTGATATAATCCATGCACAAGGTTATTTCCTACAGGTATGATACTGACAAGGGCAAAATTTGTAACTAGTTGGTATTAAAAACTGTAAAGCTTTGCCACTGTAGAAAATCTGTATGTATAAACTACAGAAGCAGAGTGGGGAATAAAGGTCTAGGACTGATCTTTAGTGTGAGTATTTCTCAGCTGAAGATGTGGGCAATAGTTGAAAATAAATGCAATTTTCAAGTTTCAATTTTCAAGTTTCTTATTGAAACTTTAGTTGAGAGGGGCAAGGCGAAGAAGGGAAGTGGGGAGAGAGAGATATAGAGAGAACTAAGTAAGACTAAAGAAATGAATTTATTGTAGTGGAAAAATTGACCGGAGGCTTTCTGAACAATATGTTTGAAAGTGTTCTGAACTAAATAGAAGTATAGTTGTGTAGCACACGGTACAGTTCCTTGATTTTGTGACCCTGACTTGGGGTGAGCTGTTAAGAAAGAATGATGCTTCTGTGCATACTAGCTAGTATCAAAACATTTAAGAATTGAAGGTATACTTTTATATCTGGTTGGAAGTCTACTTTTATATCTGGTTGAAATTCTGTGCCAAAGTATTCCATCATTAGAGTGATATTGAAAATTTGCATCCTTAAAGTATGGATATATTTCAGAATTTACCTCTGATAGTCATTCATTTGCAGAGCTGTAGGAAAAATAGAAGCATTTGATCATAATTTTAGTAGTGAAATTTGATTTAGTGAACAGATGCTGCAAACTCCCTGTGTGATCTGGGCAGCTTTTCTGAACAGTTCTCTAACCTGTAGAATGAGAAATACTACAAAATCATGGACTCATTGAATACTTTAATGAAAATGTATGAGTAATATGTCTAGAATTAAGCTTGGCAAGTGGTAGATCCTTTAAAAGACTCCAAGGTTTCATGCAGCCGTTTGTCTTTATAGGAGACTTTGTAGAGGCGTGGCTGCCCATGTTGTCTTACTTCCATCCACTCATTCTCCAAAGAAACAAAAATTAATTATTGTTATCCTGCTGCCTTCAACCCTTTGATTTCTTCTAATCACTTAGAATAAACACTGAACTCAGCCATGGTGCCTGCAGACCACACATCTGACTGCAGTCCCCCAACCTGACTTCTTCCTGCTCTCCTTCCTGTTATTCGCACTCTAGCCTTCATTTTGTTTCTTGAACACAGAATGCATTTATTTTTTATTTTTACTCTAGTTCTTTATGCATGCTTTTTGCTAAGCCTAGAGGGTAGGTATTCTCGTGTTCTTCATATGGCGATTGCCTCAAAACCTCATGTTCTGAGAGAACTCTTTCCAGCCATCCATGAAAGAAGTTTTCCCTACCTTACTCACTCTAACAGCACACTATTTATTTCTTTCATGGTATTCATGGGAATCTGAAATTACCTTGTCCATATGTTTATTATGTTTTGTTTGTCTTTTCCCACTAGAATGTAAGTGCCTTGAGGGCAATATTCTTGTCTATTTGTTCATTGTTATTTTACTGGGACCTAGGATACTTGTGTTTGGGGGAGACCTAGACAAAGAAAAGGAATTAAAGCAAGCAGAAGGAAGGAAAATATAAAAATTAGAGTAGAAATTAATGAAATAAAAACAGAAAGAAAAAAAAAACAATAGAAAATAGCAATGAAACCAAAAGCTAGTTCTTTGAAAAGATTGAGAAAATTGACAAATTTTAGCTATACTCACCAAGAGGAAAAAGAGAGAACACTTGGGAAAATAGTCTGTCAGATCATCAAATGATTAAAAATCTTATAAAAGGGGAATGCACAGACATTTATTTAATATTTTACCAGTGGTACAAATTGGTAGCAGAAAGAAGTTGTGTTTGCCAAACAGCATATTTGTGAACAGTGATTCTGAAGTACTCTGGAGTAGCATCTTGTAGAAAATTATAAATACTACAAAGTATTTGCCATAGACAGTTTCAAGCCCTTTGTATATTTGTATTTTTTAAAGAAACAGCTTTATTTGGATATAATTCACATACCATAACTTCATTTTTTAAACAGTGTGTCATTTAATGGTTTTGGTATTTTCATAAATATGTGCAGTCAACACCATAATTTTAGATCACTTTATTACTTTAGAAAGAAGCCCTGTATCCTTTATTTAACATCCTTGTTCTTCTCCACACCCCAATTTCCACTACTCTTTGTCTTAATATTTCTCAACTTGCAATTTCATATAAATGGAATCATAAGATATATAACAGGTTGTGACTGGCTTCTTTCACTTAGCATAATTTTCAAGGTCCTTTTGTGGTGTAGCACATATCAATACTTTGGATTTTATAATAATTGGTAACATTCTATAGTGTGAATATACCACATTTGCTTATCCATTGGTCTGTTGACAGACATTTAGGTTGTTTCATCTTTTGACCATATTAATAATGCTGCTAAACTGATATACAATTTTTATGTGGATATGTTTTTTGTTTCTGGAATAGACTCTCTGGGTCTTGTGGTAACTCTACGTTTAATCATTTGAAGATATGACAGACTATTTTCCTAAGTGCTCTCTCTTTTTCTCTTGGTGATTATAGCTACAATTTGTCAATTCTCTCGATATTTTTAAAGAACTAGCTTTTGGATTCTTTGCTATTTTCTGTTTTTTGTTTTGTTTTGGTTTTTTTTGTTGTTGTTCTTATTTCATTAATTTCTACTCTGATCTTTATATTTTCCTTCCTTCTGCTTGTTTTAGGTTAAAATTTCATTTCCTCCATTCCTTTTCTTTGTATAGGTTTTTTAATTCACCCCAGTGCTGGGGATTCAACCCAGGACCTCAAGCATGTCAGAAAAGCACTCTACCACTGAAACACATCCCCAGCACAATTTTTTAAAATATTTTAAGGTAGAATATTGGATTATTGATTTGAGATTTTTCTATTGTCTTTGAAAGACATGGAGAATAAGTCCCAGGGTATTTGTATCTGCAGTTGTTTCCCCACCTACCTTCCTGTCATGTATGTGTCCTGCCACGTGTGTGTCCTGCCACGTGTGCGCAGGGAGAGGTCTGTGGTAAATTGGAGGTTTTGTCATTTAGAATCCCAGGCCTCAGACAGAGGGAAGGCAGGAAGGGAAACTGGGGAGAACACAAAAGGAACTTGTACCTGATCCCTACCTGACTGAATCTGCTGACCCCAGGACAATAGGCCCCAGGAACTTCCCTACCTGCCCTCTGTCCCACCCTATGGGAGCCCTCCAAACCAACTCATCCCATGACCTGGCCCTGCTGAACCCTATAAAACTCAGACCTTTGTTGTAGCCAGCCAACACTTTCTCCCCCGAAAATGTGCCCCTCTTTTGCTTAATAAAAGCATTATTGATCCATTGAGGACTGTCCCCATTTTGGGTATTTTTGCTTTCATTTTGGTGCCAAAACCTGGTAATGGGAGTTTTTTAGGGTTCTTTTTACATCTCCCCATTCCAATGAACCTCCCCACCACCTTTCACCTTTCTCCCAATAGTTATGCTAAATGGCCAATGAGACCTGGGAAGTGACCTTCAATCTTCAGGCTCTCCTATGGTTCCCTGAGGTCTGATAAGCCCCCAGCCACGCCTGAATTCCCAGACTGACTGTCCTGTCCTCCCTTTCTTCTGCTTTCTAGTAGGAGACTCTTCACACTCTCTGAAGTCCACTTTGGCTAAACAGTGGCTGGTCTATGACCCGAAACCAACCCCCATTCTTGGACTAGGTTTTTGCTGCCTTATTGCTATGTGGATGGAGCAAGGATCTCTATCTGGTCCTGTATTAGTGTTGGAGGCTTCCTCCTTCTAACCTTTCTTCCCAGTCCCTTCCTGTACTTAGACCTCTTCCCTGCACTTAAGACTTCTGGATCAGAGGCTGCTTTTTGCCATTTTATTCCCACATGCAAGATAGGCCTTCTGATTCTGTAGAGAGGGAAGATCCCTTCTGGTCTCTCACAGATGTGTCCTGCCTGGGACCCTCATCTGAACCCCAGGGGTCCTCCATCATTGAGATTGTGGAAGGGGATGCCCTCTCATTCTCTGATGGAACTCTCTGGTGGCAGGAGACAGATGTCAAGGGACACTTTGATTTAATCTTGTCAAACTTCTCAACATAGGGGTTAACCAGTCCATCCATGGGATCCCCCCTCCCCCAGGTTGTCTCCTTAAAAGTCTCAAAATCTTCCACTTCCAATCTGACTTCAAAAGCAAATGCCTTATTAGGCTGAATACTCTGATCTGGCCACAATACAAATTAGACAATCTGCATCAGTGGTTCGAGTCAGGACTCTTGATCAAAAAATTCTCTAAGACTTAGACAATTTCCTCAAATGGTCTGAGGTTCCCTGTCTCCAAGCTTTCTTTTGTTTTTATTTGATGCATTTTATTTACTCTGATTTTTTTTTATTAGATGCTCATGACAATACAATGATCTTGACATATCATACATTTGATTCAAATGGGGTATGAATTCTCATTTTTCCACTTGTACAGATTTTAGGATCACATAGGTTATACAGCCACGTATATACATACAGCAATACTAGTGTCTTTATTCAAAGTCCTCACTATGCCAGCCCTCCTCTGCTCCACAACTAATCGTCTCTGTCTCACAACTCTCTTCCTCATTCATGGTCCCCCCAAATAGCAGGCAAATACCCTCCTTACAGACCCCAGGGTCCCTCTGCTCCCTCATCCCACCCATCCTCAAACTCCACAATCATGCTCTCCTTTCCTCTTGACATCACCTCCTCTGAAAATTCTTCCAATGAAATACATGTTCCCTCTCTGAGGAGTGGCAGGGCTGAAGGGATGGTCCCAGTTCTTGTTCCCTTTTCTATGACAGATATGTCCCAAATTGAGGACAGATTAGGTTCATTTTCTGAAAATCCTACTATTGAGGCTATTACCAAATATCCTACCCTAGACCTCAATACTCCCACCAGTACTCTCTTTTTCCATGTCCAATTCATCAGTGGATCTGTACTGATATCCATAAAAACATAAGACAGTTAGAAAAGTGCCCCAAGACTACTCAGCAGCAACTTCTAGATGCTGCTTTCAAAGTCTTTAACAATCGGGAAGATAAGACAAAAAAGAAGAAAGAAAACCATCTTAAAGCTAAATGTCAACTCTGGCCTTAGCCATCCATAACTCTAAAAAATCCCCTGCTGCTCATAGCCCCACCAGATCATCTAATACACGTCCTGGGGACTGTTTCTGATGTGGACAGACAGGACACTGGGCAAGAGCCTGCCCTAACCTGAGGCCCTCTCACCAAGCCCTGTCCCAACTGCAAACAATGGGGACACTGGAAGAAGGATTGTACCCAGGGAAGGAAACCTCTCCCCTCAGTACCACCTACTTCCCAAGCATCATACACTGACCTACTGGAATGAGGGAACCCAAACTCCACTGCTGGTGTTACTTCAGATGATTCATCTGAGGAGCCCTGGGTTACAGAGATGGTGACTAGCCAGGTAATTTTTCTGTGGTCAACATTAAGACAAGACTTTCTCTTTTAACACAATGGCATGGGCCTATTTCCAAAGCAAATACCCCTAATATAGGAATCTCCAAATTAAAACCCTCCACTATCATTCTTCCTTTAAGATCTAGTACCATTTTTTCTTAATACATTCCAGCCTGGGCCTGGTCTCTGTGTCCCCTAAGCCTTTGATTATTTCTTACTCATTGGGATTGACCCCACAATCTGGAACACCTCTCAGCTAAACACTGCTATTCAAATCCAACTAAAAGATCCCACTCAAGTCTGGCCTGATTACCACCTGGGGAATAAAACTGGTCTCCCAAGGAAACATAAATTATAGGACCATCATTGTAAGAGGAAAAATGGTAAAAATGGACTAGGAATGAGGTGTAACTCAACAGTAGTTTCCCTTGGCTTTTGCCAGATCCCTATCTTGCCAAGGCTTACATTGAAATGTAAATTGTAGAGGCCTGCCTAGCTGATAGGACTTTGGACCAGAGGGGAAAAAATGTGCCCCTTTTAAATCCCAGCTGCATGTGGCTGGCTATCTGACCACCTGAGCAAGGGAAAATGAAATGGTCAAGTCTCTTTTACCTTGGGAATCTTTACCTACATATTTCAGAGCTCTTTCATATTCTCTTAATATCTTAACTCACTCTAAACTGAGCTAAAAGTAAACTCTGATTTGATAAAGATGTTCTGAATGCTTTTTTATTAATTATGGCAATGCTAGTTTTTTCTAGGATTCTTTTTTTTTTTTTAATTCTAAATTTTTAAGCTCATGGTTTTATGGTGAATTCACATTTGATCCTGTGTACCTAAACTAATATATTTATCTGTTCAGTGTTATTTTATTTAATTATAGAGGTTTTTACACTCTATTTTTGTGTAGAGGCCAAATTTTTCAAGGGTTACCTCTCAATCTAATAGAGGCTTCAATAAACATCTGTAGCATTGCAGTGGATATCTACCTACAAAAGCTACAAAACCTTTGCTTTTGTATGTTTTGTGTATGTGTGCACACCTGTGTATTGTGTTATCATGTCTACATGTGCTTGTGTCCATATATCATGTACATGGTATCAAAATTGGTGTAGATAAGTGAGTCCTTATAAATTAAAATTTAAATGAAAAATGGATCCAAATACCTTTAATTCATGTGGTTTTAAAAAAGCAGTTGAATTTAAAAATAGATGAGAGTAAAGATGTCTTTAAAATTACTAACTTGCAAGTTTTTCTTGGTGGTAAGACAATTAATAGAGTTTTAATTTCTATAAAATGTCTAGAAGGTAATATCCATTGCTTCTAGGATTTTTCTTCAACAAGGAAAAGATGGCTAGTACTGTTAACCACCCTTGTCTGATATCTTGGTTTTTATAGTTAAAAATAAGTAAATATTTTGCAGGTAGTACAGCATTCAGACAGTGGTATAGATATTGATGGCAGCTTTTAGTCAAATTTATTGTAATAATTAGGAGCAGAAAACAGAGCAGGAGTAAAACTATGGCTAAGGAAGTTGCAGATGTTAAAGACATTACTGCCACTAAAGAAATGCTAGACTTTGCCCAGAGACAGTAAGAAAGATGGCTTGAAGATATTTCAGGAGCTGGCAAAACCACAACCATCTAAACCTCAAGGGAGTAAAAGTGAAAATTCTCTTGAGTAGAGACAGGTGGAGTATGCTTTGGGGTCCTAGGAAGTTTTTTCAATGTGTTCAGATACTCAGAGGCTACTGCTGCAAGGGTCCCCGGAGGCTTAGCTACTGCTTGAGAAGGTGGCAGACCTTGGCATCAACCGCATGTTGCTTGTTCTGCAGGAATGCAGGATGCTGGGTTAGGGGGTCATGGAGGCTTCCAAGAAGATTTCAAAGGAAGGCCTTGGAGGCTAGGTAAGGTGTAGCAGGGTCAGAGTCCCTGAGGACACCCCTTGAGAAGATGTGGAGAGGTGAGGAGGAAGCCAAAGCTGCAGTGGAGACCTTGGAGGTTAAGAAATACCAGTAACATGGGACATTGTCCTAGGAAAGTTGCAGGGACAGAAGGGCCACTTGAGCTTCAACAAACAAGTGCCACACTTAAGCCCTTTGGAGAGAAAATGATGCCATGTGCCTCAGATGCCTGACATGGAGCTACAGAACTTGTTTTCTCAGCTGGATTTTGGTCTTGCTTTGGTCTCAACCCTTTTTCTATGCCCATATTTTTGTGAATGCAAATGTTTACTATTTACTATTATATATTGAATACTTGTAAATTGCTTTTAATTTTACAGGAGCTGACAATGCAAGATTGTCTTGAGCCTCAGAGAATTTAACTTGAACTTTGAGCAATCTCAGAACTCTTGAGACTATGGGTATAATGTCCTTGCTTAACATCTGGATGGTCATCTTAAGTGTGACAGCCACCAGTTTTAGGAAACACTTTTGCTTTCCCACACAAGGACAATTCTGAGTAAAGCTTACCACTCCCTCATACCAACCCAACTCCTAACCGCCACATTAGGACCTGCCTGGCTCTGATTCTTGAGCCTGCCCCATAAAAGTCCTGAAACCCAAGCCTGTTTTGCCTCTCTTTGCTATAGAGAGATGGCCTCTATTTGTCAGCTCTGACAAATAAACTCTCCTGTGTATCTCTGTCTGATCTCTACCTCTCATTCCTTGCTTTCCCTTCAATGGGGACTTTTGGGGATGGACTAAATATATTTTGCATTGTGAGATGTGTGTGAATTTTGGGGGGCCAGGGGTGGAATGTTATGGTTTTTATATGAGGTGTCCCTCAAAAGCTTATGATTGAATTATAAGAGTCTTAACCCAATCAGTGAATTAGCCCTCTGATTGGGATCTACAGAGTGGTAACTAAAGTGGTAGGGTGTGGCTAGAGGAGGTGGGAATTAGGGTGTGAGTTTGGTGTATATATTGGTATCTGGCAAGTGGAGACTCTTTCTCTTTGATTCCTGATGATGTGAGCTGATTCCCTTTGCTACTTTCTTCTGCCATGATGTTCTGCCCTTCCTCTGAGTCCCAAGGAAAGGAGCCGGCCTTCTATGGACTAAGACCTCTGAAACTGTGAGCCCTCAAATAAACTTTTCCTCCCCTAAAATTGTTCTGGTTGGGTTCTTTTAGTGAAAGCAGTGAAAAATCTGACTAAAACAGCCCCCTAAGGTCAAATATTAATGTACTGGTATAAACCAAAGTTTAATCCTCTATGTGTTGAAGTAAGGATTTCTTAAAACATTAATCTGCTTTTATCTGTCAAGATAATCTCTGTGTCTGTTAAGTTTTGTTTTTAGAGAAACTAGTATTAAAGGAATTAGGGCTCATACAACTCTGGTTAAACAAAACTGTTATTTTAGAGTATTACACTACATTACAGAGTTTAGATTTTTTTAAAGCTAACCTTGCTTAATATAAGAACATTAGTGTAATTATTGTGCTATTACTGGATTTTTGGTATAATTACGTATTCATATCTTCCAAGTATACATGTCTTCAAAGTACAAGATTCAGAAGAGCATTTTACTAAGCTGATGTTCTTCAAACTAAAGTTTAAAGTAAAGGGTTGAGATTATAAAAAATCCCAAACTAAAAAGTATGTTTCTTAGTTCATAGTTATTATACAAACTCAATATGTTTTTACTCTTGTTAATTTAATTTTTTGTTTTCCTCGTAAACTCTATTGTCTGTTAGTGCCTTATAGAAATACAACTTTCAATATAACAACCTGAGTTATTTTGAAATAATAGCCCATCATCTATAGGTAGTATATGCGGCTAACTTCCAGTACTAATACTGACCCCAATTAAATAGAAGTGGTGAATGACTATAGTTATAGACATTAAATTTAAAATCCAGTACTCTTACTTAAAGAATGGTGAAACAAGCTTGCTGAATGTTTAAGACCAAGTCTCGGAGATTAAAGTTAGGGAAGTAAAAGGGTTAAGAAAGAAAATAACCAATATTTGTTTTTTGCCCTCTGAGTCAGCTTGAACCCAGAGAATAAGGAGACCTCTCTAAAGGCTTTGCAACTCTGTACCACATAATCTCCTGATCTGGGGGATTTAGGAGGCCCCAGAGAACAAAAATCTGACCAGTGCATATGCTGCAAAAGAGGAGGGTCATTGGGGAAGGGAGATATCCCTTATGCATCATCAAGTAATCCCTAACCCATGCCTAGCAGATGGCACTAAAAGAGCTAAGAGGCTGATCTCAAGTTCCCCAAGAGTGATGCCCTGAGGGAACTCATCTGACTCTTACCAATTGATAGGAACAAGGTCAATTTGACCAGGTTGATCTTGAAAACCTAGCAAAAGCAGTTATAACCAAAGTATAGCCATACTTGGGCATTTAAAAGAAAAGACAATAGTTCTTTTAATAGCACTTAAGATGTACACTTGTGTCATCCCCACAGCCCTGGCGTTCCCCAAATTCTGAGGCATTTTTTTTTTCCTTTGTAAGGCTCATATTTACCCCTGCCTACCAAAATTGGACTAGCTTCTGTACTTTGGTCTTTTTACTCCTCAAATTGGTATTTTACCTAACAACCAAAGTTTGCCTTTACTGATAATGGCACACACTGGACACAAGAAAGTCCTTTAATTTATTCCCTTACTCGTAGGGCTAGAAATATCTGCCAGTATTGGCACAGGAGCAGGAGGATTAGGAGGAACATCTCTTCACTACTATAAAAAATCGTCAGTATAGGTTATTGTAGATATCCAACAGGTCATGGAGTCAGTACTGACTCAATTGGATTCCCTGGTGTCTGTTGTCCTGCAAAATCATCAGGAGCCTAGATCTCCTTACTGCCCAATGAGGTGGCCTCTGTCTCTTTCTTAGGGAAGAATGTTGCTTCTATGTTAATAAGTCAGGAATAGTTAGGGATAAAATTAAAGAGAAAAAAAAAAAAACCCTAACAAAACAACTAACCCAGCAACCATCTCCTCCTCCCCTCAATGGTTGGATGACTCCCCACCTGGGTTTGGTTCATTATGACCTCCATTCTCCTGATCATGTTATTTCTCTCCCTTCTTCCATGTTTCATTAATCTTTTCCAGAGGTTTCTAACAGAATGAATCTCCGCCATCTCCAGGGCCACCACCCAAGAACATGTGAAAGCTATGTTCCTCCTTCATACTCTAAAAGATGCCCCAGCCACATTACTTCTCAGTGGGAAGTAGTCAACATATGACGATATTGCCCCAACTTGTCATACCCCTTTCAGACTCTAGGATGAAGGATATGGAGAATAAGTGCCAAGGCATTTCCCCTATCTGCAGCTGTTTCCCCACCTACCTTCCTGTCACATGTGTGTCCTGCCACGTGTGCAGGGAGATGTCTGTGATAAATTGGAGGTTTTGTCATTTAGAATCCCAAGCCTCAGACAGAGGGAAGGCAGGAAGGGAAACTGGGGAGAACACAAAAGGAACTTGCACCTGGTCCCTACCTGACTGAATCTGCTGACCCCAGGACAATAGGCCCCAGGAATTTCCCTAGGAACTTCCCTACTTGCCCTCTGTCCCACCCTACATGAGCCTGCCAAACCACCACCATTTTCCCCCCAGAAAATGTGCCCCTTCACTGCTTAATAAAAGTATTGCTGATCCATCAAGGTCTGTCCCTGTTTCTGTTACTTTTGCTTTCAGTATTAAAATAGGAACTTAATAACTCTAATTTTTTCTTTGACTATTTTAGATATAATCTATGATTTGAGTATATTATATCTTTATTTTTAACTATTTCAACATATTTTCTGATTTTCCTTTGGTTTTGTTCTTTGATTTATTAGTTATATGGCAGTGTGTTCATACACATATTTGCAGTTCCCTTTAAAAAAAGCTGTTTCAATTTTATTCTTTGTTGACTTATTTCTATCCTTTTATATTTATTGAGGTTTGTGTTTTGGTCTAGTGTATGGTCTATGGAGATGACTGTTCCATATGCTTCGCCTTGCGTAGGGTTTTCTACAGATGTTTGTTAGGCCTAGTTGGTTTATAGTCTTAAGTCTTTCACATCCTTGTTGATCATCTGTCTAGTTATTGTATCCATTATTGAAAGTGGAGTAGTAAAATCTCTTACTTGTTCTACTTTCATTTCTGTTTGTTTTTGTTTCATGTATTTTTGGGCTCTGTTATTTGGTGCATAAATGATTATAATTATTATATCTTCTTGATCGATTGGTCCTATTATGATTACAAAATGTCTGTGTTTATTTCTTGTAATTTTTCCCCCAAAGTCTCTTTTGTTTATTATTAGTATAGCCTTTCCAGTTTTCTTGTGGTTAGTATTTGCATATTTCTTTACTCATCCTTTCATTTTCAATGTTTTTGTGTTTTTAAATCTCAAACATGTGTCCTATAGACTTAGTTGGATCATGTTCTCTAGTCTGTCAATCTCTCTCTTTTTATTGGGTTTTTTATTCCATTCACATTTAATGTTATTAATTATTATTTACATTTGCTATTTTAATGTTCAAATCCATATTTTCATATCTTTTTATCTTATTTTACTGCTTTTTTTAATCATTAAGTACTTTCTAATGTAGCATTTTAACTCATTTAATTTCTTCCACTTTTTTCACATTTAATTTTTGTTGTGTGTGTTTTGAGATTTTAATTAATAATTGCTCTAAAGCTTACAATTTATTATCTTAGAAGAGTTATCTTCAGCTATGTACTAGCTTAATTCTGGTAATATTTACAAATGTCACGTCTATCTAGCTGCATTTCATTTTCTTCCTTTATTGTGGTATTATTGCTATTCATATGATAACAAACTCAATAATACATTGTCAGAAGTAGTTACTTACAAATGTAGTCATTTTTTTAAGCTCAATACAACTGTACTCTCTCATACCTTCTTTGTACTGATGTTGAGAAATATATTACATTTCTTAAGTTTTAAGCCCAACAAATATGTTGTATACATATTATTTTATAGAGTTGCTTTTAAATCAATTATGAGAGGAAAGAATGATACACACTTATACTTTTTTATTTGTCCATAATTACATAATTGCTTTTACCATCTCTCTTTCTTTGATAAATTACCTCCTGGGATAACTTGCTTTCAGCCTGAAAATCTTCATTTAGTATTTCTGGTAAGGTATATTTGCTTTCAATAAATTTTGTTATTTATTTTTAATTTTCAAAAAGAACTGTAACCCTCATACAAACATTTCCTAAGGAATGAGTGATAGTTTAGAATTCTCCATAAGAAATTTATATTTTTGTTGGCATATAATAATCAACCCATGACCAAGATGTATAATAATTTATATATTTGAATTTTTTAGCCATATTTGAATTGGCTGGCCTTTGGGATGTATTGGACAAGTGAACATATTTGAATTCTGATACATTCTTGTTCTTTATGGCCTTCAATGCCTCATTGAAATTGTATATAAGTCCTTTAATATAGAGTTTGTTTCTCTGATGAGTATGCAAAGCAATGCATCCTAAAACACATGAAACATCTTTTTGGTTTGTTAAAGGTTAAATTCCTGGCTGTGACAGCTTATATATATTTTTTGAAATTCTAATGATTTCTAATAAATTCTAATGAATTTATTAAGGTTCTGTGGTTGATCAAATATGCAGACTTAATTTCAGGTATTATTATATAATTTCTAGTAATTATTAGATTGGTGCCTGATAGGATGAAGTGGAAAGTTCTGCTAAAGATTAGATTCCCGGTGGCTATAGCTTATGTTCTATGATACTAAAAAGACATTTATTAAAAAGTTCTATATTTTACCAAATGTCTAGATTTAAGACATTATTATATCATTGCTAAATACTTTAATTCTGTTGGTATTGCATGTGTAGACAAATCTATATGCATTTGTATGCAAACTTAATGTTTGTTATTTGAAAACTCTTAAGTATATGTTGATAGTATGGGGTAGTGCTTTAATATTTATATTTAATGATTTGATTAAAGAAAGGTAAAATTCCAAGGGACAAAGATTCTCATATCTGTTTTAAAATATTAATATTAATTAACTTAACATATTGCCAACTCTAACCCTAGTCTTTATAGTCTTCCAAATGATCTTTCTGAAGCAATCTGAATGTTTAAAGAATAATAATGATAATAGTGACAATGACTTGGTTTTAATTTATGCCTAACTTCGGAGAAACTCAAAGTATCTTGGGTCTTTTCTCACTGTTAATTTTCATGAAATCTCTATAATGTGCTAGAAATCCATAAGAGGGAATGAATACTCAAGGAATGGTGGCATTTCTGTAACTCATATCTGAGATACAAAAGCCATGTCAAAATATTTAAATTTTGTTTTCTAGGTTCTCATTTATGTTTGTTCTTGGCTAAAATTTTAAACCTAGTTTTCTATCTCGTTCTTCTTCTTCTTCTTCTTCTTCTTCTTCTTTTTTTTTTTTTTTTTGTAGAGTGGTGGGGAAGGGAGGTACCTGGGATTGAACTCAGGGCATTAGACCACTGAGGCCATCCCCAGCCCTATTTTGTATATTTTTAGAGACAGGGTCTCACTGAGTTGCCTAGGACCTTTGTTTTGCTGAGTCTGGCTTTGAACATTGGATCCTCCTGCCTCAGCCTTCTGAGCCACTGGGATTACAGGCATATACCACCACACCCAGCCTCTACCGCTTCCTTCTTACCTACATCTTTCAAATTCAGATTTCTGACCCAAATGACCAATTCCAATGGACACTTTCCATTTTCATTAAAAATTATATGTGGGATTCACTTCATTCAAATGCTTTACTTCTACAATATTACTAAGAATCAGCCATTTCTAAGCCCATGCAAATGAAGTCACACAAACACACACACACACACACACACACCTCTTAAACACAATCCAGTAAATGGAGGATAAAGATTAATTTCTAGAATCAAGACAGAAATATGCGAGTACGAACATCTCTGATCTGTGTGATAATTACACAACTATCTGCAAACTAATAGAAAGATTTCAGAATAAACCAAATCTGCTGATACCTTGATCTGGGATTTCTATTCTACAGAATTATGAGAAAATAACTTCCTATTGTTTAAGCCACTCAGTCTGTGCCATTTGGGTATGTCAGTGCTCTCAAACTGCCATTAGAAAGATGACAATTTCTCTAAGGTCATTTTAGCTTGAAAGAAAAAAAAAAGGAAGACTATAACAATTGTCACTGATGTCAGAAATGTGATGGTTAATTTTATGTTTCACCTTGAGTGGGCCAAAGGTGCACTGATTAAACATTTTCTTTTTTTTTCTGGTTGTTTCTGTGAGGTTGCTTCTGGATGATGTCGGCATTTGAGTAAACAGACTCAATAAATTAGATTGCCCTCCCTAGTGCAGGTAGGCATCATCCAATGTGCTGAGAAGGAAGGAGTTATTTCCTGTTTGTTTCCTGCCTGCCCGTTGAACTGTTTCATTTGTCTTTTCCTTTCCCTGGACTGAGATTTACACCATAGGTTCCCTTGCTGTCTTGTTCTTGGGCCTTGGAACACATCCTGGAATTCTGCTACTAGCTTTCCTGTGTCACTAGGTTGCAGACAGCAGCTTTGGGATTTTTCAACCTCCATAATCATGGAATCAGCTGATTCCTCAAAATCAGCCTTTAATATGTATTTATCTGTATCTATATCAATATCTACAATGCCTAGCTATTCCAGGGGGCATCAATATTTGTATGATAAATAAATGCGATGTCTGTACTACTGGTTGTCATCTGTATTCATATGTTTTCCTCTCTGTGTATATGTGGGTAAATCTTATTCATTCTGTTTCTCTAGAAATCCCTGGCTAATACAGGAAGGAAGCTCTAAAGCCAGAAAAATAAATACAGTAAGAGAGGCTCAGTCAATAAGAAATTGTACTAGAATCCAGGAATTAAGAATAACTTGACAAAAGAAAAGAACAACAATAAAAACACTACAAACACATACACATGTACACACAATCCCCACACTATCACCATTCTACAAAGCTCCTTCCATCCAAGTTATTGTCAACTCTTTAGTAACTGGATATGGCCTCCCTACTTCTTGACATCTACGAGGATTGTCTTGACAACCTGTGTCACAATTTAACCTCTCCAGTAGACTGTCCTCACTACTGCATCATCCAATCTGTGAGCTTCCTAGATCTTATTGTTTCACTTCCTAGATCTTATTCCTTTGTTCCTCCCTCCTCCATGAGGCCTTGTGTCAAACTGCATGTGAAAATCTGCTGTTTTACTCCCTTACTAAATATTTGTATGACCAGAGGACAGCCTCAACCAGGCCCACACAGTTTTCTAATGTTTTATTAGAAAAAATTAGAAAATTAAAAAAAAAAATTCTACTGATTATTTTTATCTCCCATGTTTCTCTGGTTTACATTTCTTTCCCCTATTTCTGTAGAGCAAATAAACTCTCTAGTACTCTGTGGGTTGGTTTCCACCTTTCTGTGAGGTTTTTAGAAGTAGCACCCAGCTGTTACTTAGAGTCTAACCCCAGGAGATAATTTTCCAGCAGTGGTACTTCATCTTGTAATAGGAAGCTTCATGTCAAAGAGAATGATATTTTCTGCAATTGCCTAAATTTTTTTTGAAAAGGAAGTGAAATAAGAAAGATACATGACTGTTTCTGACGAATATCATCCTGGGCATAGATTAGTAGGTAGAACTCCTAGGCTTTAGTATCATTTCCATTTTCTCCCATTTTTTCCATCAAGAAGAGTGATTCTAAAACTCCAGATGATAAAGCAAAATTTAGGGCAATCCAAATTTATGAGTGAACACATACCTGGATTAAATAAGTTAGAGAAAATAGGTCTGGATTGGATACATCTCAATGTACACAGAAACATTTGCAGAAATAATTGCTGTTGTTAATAAATGAGAAATTAAGGAAAGAGAAGACATATATGAAGGTATGTATTTTCAAATTTTTCTAATCAAGAGTAGAGACATCGATTTTGGAAAAGTTGCATGTTAAGTATTTAAAAAATATTAGTTATAACACAAGTTGTCTTAATTTTGTATCCTACAAATTTCCTAAGTCATTAGTCTTAATAATATATATTTTCTTTGTGTGTGTGTGTGTGGAATCTTTAAGGTTTTCTATATATAATGCCATGTCATTCATGAAGAGAAAATTGTATTTTCCTTTCAAGTTTGATGACTTTTTTTTCTTGCATAACTGGTCTATTTAGAACTTCCAATACTATATTGAATAGCAAAGGCAAGAGAAAGCACTTTTATCTTGTTACTGATGTTACAAGTAAAACTTTCAGTTTTTCACTATCGAGCATGATATAACTGTAAGCTTTCCATAAATAACCTTCATTATATGAAAGTAATTTCTTCCTATTCCTAGAATACTGAGTGTTTCAGTCACGAAAGGGTTTTGAAAATTGTCAAATTCTATAGTTAGTAGAGATGAATATGTGATTTTTGTCTTTATTTTGCTAATGTGGTGTATTAAAATGATTTTTGTGTTTAACTGTCCTTGCATTTCAAGAATAAATTCCACTTGCTCATGGTATTTAATACTTTTAATGTGCACTTGTGCTTTATTTACTAGTATTTTATTATTTCACATCAATATTCAGCTGAGATTTTTGTCCTGAGTTCTCTTTTTTGAAATGCCTGTGATATCTGGTCCATGCTGGCATCATAAAATGAACTTATAAGTCTTCTCTCCTTTTCAATATTTTCGGAAGAGTTTTGGGAAGTTTGACATTAATTCTTCTTAATTAAGTGTTTGGTGTAATTCTGTGAAACTATTTGGTCCTGAAGTTTTCTCTGTTGCAAGGTGTTTGATTACTGATCCAGTCTCCTTCCTGAATTGAGAACAGTCTGATCTGTTTGTTTCATGATCCAGTTTTGGTAGGTGTGTTTCTAAGAATTTTTCCACTTCTTCTAGGTTATTCAATTTATTAGCATATTATTGTCTTTAATCCTATTTATATCTCAGGCAATAGTTGTAATGGTCTATCTTTAATTTCTGATTTTAGTTACCTGATTTTTTTCTTATTAATCTGGCTGAGGGTTTGAAAATTTTGATGTTCTTTTCAAATCACCAAATCTTAGTTTTCTTTATTTTTCAATTATTTTCATATCATCTACTTTATTTATCTCTGCTCTAATCTTTATTATTTTCATCTCTCTGTTATATTTGGATTTAGTTTTTCTTTTCTAGTTTCTTGAAGTATAAAGTCAGGTTGTGATTTGAAAGTTCTCTTCTTTTTTACCATGAACTCTTTCAAATATATATGTAAAAGTAGAGTACTAAGGTATACATTATTGAAAGTAGAGTATTAAAATCTCCTACTCCTATTGTGTTTTGTCTCTCTATTTCTCTCCCTAGTAGTAGGTTAGAGGTAAAACTTTCAGTTTTTATTTAAACATTTGATTTATTATATTTTAAACAAATTACTTTTTGATTTGTTATGTTTTAATTTGTCCATTTTATTTTAATTTTTATAATTTCCCTCATGACTTTCTTATTTTGGAATTTTTGTTTGTTTCTAGGGCATTCTTTTATGTTGGCCCATTGTTGTTTAAGAATGCATTTTTGATTTCCACATATTTGTGGATTTTCCAGTTTTTTACTTGTACTATTCCTTTCAAGCTTCATTGTATTTTCATCCAAAAGATACAAGGTATGATTTCAGTATTGTTGAATTTATTGTCTTGTTTTATTGCCTAACATGGTTTATTCTAGAGAATGTTCCATGAACAGCAAAGAAATACATATATTCTGCTGTGGTTGAGTAGATTGGCCTGCCTGCCTTCCTTTCCTTCCTTCCTTCCTTCCTTCCTTCCTTCCTTCCTTCCTTCCTTCCTTCCTTCCCTCGCTCTCTCTTTCTTTCTTTCTCTATCTATCTATCTAGTCCAATTGGTTCAAAATATTGTTCAATTCTTCTATTTCTTTTTTGATATGGTTGCTGTTTTTAGCCATTATTGAAAATAGAGTACTAAAGTCTCCTACTAATATTGTGTTTTTGTCTATTTATTTCTTTAATTCTGTCAAATTTTGCATTATGTGTTTAAAAGCTCTGTGGTTTGGAACAGAAATATTTTATATGATGACTGTAAAAAGAAACATTTGTTACCTTGGGATATGAACATTGAATCTACAATCTTTGTAGTCAGGGTACTTATTTTATATTAAGTAGCTATAGGAGTGGCTTTGACCAGGTGTACAAGGTTTCTTTCTTAAGAATTAAGATGCCTCTCTTTTTCTTCCTGTAGTGATGCCTCAAATGACTTCCCCTGGGTTAGATTTCCCTCCACTGATGAATATTAAGAGTAATTGGTCACTCTTGATAGTTTGATAAACATTTAAAATATGAATATGAAATTCTGTGTCAATTTTTTTAAGACCAATTTTATCCAATTATAGAAAGGAAGAGAGAACGAAGAAGAGCTATTTTACATGGTTTCAATAGTTAAAGGATTTCCACAAGAAAATGGCTGGTTATTGTCAGATAGAAGCATGTATTTGTGGGGGGGGGACTTGATATAAAGAAGGGCTTTCTAATTATCAAAACCAAATAGTCAGAAACTTGACTTCATCACAATAGAGTGATCTTTATCTACATGGGAATTTTCAAGAAAGAGTGCATTATTAAATTTATGGGAATCTTTAAGGATTTATGGGATATTTCAGGATATTATGGAGGAGAGTCTGTCACTGTATAGTTTGGGCAATAAAATTGTGTGTAATTTTTAATATAAATTTTGAAGCAAAGCATTATATTTTAAATAAAACACAGCATAAGACCTAATACCTTTCCGTATGCAAATTTTACTCACATAGGTGTATATTCTGAGCAATAACATAGCCTCTAAATTCTATATGTTTAATTTTTAAGACAACAAAATAAAGGCTGTTAAAAATTTTCATAAGGAATGGTAGAATAAAGCCCCAGGAAGAAGATGGCCGCTGCGCACAGGGGTTGCTGAAGTACTGAGCGTGGTGCTCAGAGAAGCGGCTTTAATCGAGATTTCGCACAATGTGTAAGAGCTCCTTTCACCGTTAATCTGTAGCGGACCACTTTGCCAAGCAGCAGGAAGAACAAAGAGATCGAAAAAGAGACGCTTGGCTCCCGGACGCTTTGCCGCCAAGAGCCGTGGGCGCTTTGCTCCCATCTGCTTCCTCTTTCGCTTCGCTCCAGGCAGAGAAGGTGAATGTGTAATCAGCAGTGTGCCCCGCCTTTTTTTTTTGGAATATTTTTTATACAGGGAGAGTTTGTGGATTGGGATTGTTGGCTGGGCTGCGGTTTCTGTGCCGAAAATCCAGTCCACGGGAGCCACCATTTGCTCTCTGCCGGCTGTCTTGATGGCTATGTCTACATTGTCCGGCAGCCGCACCTAGAGGTTGGAGCTGGGCTGCGTGCCGAGCCCTGTCCTCCAAAGCCTTGAGCGCCTGGGTCCCCTGTTCGCCGCTGCACCCTCGGGCAGAGCCTGCTCTGGGGTCGTTCTGCATCCCCCTGCGAGGGGACCCGTGCTCCAGAGGAGGGAGCCGGAGAGCCGTGGCGGCAGCCGCTTGGGCCCCTGGGGCTGGGCACCGGTCAGCGGCGCAGCTACGGTCGCAGATGAGCACGGCGCCCCTGAGCGTGGCCCCGGGGAAGAGGCGACGGCAGCAGGGTTTAATTTCTAGAAATCTGGACTGGAAACAGAAGCAGCAGTTTGTATAATCCCAAGAACTTGCTTATGCCAGGAAGCTGTAAGGGCAACATGAATATCATTGAGGAGATCTAACATGGCAGCGGGCGGGGAGAGATCAAGTCTCTGACCTCTTCAACTGCGCGGACATAGGGAGCTGTAAATTGTATAAATGCTGTTTGCTCAGGATCACTAGGCAATGCTGAGCTGACGTGGATCTGGGGTGTACAGTCTAGGTCCCTCAGAACACACACACCGAGCCCGGATCGGCTGCATCCAAGCTCGGGTTCACCTGCTTCTCGTGACTCAGCACTAACAATCCCGCTGAAATAACTGGTTGGCCCTTAGGAACTTTCAGAGGTAAAAACCAACCGAGCCTTCATAGGCAGTGGCCACAGGATTGAAATGGGGATTGGGAGAGACAGTCAGGACCCACCCGTTGCATTGGTCACCCTGCAAAGGGAACGAACGGTCACCATTTGCATGTGATACCACCTTGGCAGAGAACTGACATCACGAAAAGAGGAGATAACTGCATTGAAACCAGCGCAACAGGGCTCCCAGGAGCAGCAGACATGGCGTGTAGCCAGTATTGTGGTGAGCGTCACAGGTGAGCGCGGCCTGGCTTGAGGAAACACAAGAGAAGGCCCTAGGCACTCAGGATTGGAGACCCGCCCAGTCTGTGAGGAAGAGCTGCTACACAGTGATTGGTTCCCACCTAGTGAGAGGAGAAGCTTGACCCAGTGGGCACAGCTCCACCTACTGGAAGAGAAATTAATCGAACTCTATGACTGCATTTATTATTATTATTATTATCATTTTTTTTCTTTTTCCTTTTTTTTCTTTTTCTTTTTTTTTCTTTCATTTTCAATTTTTTTGTGTTGTTCTTTAACTTTTTTTAATGTTTCTAATTTTTTAAAATTTTTTTATTTTTATTATTATTATATATTTTTTTAATTTTAATTTTCATTATTTTTATTATCATTATTATTTTTGTAAAAAAATTTTTTTCTTTTCTTTCTTTCTTTATTTTCTAACTTTTTTGTGTGTGTTTTGTTTTTGTTTCTTTTGTCTTTTCATTTCTCTTCAATTTTCTTATTCCCCCTTCCTTGAATTCTACCTGCCTACTCTCATTCTCTTTAGTGACTTCTTCCCTTCCCTTCTAATATCTTTCCTCCCAAGCATCAAATAAATTTATAAGAGTAAACAGTAACTCAGCAGTCAAACAGAACAAGAAGTAACATGAGCAGCATAAAAAAGCAAGGAAGAAAAGGAGTACAAACAATGAAGGACAGCCTAAATATTCAGGAGGACCTAGAGTCAGCAGAAAAATGGTCATATAAAGAACTCAAGGAATACCTTAGACAGACGGAATGGAACCTTATAGAGGATATGAGACAGCAAATCCAAACAGTGAAAGAACACTTTGAAAATGAATTACATAAACAGATAAAAGAAGAAGTTAAGCATCATTATCAGGAGATAGAGTTTATAAAAAAAATCAAACAATAATTCTAGAAATGAAGGAAACGATAAACCAAATTAAAAACTCAATTGAGAGTATCACTAACAGAGTGGAGCAAGTAGAAGCCAGAACGTCAGATAATGAAGACAAAATATATCATCTTGAAAAGAGCCTAGCCAACTCAGAAAGGCTGGTTAAAAACCACGAGAAAAACATCCAAGAGATATGGGATAACATAAAAAAACCAAACCTACGAGTCATCGGGATAGAAGAAGTTACAGAGATTCAAATCAAGGGAATGAGTAGCCTGCTGAATGAAATAATTACAGAAAACTTTCCAGAAATAAAAAAGGAAAAGGATATACAAATTTTAGATGCATACAGGACACCGAGCACACAAAATCACAGTAGACCAACGCCAAGACACATTGTTATGAAGATATCCAATATACAGAACAAAGAGAAAATATTAAAAGCTACAAGAGAAAGGAGGCAGATTACATTTAGGGGTAAACCAATAAGGTTAACAACGGATTTTTCATCACAGACGCTGAAAGCGAGAAGATCCTGGAACAACGTATTTCAAACACTGAAAGACAATGGATGCCAACCAAGAATTCTGTATCCAGCAAAATTAAGCTTCAGGTACGACAACGAAATAAAAATCTTTCATGATAAACAAAAGCTAAAAGAATTTGCAGCCAGAAAACCAGCATTGCTAAGCATCTTGAGCAAAACACTACACAAGGGAGAAATGAAAAACAATAACCAAAACCATCAGTGGGAAGTGCCTCTATAAAAACAGAGGGCGGGGGGAAAGCTAACCATGGAGACACAAACTAAATTAAATTAAAAAAAAAGAAGATAAATAATCAAACATGGCTGGAAGTACAAACCATATATCAATAGTAACTCTAAACGTTAATGGCTTAAACTCTCCAATAAAGCGACATAGGCTGGTAACATGGATTAGAAAAACAAATCCAACAATATGCTGCCTCCAGGAGACACATCTGATTGCAAAAGACATACTCAGGCTGAAGGTGAAAGGTTGGGAAAAAATATACCACGCACACGGTCCTCGTAAGCAAGCAGGGGTGGCCATCCTCATATCGAATAAAATCGACTTCAAGACTAAGTTCAAAAGGGATAAGGAAGGACATTATATACTGTTAAAAGGAACCATTCACCAACAAGACATAACAATTATCAATATTTATGTACCAAATAATGGTGCTGCGACGTTCATAAAACAAATTCTCCTCAAGTTCAAGAATCAAATAGACTACAACACAATAATTATGGGTGACTTCAACACACCTCTCTCACCATTTGACAGATCCTCCAAACAAAAGTTGAATAAAGAAACTATAGAACTCAGTATCACAATCAACAACCTAGACTTAACTGATATATATAGAATATATCAACCATCATCAAGTGGATATACTTTTTTCTCAGTAGCACATGGATCCTTCTCAAAAATAGACCATATATTATGCCATAGGGCAACCCTCAATAAATATACAGGGGTGGAGATAATCCCATGCATTTTATCTGATCATAATGGAATGAAACTGGAAATCAATGATAAAAGAAGGAAGGAAAAATCCTACATCACATGGAAAATGAACAATATGTTACTGAATGATCAATGGGTTACAGAAGACATAAAGGAGGAAATCAAAAAATTCTTAGAGATAAATGAAAATACAGACACAACATATCGGAATCTATGGGACACAATGAAAGCAGTTTTAAGAGGGAAATTCATCGCTTGGAGGTCATTCCTCAAAAAAAGGAAAAACCAACAAATAAATGAGCTCACACTTCATCTCAAAGCCCTAGAAAAGGAAGAGCAAAACAACAGCAAATGTAGCAGAAGGCAAGAAATAATTAAAATCAGAGCGGAAATCAACGAAATTGAAACAAAAGAAACTATTGAAAAAATTAACAAAACTAAAAGTTGGTTCTTTGAAAAAATAAATAAGATCGACAGACCCTTAGCCATGCTAACGAAGAGAAGAAGAGAGAGAACTCAAATTACTAACATACGGGATGAAAAAGGCAATATCACAACAGACGCTACAGAAATACAGAAGACAATTAGAAACTATTTTGAAAACCTATATTCCAATAAAATAGAAGATAGTGAAGACATCGATAAATTCCTTAAGTCATATGATTTGCCCAGACTAAGTCAGGAGGATATTCACAAGTTAAACAGACCAATATCAATAGATGAAATAGAAAAAGCAATCAAAAGACTTCCAACCAAGAAAAGCCCAGGACTGTATGGGTATACAGCGGAGTTTTACAAAACCTTTAAGGAAGAATTAATACCAATACTTTTCAAGCTATTTCAGGAAATAGAAAAAGAGGGAGCTCTGCCAAATTCATTCTATGAGGCCAACATCACCCTTATTCCGAAACCAGACAAAGACACCTCAAGACCAATACCTACAGACCAATATCTCTGATGAACCTAGATGCAAAAATCCTCAATAAAATTCTGGCGAATCGGATACAAAGGCACATCAAAAAAATTGTGCACCATGATCAAGTAGGATTCATCCCTGGGATGCAAGGATGGTTCAATATATGGAAATCAATAAATGTTATTCACCACATCAATAGATTTAAAGATAAGAACCATATGATCATCTCAATAGACGCAGAAAAAGCATTCGACAAAGTACAGCATCCCTTTATGTTCAAAACATTAGAAAAACTAGGAATAACAGGAACTTACCTCGACATAGTAAAAGCTATCTATGCTAAGCCCCAGGCTAGCATCATTCTCAATGGAGAAAAATTGAAGGCATTCCCCCTAAAATCTGGAACAAGACAGGGATGCCCTCTATCACCACTTCTATTCAATATAGTTCTCGAAACACTGGCCAGAGCAATTAGACAGACGAAAGAAATTAAAGGCATAAAAATAGGAAAGGAAGAACTTAAATTATCACTATTTGCAGGTGACATGATTCTATACCTAGAAGACCCAAAAGGGTCTACAAAAAAACTACTAGAACTAATAAATGAATTCAGCAAAGTGGCAGGATATAAAATCAACACGCATAAATCAAAGGCATTTCTGTATATCAGCGACAAAACTTCTGAAACAGAAATGAGGAAAAACACTCCATTCACAATATCCTCAAAAAAATAAAATACTTGGGAATCAACCTAACAAAAGAGGTGAAGGATTTATACAATGAGAACTACAAAACCCTAAAAAGAGAAGTAGAAGAAGATCTTAGAAGATGGAAAAATATACCCTGTTCATGGATAGGCAGAACTAACATCATCAAAATGGCGATATTACCAAAAGTTCTCTATAGGTTTAATGCAATGCCAATCAAAATCCCAATGGCATTTCTTGTGGAAATAGATAAAGCAATCATGAAATTCATATGGAAAAATAAAAGACCCAGAATAGCAAAAGCAATTCTAAGCAGGAAGTATGAATCAGGTGGTATAGCGATACCAGATTTCAAACTATATTACAGAGCAATAGTAACAAAAACAGCATGGTACTGGTACCAAAACAGGCGGGTGGACCAATGGTACAGAATAGAGGACACAGAGACTAATCCACAAAGTTACAACTATCTTATATTTGATAAAGGAGCTAAAAGCATGCAATGGAGGAAGGATAGCATCTTCAATAAATGGTGTTGGGAAAACTGGAAATCCATGTGCAACAAAATGAAACTGAATCCCCTCCTCTCGCCATGCACAAAAGTTAACTCAAAGTGGATCAAGGAGCTAGATATCAAATCAGAGACTCTACGTCTGATAGAAGAAAAAGTTGGCTCCGATCTACATATTGTGGGGTCGGGCTCCAAATTCCTTAATAGGACACCCATGGCACAAAAGTTAATAACAAGAATCAACAAATGGGACTTACTTAAACTGAAAAGTTTTTTCTCAGCAAGAGAAACAATAAGAGAGGTAAATAGGGAGCCTACATCATGGGAACAAATTTTTACTCCTCACACTTCAGATAGAGCCCTAATATCCAGAGTATACAAAGAACTCAAAAAATTAAACAATAAGAAAACAAATAACCCAATCAACAAATCGGCCAAAGACCTGAACAGACACTTCTCAGAGGAGGACATACAATCAATCAACAAGTACATGAAAAAATGCTCACCATCACTAGCAGTCAGAGAAATGCAAATCAAAACCACCCTAAGATACCATCTCACTCCAGTAAGATTGGCAGCCATTATGAAGTCAAACAACAACAAGTGCTGGAGAGGATGTGGGGAAAAGGGTACTCTTGTACATTGCTGGTGGGACTGCAAACTGGTGCGGCCAATTTGGAAAACAGTATGGAGATTCCTGGGAAAGCTGGGAATGGAACCACCATTTGACCCAGCTATTGCCCTTCTCGGACTATTCCCTGAAGACCTTAAAAGAGCGTACTACAGGGATACTGCTACATCGATGTTCATAGCAGCACAATTCACAATTGCTAGACTGTGGAACCAACCCAGATGCCCTTCAATAGATGAATGCATAAAAAAATGTGGCATTTATACACAATGGAGTATTATACAGCACTAAAAAATGACAAAATCATGGAATTTGCAGGGAAATGGATGGCACTAGAGCAGATTATGCTTAGTGAAGCTAGCCAATCCCTAAAAAACAAATACCAAATGTCTTCTTTGATATAATGAGAGCAACTAAGAACAAAGCAGGGAGGAAGAGCAGGAAGAAAAGATTAACATTAAACAGATACATGAGGTGGGAGGGAAAGGGAGAGAAAAGGGAAATTGCATGGTAATGGAGGGAGATCCTCATTGTTATACAAAATTACATATAAGAGGTTGTGAGGGGAATGGGAAAATAAACAAGGAGAGAAATGAATTACAGTAGATGGGGTAGAGAGAGAAGATGGGAGGGGAGGGGATGGGAGATAGTAGAGGATAGGAAAGGTAGCAGAATACAACAGTTACTAATAGGGCATTATTTAAAAATGTGGATGTGTAACCGACGTGATTCTGCAATCTGTATTTGGGGTAAGATTGGGAGTTCAAAACCCACTTGAATCTAATGTATGAAATATGATATGTCAAGAGCTTTGTAATGTTTCGAACAACCAATAAAAAATTTTTTTTTCATAATTAATAGTCATCATACATAAAAGAAAAGTATAAATTGGAAGTTAAAAAGTGTGGCATTATGTGGGCCAATACTTTATAAAAATCCTGAATAGTAAGTCTGAAGTTTTAGTGAGGGAATTAAAGGTACTTATTAATTATGATATGTTGACTTCAATTGAATCAGTGATTATACTAAAGCTAGATGGCAATACATATATAAATAAAAATATCATTAAATATATTTGCTGTTTCCTTAAAGACAACTTTATTCAGGGAAAAATTCCAAAGGAAAAAATTACATTTTCTTTTGGTTTGCTTGGTAAAATTACAAATTTCCTATATTGAGTCTTTGTATTTTAATGTGAGTGCTATGTTGCCTGCTTAGTGGAAAGATGACTGTTGAATGCAGAGGGGTACAAATGTCTGTATGGTGATTTTGGGTGGCATGCTATATGCTTCTAGAAAAAGTAACAACATGAATAAGGTAATAAATATTGAGACTAATAGCATCTATTACTGAAAGCAAGGAAAAGAGCAAATGAAGAATCTATTTTTTATTTCTGGTATAGAAGTTGCATCAAATTTAAATCATGTTGTGGTT
Source organism: Marmota monax (assembly GCF_021218885.2). Classification (NCBI taxonomy): domain Eukaryota; kingdom Metazoa; phylum Chordata; class Mammalia; order Rodentia; family Sciuridae; genus Marmota; species Marmota monax. Next base: position 546,288 of record NW_026694617.1, on the reverse strand, counting down.
GATACTCTATGATGAATAACAATGACAATGTTGCAGTACTATTTGTTTGATTGTGTTGACACATGGTATTAATATGTCTTTGAGAACACTATTGGTATTCAAATTTCATTAGAAGTAAATTTTGCAATTTTTGAGTTGTAATTTCTTTATAATGATTTGACAAAGTAAATAAGAGTTAGATAGATTTAAGATCCAATCTAACACCTGTTGAGTAAGTATTCCATGATTTAAAAATTAGAGTATTTGTACTTTTAGTTTTACATAATTAATTTGATAAATAAACACTGGACTGAATTAACTGTATAATTTAATTTCATTACATTTATCTGAGCTCTGCTGTGTTATATAAATCACCCAGAAATTTAATAGATAGAATATGTTTCCTGTTTAATGGTTCTTATGTTTCTTGACAGTCAAAGTTCTATTATAAGAGTAATTGAAATAGTAGTAGCATTTTTACCAGAGATAATTTTGATTTATAACTATTAACTCTCACTTGGGAATTTTTTAAGGCCAAATAATGTTTCCAAATATACAAGAAATTCTTGTAAAAATATATTCTTTTTGCCAAGTTATTTTCTAGTAAATAACTGAGTTTTTCAAACCTTAGTAAATATGAGCTACTTTTAGCATTCAAGACTTTGGGCTGGTTTTGTCAAATATCAATGTATCTCTATCTATCTATCTATCTATCTCTCTCTCTCTCTCTCTCTCTCTCTCTCTAAATATATATATATATATAGAGAGAGAGAGAGAGAGAGAGATTTTAATATTTATTTTTTAGTTTTCGGCGGACACAACATCTTTGTTTGTATGTGGTGCTGAGGATCGAACCTGGGCCACATGCATGCCAGGCAAGTGCGCTACTGCTTGAGCCACATCCCCAGCCCTAAATATCAGTATATTTTTTACTAATGATTATTTTTCTCAGTTCAATAAGGCAGTTTTGAAAGTGTTCTCTATCTTCATATATTTTTAAATCCACATTCCAACCTCATTATTATTTTTCTTCCCTAGGAAAACTGCTATCACCTAATCTTCTACCATCTTCATGTTTATGAGAAATTATATTCTATCTTAACTTGTTGGTCTGCCTTCTTCAGAAGTTTCATATCATTTAGATATTTAAAAATTTGCTATGGCAAAGCTATGAGAACAGGTCAAATTTGCTGTGATTACCTTGAGCTTATGTTTTTATTCAGTTCTTTACTCCACCTGTATCAATTTAAAGAGGTATTTTTCAAGCCTAATTATCTTAATTTGAATATTGGTTTTAGACATTAATACTGATATTCATCCTTTTCACTTTATCTTCTGAATGCTCTGTTTCTTTTTATTTATTTTTTCTCATTTACATTCTCATAAAACAAATAGCTTGAATTATTTCTATTGTTCTTTTAATTGCCAGGGTAGAAAAAGAAAAAAGTACATCACTGTATAGTAGGCACAGGAAAGGTCTACTGTTGATCACATTTGGCTATTGAGCTCCTTGGTATAGGTTCCTTTAGTGGAATTGGTTAATTATAAATATGTGGTTATGATTCTACATTCAAATTCTATATTTTCTTTTAGTATTTAAGTTACTTCAGTTACTGACAGTTGCAGAAGATGAATGGCTTTCATATAAGTGGTTTTCATGTCTTTCTTGCCTATGAATATAACCCTTTTAATGGAGAAAAGCTTTTGTCATTAGCATTTATCTCAGACAATAGTTAATAAACTTGACATTTGACATAACCATTTTTTTTTTTTTTGGTCTCAAAGTTGGTATCTTTATGGTAAATGAAGTGCTCATGGCTTTGTGTTTTGTTTACATATATAACATCTACCTACCCCACATCAATCTAGTCTTTGAATGTGGTGTCAAGTTAAAAATTGTACCAAGCAAAGTTAAGAAGCCAAGGAAAACTTTATTTAAGGCTACTGCATAAAAGCAAGTCTAGAATCAGTTTTGCTGAAGCTGAGAAGGTTGAGTTTCTAAGAGTAAGATTGAGCTAAGGAGAAAATACTAGAGGACATTAGTGGCATTCACAGGCCATTTGTGTGTTCTAATTGCCCTTTCCAAAGTAAAAACTAAATTTGCATTTATTTATTTATTTATTTATTTATTTAGTTAGTTAGTTATTGAGGATTGAACTCAGGAGCACTGGACCACTGAGACACGTCCCCAGCCCTATTTTGTGTTTTATTTAGGAAGAGGATCTCGCTGAGTTGCTTAGTGCCTTGTTTTTGTTCAGTCTGGCTTTGAACTCCTGATCCTCCTGCCTTAGCCTCCAAAGCCCCACTGGGATTATAGGCATACATCACCACACTGGCTTAAATTTTCATATCTTTGTGACAGAAGGTAGTTTTATTACTCAGAACATGTCCCCCACTAAAGTTAAGCTCCTTACCCTGCCCAGAGACAGGAGATTGGAGTGCGGTCTTTTTTTTTCTTAAGGTGTTATTTATTTACTTATTTTTTTTATTAGTTACACATGACAGTACAATGATCTTGACATTTCATACATTTGAATCAAATGGGGTATAATTTGTCATTTTTCTGATTGTACAGTTGCAGAATCACATTGGTCATACAATCACGATGAGAACCAAAGAGATGGCTTTCAGGTCTTTGAGAAAGACATTGCTGGGTGTTCAACTGTCAAGAAGCTTTTAGAAAGATTTATATCTCAAAGGGGTAAAGAGAGAATTTACAATTTCAGGTTTTATAAAGGAAACACTCTAAGAAAAGGTAGGTCATAGCCTAGAGTCAGAAAATCCATCTAAAGTTTAGTGAAATTGAGGGAAACATAGGCCCAACTGGTCAGTGGCATTATTGATTACATGCATATTGACTGACATCTTGAAATTAACTTATGGGTTTTGAAACTATTATAGAAATAATTTTTTATTAGTACATTGTAAATGTGTGTTTGTTGTGTAATATTCATATATGCACATAAATTGCTTCATTTCATTCCTTAATTTTTCTTCTTTCTTTCCCTTCCTCCTTCCCCCAATCCTCTTTCCTTCTTTTCTGGTCTTCCTTCTATTTATTCACATGTTTCCTTATTTACTAAACTCTTTAGCCATTTTCCTTAATTCCAAGATTTGTGTACCTTTTTATTTTGGTTATTATTTTAAATATAATTTATTTAAACAATATTTGCTGTTAAAAACAGGGCAAATTCAACTTGATAAAATCCAAGGTAACATCTTTTAGGGTTTGTTTGAAAATGAATGACACCTCTGAGCACTGAAAGCTGCTGCTGCTATTTCCTGTGAACATCTTTTAGGTTGACATATTACCTCTAGAGTTCACAAAACACTTTTACTCTCTTTTCATCCTTTCAACAAAGCTGCAAGCTGAATTCTGTACTAGGTGCATCCCCTTGGGAAAGTCTTCTCATGTCTTTGAGACTTCATTTTAGAATTAGGTTTCTGCTTAAAGGTAATATTCAATAACTTGATTATGTCATATGATTATTTTAATGATAAAATGAGATAGCTTAGTTATTTAAGAACCATTTCTTTAAGTAGCGATGAGGAAGTCACTGGACTAGGCTGTAAAAAAGAAAGCACCGTATCGTTTAGGTGGATTACACTCCAATATTTATTAAAATGAATATATAGCTGCATTAGCTTTTCATTGCTGTAACCAAAATACCTGATGTAAAGCACTTAAAGCAGGAAAAATTATTTTGACTCATAGTGTTACAGGTTTCAGCCATGGTTGACTGGCCTCATTGCTTTAGCCTGAAATAAGGCAAAACATCAGGGTGGAAGGGCGTGGTCAAGGGAAGCTGCTCAGCTCCTGGTAGCTAGGAAGGTAAGGGGGCAGGAAGAGGCTGGAGAAAAGATAAACCCTTTTGGGGCTTTCCCTGAGACACATACTTCCTCCACTAGCTCCCACTTCCCAGTAGTCCATTCAAACATCAGTGGATTAACCTACTGATGAGTTCAGAGCCCAGTCATTTCTCCAAAGCCCCACCTCTGAACACAGAGACATTCCAGATTCAAACCATAAACGTAGCCTTTGTAGATTGCTAGTTAAACAACACATAGAGGCATTAACATGGAAGTTACCAGACAAAAGGGATGTGCACATCTTGTTCACATGGAATTTTGAGTAGCAAACAATAAGTAACCTGTTTATTTAAAATTTTGTGCAAAATTTTGTGGAGTGCAATGGATGGCAGTGAAGGACAGTGGAGGAAATAGCTATAATCTATGCAAAACTTTGACTAGATATTATTTGTTGTAGATCCTTGACTAGTTCTGTACTCGATAATATATAGAACATCATATATATAGTAACAGGGTCATAGCCACAGACATAGAGTTGAATAACAGCTCAACATTTTTGCATAATGAATATTCTGGTTCTGCCTTGGGATGAAGAGAAGGGGTAGGGTCTTTAGAGCTTCATTTTCTACAATCTAAAAATAAACAAAAACTCCCAGTAAATTAATGAACTAATTTGATTCTTATTCCTTATGCTTTTCTGGTGGATTCCTACCAAAGAAAGGAATCCATAAATAATGATTAGGATTTTAGGTAATAATAAAATTTTTAAGATCATGTGTGTTTTTGATTACTTTACTTCTCATGTATCTATTCATTTACTCTTTTACACATTAAGAAGATATTCTGTGCCCAACATGATTCTGGGATTTAGAAATAAAGCGTTTGAACAAGATCATTTGAGCTTATATTTTAGTTAGTACAAATAGTAAACAAATAAATAAAAATATTAAGTTTGTATCTATTTTCTTGAAGGAAATGAGAATAACTGCATGAAAAGGAATGAGTTGGCTTAGAATGTGGAGGGCTACTTTAGGTAAGAGCTCGTAGTCTCTTTGAGGAGGTGCTATTTACAAGGAGTCTCGAAGAAAAAGAACTTAGTTATGCAAGAAGCCACAGGAAGAAGTTGCATGAAAGACATACAAGTACAAAGCCACTATGCTTGAAAAGAAGTCACTGTTTTCATGGAAAGAAAGGAGAAATGAGTGATTGAAAAGTAAAAGGTAAAATTGGAGAGGCAGACCAGGGCCAGATCATGAGATTATGATTGGATCTTAAAACCTGGGCAAGGAGTTTGGATTTTTCAAAGGGCTTTGGGGAAGCTTTGAGGGTTTTTACACACAAAAAAATAGGCTTCATTTTGACTTTTTAAAAAGATCATGTTGGTTGATGGTAAAGAATAAATGGGGTAAAGAGAGAACAAAAGTAAAATTAGGGAGACCATGGAATTTAGTTGGTCATTGTAGAAATCATTTCAAGATGATAGTGACTTTAACTAGAGCTATAGTTATCAAGATGGAGTGAAGTGACTAGATATGGGTTTACTTTACAAGTAGAACTGACAGTTTGCTTATGGATTTTATTTAGGTAGACTAGGGAAAAGGGCAAATAAAAGTTAAGTTCCACAGTTTCGGGCTTAAGCAGTTGGGTGGGATAGTGGTATCCTTTACTGAGATGGAAAAAGCTAGTTGGGAAATCAAGTTTTGAAGGAGCTGAAGGATGGAAATATACATTTGAAGCATCAGTAAACAGTAATTTAAGACATGGAAATGAATGAAGTCATTTAGAGGATGAAAAATGTTAGAGAAGAGGGCTAAATTCTGATAGAAAAATCTTAAGTCAAGAAAGGGGGAATGATTATTTAAAAAATCATGAGAATTGGTGGAAAACCAAATCGTAGTAACATCCATCAGATTTGTAAAATGGGCACCACTGAAGACTGATGAAGAGAGTCTTAGTAGTGGTAGGATAGGAAGTCAGACTGAACTGTATGGAAGACTAAAAAGGAAATAACAAGGGATAACAGGAACTAGAAATAAGTATTTTTAGAGACATTTTTGACATAATGTGTAGCAATTTAGGGAAGAAAACAGAATAATATGTGGGGGCTCAAGGGAGGGGTTAGAAAAGTTGGGAGACACATATCTTAATCCAATATAGAAGAAGAAATTGATGATACAGAGAAGTGGATTAATGTAGAAATGAAATTCCTTCTGAATAAGAGAGGGATGTGTTCTAGAGCAGAAAATTCTAGTTTTTCTATTTTTTTAAAGCTCATATTATATGTCATGTACTGGGATATATGGTACAAATTTACAATAAAAATCTCTTACTTAAAATTATTTTAATCTAGGAGAAGAAATATACAAATAAAGGAAAAGTATGAACAGAAAAATTACAGAGATTATATGGAACACTGGAAGAAATTTATAACTGAGTAATGTAACCATCTTGGCTTTCTTGTGGATCTTGAAATTTGACTATTCACAATCTTACTTTTCCTGGTATTTTGTTGAGGATTAACTAATTGATGATTCACTGGACTTAGCACATTGAAAATATTAGAAATTAAAATATTAATTTAGGATATGCTAAAGAAAAACAACAAAATTGAAATATCATCCAGAGAAGATTTTTGAAGAAAGATAACACACATCTTAGATGTGTTGTCTTCACAGTTCTGATTTGTTGTACCAAAACACCTTTCCTATGAAAACTGCAAGATTCTTCTTATAGAATGCCTTTGAAATGTCAGTTCATTTCTTTTCTTATTATTCTACGTTATAAATGTCTGTTTATTGCAAATTATTTTAGTAATTTCCCAGTTGTTTAACCACAGGGAGAAGCTATTTATTATGATTATCCCAAAGGAAAGAGTATGGGCAGAGGGGGCGCCTACACTCATTTTTCAATGGTCAATGTCATTAGCATTAACCTTTTTAGACTGTCTGTCTCTGATATTTAGAAAAGCTGAAAAAGGAAGAATTGTAGTTTTGCTCTTTTGCCCTTATCACCCTTGACTCTTACCTATATTAATGGTTGAGACATGGTCTGATCATCTTTCAGATGGGCATCTCTCAGCGGAGATTGTTCCTTTCTTTCTGTTAAAGAACAGAAAATCTTTTGCTTTGTTGATAGGATGTGTCATTTCTTAAGTGTTCTACTTAGCCTCAAAGAAAAGATCGTTCATTGATACATTTTGAAATTTACCTTCAATCCCTAATTAAAAAAAAAATGTTACAATGATGCTTTTTCAGAGTCCTCCAAGAGACACTTCATGGCCATATTGGGGGTGTGGGTTTTTACTCCATTCTAGACAGTCTAGTAAACTTAATACTGTGATTAGCTTGTGGGCAATACATTAGCATACTTTTCCAAGAACAGATTCCTGAATCATGATAGTCCATTCCCTGGCTCCTTCTCTGGAGTCATACTCACAGCCAGAATTTCTAATGATTCCCTTTTTCTCTACTCTAGCTCACAGTGACCCTGGATAATAACGAAAACTAACATACTGTGTACCATTTTGAGGGACTATGTTAGATATCGTGACCTGAACTCTAATATAGCCACAATTAATAGATGGGAGTGAGGAAGACACAGTTTTATAGGTCTGTTTTCCATAGGAGCCCTGGGAATCAGCACAAAGGGTGACTTTAATTGGAGAGATTAATTGTGGTTTAAGAGTAACATGTGGAATAGGAGACTCGTTATGGATAATTTGCCTGCCCAGGGGTATTGAACAATTGACTCTCTTTCCAAAAGACTTCAAAAATCATGTGTGCTAATTTATACCAAATCATCAAAGGAAAAAAATGTGGGTTTTAGTTGCTTTATATTATTCTTCATCTATTTTATAACTACTGAGAGTAATCATCAATGCTTTCTCTGGGGCAACGTCTAGCACTGTGAACAACTGAGTCTGCATAAGATCTAGAAAGCTTCCACATTCCTGCTGTATCAGTATTTTCATTTAATATTGAGATTTTCATATAATATTATAGATTTATTTTTTATGATTACTTTTCATATCTTTGTCTTCTCTCTTTTTCTAATATCTATATCCATTTTCCAGATCTTTGCCATTTAAAATTAATCTAATTTTTATATTTAAGTTTTAAGCAACTATAATTCTTTTCTAATGATTTTATTATTCCTTCTTCATATTTGTGATTGATATTATTCTCATTTTTACTTTTAGATCTTTAATGAAGACATTTTAAAAAGCCCCAATTTTAACCTCTGTAGACATCTTTCTTGTGTTTGGCTATTTCTTTCATTATAACCAATATTTCTATTATTCATGAAATTTTCTGTGGGCTTAAGAGTGCTCATTTCCAACCTAATTTGAATTATTTTTTCAAGGTGTATGGCATGATAAAATAACCTTAAAATTTCACAGCAGCTCCAAGAGTCTTAAACATCACTGAGTTAGTGATTATATAACTAACCTTTAATTTTGCTTTTCTGTTCTCCTAGTTAAGCTGTTTTCTTAACTCTGAGAATCAAATGTTCATAAAGCAAATGTCAAGCTGAAATTAATATGTTTAGAAATAAGCAGCATGATGGTGAGGCACCGTCATCAATAGCTAAATGCTACTGAGGAAAGACTTCCTGAGCCAGGAGTACTTGAGACCACTAAGCAATATTGAGTTGGATCTTGTAAACTTGTTTGCATTTACCAGTTCCCTGAGTATCCTGATGCTGCATCACTGGGCCCAGGGCAATCCTTTGTTTCCCCTGAATTATAAACACAACGAAGGACAAGTGTTTATAATTGTGTTTATAAAAGTGATTCAGTCTAAGACATCTGTTTATGATTGGTACGGTATATACTTACACTTGGGTCTGTATTTGATGTTGGGGTAAGAGATCAGCGAGGCATATCACTTCTTATAGTGAACTGCACTCTTGTGTGAAATGCCAGGAATAATACAATAATAATATGATGTTGCAGATTTTCATGACTTTTCTTTGGCTTTGACTCTGAGCAGACAATTGTTATATATTTTTCTATTCAAAGAGTCCTTAGTTTGCATCTGAACCAAAAGAATGTCAGATAAAGTGATCTCTTGATGTTTTAGACAATTTTCAAATTGATGAAAAATGCTATGTATCTAGTTCTTCTTTTAATCTCTTTAATCTGTTCATCTTGATTACCAAATTAGTAGGTTGATTCCTGGGCTAGGGTTGTAGCTCAGTGGTAGAGCACTTGTCTAGCACATGTGAGGCACTGGGTTCAATCCTCAGCACCATATACAAATAAATAAAATAAAGGTATTACGTCCATACACAACTAAGAAATATTTAATAAGTTGATTCCCTTTTTAGATGATAGAGAAGCAATCTTATCTTTAAGAATGAAGAATTAGCCAGGTGTTCTCTTATAATGAAGATGGCATGATTTTAGCATAATAGTCTAGGAATGGGCTCTACTAAACAAATGACTCTACTATCTAATCTGAGAAGAGAGAAAGTTTGTAGATCAGCCACTTAAAAGCTGACTTTGTTATTGGTGGTAGCTGTTCTTCTATTTTAGCTAGTTTGTATATTACACTTAATCTTAGCCAGAAGAATGAAAAATGTTTAACTGGTTTATAAAAAAAAATTTCATATTTAGTTGTCTAGAAATATGTTCTAGGATAAGTTTATGTTGGAATTTTTTTTCATTATTGGGGAGTGGATCCACAAGCATTCTACTCCAGCCTTTCCTTTTTTAAATATTTATTTTAAGACACACTCTCTTTGACCAATATTCCTCCCAAGTCTTTATGATTTATTAAAGAAAGAGTACTGGTAGTGCTTCTAATTTTTCACAAATAGGCATTTAACAAATATTTGTTAAATGTGTGCTAGAAGACTTGGTGCACATATGTGAATTGCCTGACAACTTCAATCTGGAAATTCAACAGTTCTTATGTGTCGACACTTCATAATTATAGGGGTCATTAATTTCCATCGACTCTCCCTTTTTATATTGTTTCTTCCATTTGATTGGGAATTATGGTTACCATTTCCAACTTAGGTTTGACTTGAACAATTTACAGATTTTTTTCATACTTTTTTTCTTTCAATAAAGTAAATGATATTCACTTTGCAGAATGCATTCTGTGTCAAGGAGAAGCAAATCATAGACTTTTAAAAAAATTTTATTATTATTATTTTAAATGTACATATTTATGAGGTATAATGTGATCATTTCATACATTTATCAAATGTGTAATGATCAAATCAAGGTAGTTAGCATTTTCATCTCCTTAACTATTTAAAAAATTTTAAATTAATTTTTATCAGTTAAATTTATTTTAACTGATAAAGTAAAACATATAAATTGTACATATTTATGGGCTACCTTGTGATATTTTATTTTTTTTTATTTTTTGATTAACATCAGAATTGTACATATTTGAGGTACAGTGTGTACAATGTGTACTGAGCAGATCAGAGTAATTAACATTTCCATCTCTTTGTCATTACTGTGTGTTTGGAGCTTTTCTCTTCTAGGTATTTATAAAATATATAATAGGTTTTTACAAACTATAGTTACCATGCTGCTCTAGATCTCATTATTTCTACCCAAGTTTGTTTTGGTACCTATTAACCAACCTCCCCCTCCAATTTCTATCCTGTAGTAATCATTATTCTACATTCAGATCAATTGACCAACTTCTTCTTCTTTTTTTAAATCCACATGTAAGAAAGAACATGTAGTATGTCTTTCTGTGTCTGGCTTATTTCATTTACATCATGTCTGCAGTTCTATACATTTGCTGGAAATTATAAGATATTGTTGTGGTTTAGATTAGGCGTCCCCCAAAAGCTCATGTGTGAGACAATGTAAGAAAGCTTAGAGGTAAAATGATTGTATTACAAGTCTTAGCCTAATCAATGCATTAATTCCCTGATAGAACTTACTGGATGGTAACTGTAGGCAGGTAGGGTGTGGCTGGAAGATGTGTGTCCATGGGGACAGGCCTTTGAATATGTATGTTGTCTTTATTGAGCAGAGCTCTCTCTGCTTTATGGTGCCATGTTATCAGCTTCTTTCTTCCACCACGCTCTTCCGCTTTGATGTTCTGCCTTTCTTCAGGCACTGAGGAATGAAATAAAACATCTTTGGAATGAAACCTCTGAAACTGTGATCCCAAAATAAACTTTTCCTCCTCTATAGTGTTCTTATAAAGTCTTTAGGACACAGCAGTGAAAAAAAAAACTGACTTAAAGCAGATATTCTTCTTTATGGATGAATAATATTCCTTGTGGTTATATAACACATTTTCTTTATCCGTTCGTCTGTCAATGGGCATCTATGTTGATTCCATACCTTAGTTCTTGTGAGTAGTGTCACAATAAACATGGGAGTGGAGATGTGTCTTTGATATGCTGATATCATTTCCATGGGTTATGCAGCTTTGTTGGGAGCAGTTTTTTTTCTGAATTTTTTCATATATAAAGAGAGGATGAGTATATTTGGGGGTCAGGCAGATCTGGTGTTAAATTCTAGCTTAACCATTTTTTAGCTCATGACTGTTTCTTCATGTTTTAGTTTTGTCATCTGGGAACTGGGGAAGTATTAAAGTCACTTAGTTGCTGTGAAAAGGAAATGAGATATTTGTAGAATACCTAGTGTGTGTATATATATACTATTATTATAAGTACTTAGTACATGCTAGTCGCTCTTCTCCTCTAAAGTTGCACAGCTAAAAGAATAAACAGAATTGGTTATCTCTATGGGAACATGAGATATCAAGTTGAATCAGCATCACCAACTATGATACAAACCTTGAAAAAAATTCAACGTGTCACATTTCCTTCTTCCTTGTTTCAGAAATTGCTTTAAAGAAATTTGAAATGTCTTTTAAAATTATTTTTTCTAATATACTGGAGGAAAATAGTTTAGTGGAAACTATAAGTCTTCCTACAATTTTAAGATAAACCAACAGATACAAGTGGCTAGAGAATCTTTTGCATTTGACCCTAAAACACAAGATGGCAGTAAATTAAAGTGGTTTTTGACCCCACAATTCCATAGTTTATAAAACACATACATTTATAAAGTCCTCATTAATTTTGGGTTCCACCCTCTATTTTAAAGTTTCAGGACAATAGAATTTTAAAGGAACCTTAATTTCTGTTTCCCCACCAAATTATAGAAGTAGCACATCGACCTCTTAATCATTAAACACAAAATGAGGACAGTTACTGAATGAGGAGTGCTGTCCTAGTGTTAATTATGGAATTGGATATAATATAATATTCTGGGTAGTAGTTGGTGCTTGTGGGTAAAATACTCAAATGCTTGCTCTGGAGAGCTGCTAATGGTTTCTTGATTAAGAGCAAGATATGGAAAAAATGGGAGAGATATAAAAAAAGCAATAGAATTCCATTGGAAGTTTCTTTGGGATGAGTCTTTTGCTGTATCCAATTCACTCTGCCTGTAGAGCTTTGACAATGAGAAGACATCATTTTCCATATATATATACAGTAGACAAACTTGAGAAACTCTGGCTCCTCTCTGATTTATAGGAATAATAGTTTATTTAGACAAGGAAAATTGAAGGGAAGGAGAGCAAGTCAGAATCAGGGGCAGTGTGGATCCATTTCTGAAAAGATATGGTCATTAATCTGTTTAGATTTTAGCAGAAATTCATCTATGCGTTATTGAGATTGTCCCAGGAGCCACCTCTTGAGGTATCAGAATCAGGCAAAAGCTGACCATGAGAGGGGAGGAGAAAGCCTGTGTCTGCCCACTACTACAAACTGCTGCATGGAACCCAATCTTCAAGGCTGAGGGGTTGAGTGTTAGCCCCCTCCTTCGCCCCAAATCAAAGCCTGGAGCAGCAGCTATTAAAACCACTTATTCTGTCAGTTTTCAACACACAGATTTCTTTTTACTTTGCAAAAGGTTGGGTAGAAAGATGAACAGAGCTAGGCATTGTGCTTTCTCTGACACCCTTAAATACAAAGCATCTCTGAAGGAAATAAAGTTTAGAAAATTCTTAAAAGTTCAGGCATTTTGGAATGCGAAATTCTGCCTTGATCTTTTGATGGAAGTCCTCTCTTGCCCTTTTTTCTGTGTCTTACATTGTAAATTTCCCCCGTTTCTCATACTTTTATTCTTTTCTTACTGAACTCACTAGCTCTGGTTTCCTACTACTGGCCTTTAAGGCCTTTAGAATCTTCAAATATTAGTTTCTCCCTGAGAAAGTTCAAAATGAAATAATTTCTTCAAGAGAGTCTGGAAAGTAGGGACAGAGGATGAATGACACTGCACTTTTCTGCTTTGCTTTGAAAGAATCCTCCAGGTTTATAAGTGTTTTAGGGAGGAAGGTTGCTGTAACAATTGTCATTTCAAATAGCAAAAATCTGGTTTTGACCCCATGGAAAATGAATAACAGATGAAGAACTCAGGCAATATGGCATTGAGAAAAATGGTATCCAATAACAGGATTGTGAAGCATCACACTCGACAAAGTCTATTGTACATTGTGCACCTGATATATCCTGCCATGGCAATTGTCAGGAGAGGAGCAGCCTGTTGCTGGCAACAAGAGCCTCACCTTGGTGGAGAAACAAATGACAGGTTCATGCACCTGACTCTCTACACTCTTCCCCGTCACACCCGTAAAACCTGGTTATGAACTCCACAGGAAACCTTCAATTTGCCTTGCTATTTCAGTACAAAAAGAAGTTAATGTCACATTTCTCTTGTGTGGTTGTGCTCTCTTGACAACATGATCATTTGTATCCATTTTATACACTGCTTTGAGAACATACCTTATTTTTCATTTTTTTTTCTCTTCTGCATGTGTACTGAGGGTAACCAATCATTTTGTGCCTTTTGACAGGTAGACACCATACTTTTATTAGTTGTGTCTTTCTTCTGATGTCTAGGATGGTGTTCTTTACCACAAAGTTGGTATATGAAGGATAAACAGAAACAATCTCACAACAAATAAGGGAAACTTAGCATTGTATTTGGAACCTTAACCATGTATGATTTCGTGAGTTCATATTGTTAAGATACTCTGTGTTACAGATTCCATTCTAAGAGGAAGCCTTGGCTCCTTTTCAGCATTTGAACTGTATAAAGAAGCAAGGGAATAAGGAGAATGTGGTGGGAGAGAGAAGGAGGAAAAGAATATAAATGTTCCTAACCAGTCTCTTTCCATGTATGCACTCACTTTTATAATAATAATTGTCATATAACTCTGAAACCCTTCTTTTTCTTTTTCTGATGATAATGTTGTACAATTCTGTTCCTCAGTTTTCCCATTTCAGAATGGAATGAAGTTATTACCTATTTTATGTTGGTAGCTTGAAGAATAAATGAACTAATAGATGTAAGATCCTTAGATCATTGCTTGGCATCTAGTAAGTGCTCAGTAATCAACAATATCATAATTTTATCTGGATTAGCACCAGGAAACAAGTACTGATGAATGTGTCCATCACGGGTTATCTCAACTGATGGGGATATATTTGGTGGGTTAATAGTAAAATAGTCAATAAAACTTTTCTGCCTTTCATTACTAACTTGTCAATTTCACAGGAAATTTTGTCATAAAATTCTCATTATCTGTTCATCTTTTAATGATGACATTGAAAATTACTTGTTCATACCTACCAAAGAGCTCTTGACAATTTTTTTTTTTTTTTTTTTGCCACACCTCTGATCCATTTTCTCACCACAAACTACTGTTTTCTAAAGTAGGGGATGCTACCAGATGAAGGTCTTATCTCCAGATTATTGTATAATTAATAGAAATAAGTTTGCACCTGGGAAGAACAAAGAAGAGTCTGAGAGGACTCAGCATTGTTCTTAGTGCCAAAGGGACAAGATGTACTGAATTGTTTATTTGGGGTAAAACACTCGCTGCTGAGCACACAGAGAGGATGGACTGCTGTGGCAAAACATGAATCTCTACAATCAGAAAATATACCAGATTAAAAGTGACTACAGCAAAGGATATTGGGTTGAAGGATTTATTGATTTATTCATATGTCTTGGAGATATTATATAAAAATATTAAGAGAATATCATTCTTTAAATTTTTATCTTATGTATGATTCAGCAATAATTCACTTGGGAAGTGTTGGTGTCATGTATGACAATAGCATGGTAGCTTTAACTGTCCTACAGGTTCTTGTAAAGTTCTGAATTATCTAAAGATAACTACAATGAGGAAAAAAGGAGAGGGAAATGGTAAAGAAATATTACATTGTAAAACCTTTTGCCTGAGAAAACATCACCAAAGAGCAATATGCCCTGTGACCCCAGTGTGCTGCAGGGGTGCTTTCAGCATGGACTGAACATAGTCTCATGGGTAAACATGGTTCGCCTGGTCCAGTTACCCCTCATTTTTAACCTAAAGCAAATCTGTAATTTTGGACTCTGTGAAGATAATTAAAGGATTAGAATATGATGATTAACTGCACGGTGGAGTGAGAATTGTATAGGTTGTGTGGTTAAACCTGAATACCTATGCGTTGGCCAAGTTGTAAGCTAAGTATAAAATGCCTTTGGGTTTATTTTAAGTTTCTTTGCTAATTCTTTTCTGTATTTATGTACCTATTTATTTTAATGGGTAAATAAAAATTGTATATATTTATCATGTATAAAATGTTGTCTTATGCTAATTCTTAAATTGCATACTTAATCTTTCTCAGCCCTTTTTTTCAACTTTTTTTCTTTTCTAATATAAACACTTAAGGCTAAACATTTTTCATAAATTGTCACTTTTAGTGTATCTCACAAGATTTCATATGTAGAATTTTAATTAATGGTCAACAGTAATTGGTAAAACTTTCATCTTGATTTTAATTTTCTCCATGAGCTATTTAGTTTTATATAAATATAAGGGAAGTTTTAATTTATCTCTCTGTTTCCGACTTCAAACTTGATTTCACTGAGATAAGATCTGATATATATAATTCTCATTCTTGGAAATTTGCTGAGGTGTGCTATTTTAGTTCCCTACCTAAGTATAAAGAGCTATCTTAATACCTCATCATTTAGTAAGGTGGAGTTTTAGTTAGGGATCATCTGGGTGATTCTTTTGTTCTATGTAGTATCAGTAGATGGACTGGTCTTACCCTTAAGATGGTGTTACTCATAATTTCGGCACTTAGGGTTGGAACACTGGGCTTAGACAGAATGTGGTGGCCTCTTTAAGTGGGTGGCCTAAGTCCAAGCAGACTTCTCATTTTGAGGCTCAGTGATCTAATTAACAAGTGTTTATTCCCCAAAATAGAAGCATGCTCAGTGCATTCAAGCAACAGCTGAGTACAGAGTAAAGCTGTGAATGATTTTCTGTCAGAGAGGTAGTAGGGGCCATTTTACCCATATGATTTTCATAGAAATTCTCAGAAATAGTAGCCTTATAGCAATAATGTCCTTTAGAAATTAGATCTATATATTATATAGGTGGTGATCATTTTCTAATTGCCTATTGATCACTACCAAGCTAACATACAGCATATATCACTATGCTAAGAGTTTTAGTATTTACCCCCTGTTCATAAAGAACTCACTGTATGATTCTGAAGACTCCCATCCCTTTTATTATTCACATTATCTTTTAAGTTATCTCTGCTTTTCTTTTATAAAACAATCCAATTTGGTCTATGTGGGTTGTTTTTTTTTTGGGGGGGGGCCTGGCCAATGTTACCACCTTCCCAGTCATTGTTCTTGATAGGTGGGAGCCTAAGGTCTGGGGACTCTCCTTTCCTCTATCTTTTTTATACTTCTCTTGCTATCAGGGAAAACTTCTGGATATTTCTCCATTTATTCATGCACTGCAGAATATTTGATGACCTACTTCAATTGTATCCCAATCAGAAAAACCCCATGCATTATATCAGGTCCATCGGCCTCCCCTGGTTCCCTGCCTACACCCACTACCACACAATTAATATTAGGACATGGGGAACAGGACAGTGACTCTCCAGCAAATCACTCCTCTTCCTTCAGATTTCACCCCCAGACCCCAGACCTTATTATACTCTGGAAGTGAGTTAGAATGATCTTTTATGCTGTCATTTTCTAAACATTTATTGACTTGCTAAATTTTATAATGTTCTTCCTTCAGAGATTTCCTTGATATCCCAAAATCAAAGTTTTGGAACACAAGCCCTATTTTTTTCTGCCAGAGCACAGCTTTTAAGAACAAAAGTCTTTGGCTTTCTTAACTGTTATTTTTCCCCCCATGAATTTCAAAATTCTATTAGAGATTCAAAAGCTAACAAATTGGCTTTCTGTTTTCCAATTTTGGCGATGTAAGTTCTTTCCTGTGGGCAAATTTTAATTGGGAACAAAGAACTTGTCTGTTAGAATATTTAAAGTTTTTCCCAGCAAATGACAAATTGGGTGAATAGCTGAGTTACATTCATGGCATAATTAACAGGAACTGTTCTCATAAATGATACAGTACCTCCATTTAGCAAATATCCCTTTAGCCTTCTCTATATAACCTTCTAGATTCAATTTTTTTTAATTTAAATTTTTATAAAAATATTCACTCAGACAATGAATGCTTATTTGATTTCTTCAATATATTGCTACTGGAGAAAAATAAAGATGGCTATGAAGCATTGGTATTCTAATATTTTAAAAAATCATGTAAAATTTATACTAATGCCTGTTTGGTTCCTGATCACTGAAAGCTTTGGCCTAAAAGACAGGACTGTAGTTTGCAATTAGGATGGCTTGTCTTTGGTCACCTTTTATTGCTAAATAGTTATCTCCTTTGGGATTCGTCATACTTGAATTTTAACTTTTAAATTTGTTTTACATCTTTGTTATCAAATATTATATAGTTGATAATAATATAATAATTTACTTTTCAGTTCTTACCTTGTCTTTGAACAACAGACCTGTATATTCATCTACAGAGAAACTTCTTGTTGGATATATCAGGTACTTCTAATGCAAATGAATGAAATTTAACTACTCTTTTCTCCAGATCTACTTCATTTTCTTTCCACATCTATAATCAAGTTCCATCAATACTCAGTCCAGATAGCTTTCATAATTTTATTCTCATTTCTACCCACTGTTATAAACTTAGATTTTTCCTGTTCTTACAGTATCTTTCTTAAATTATGCAAATGAACTTGTGGAAGTATTTCTTTACTTCTTTTGCACTAACAATCATCCTTATATGACTTATATGATTTTCCTGGCTGATGGAATCTTTCCTATAGCCCTGCAGTTACCTTCTGGATTAAAAGCAAACTTCTTTAGCTAATAAAAAGGCCCTTGATAAAGTAAAACACAAATAGTCCTCAGAAATAAAATGCTTCTATGTCTTGGGAACTGCATAAATAAATACAAATATTATATGTCAATTAAGAAATTTTAAAATACATGCTTAAAAATCACTCTTGGAGCTTGTTAAGATACAAATTCTAGAGAGATTCCATTCTCAGAGATTCTGGATTTGGGATGAGACCCAAGAATTTGCCATGTTGACAAGCAACCCCAGGTTATGCTGCTGTAATTCAGAGTGTCCTATGGAAACAGGGCCTTAGAGCCTAAGCTCCACTGAGGCAGGGGACAGCTGGTTTCCTGCTTTTCTCTCAGAACCTGGCACAGTGCCTAGGCCCGGGAAACTTTCAGTTCACATCTACTGAATGAGTGCATGAATCTAAACCTGTGGTCTTTTCAGAACTCAGTTATAACTATCTACCAGAAAAATAATGCAATAATATGCAAGTCTTTTTCCTTCTCACACCCTTGTCTATTGCTCATGCTAACTAGGCTGTTTCATGATAAAAAAAAAAAATGGAACACAGTCAAGAGCTGTGCCTAAATTTTCTGATTTATTTGAACACAGTATAAAGTTTAGGTTTTATGATAAAAGTCAAAGATAATATACATTAAACTGTTTGAAAACAAAGGAATAAAAGAAGAAACATCCATGTCTTAATGATGTATATTTCTGTGACTCATTATGTGTATTGATATTTAAATAAAAATTTCTTGTCTAGAATTTAAAAATAGAGATAAATGTAATTTTTGTAAGATATATTTTTTTAGGTTAAAAATGTGGGTTTCAGGATTATAAATTCATGTGGCTAGCTCTAGTAGGAATCCAAATCTAGAAATTTAATAAAAGTCTGCATAGTTCACAGCTTGAGCACAAAAACACCACTTTGATCCCTAACTCCTTGACATTGCATTGCGATTCTTCCATTCTTCCTTGGGTTCCTAAATCACCGTATAAAGATTTCAACACACTTTGAAGGAAAAAAAAAATCCAAACTTTTAATATTGGCTGAAATCTCTGAATGACCCACACCTTACCTTACACCTGTCTTCCTCTTTTTTATATTCTTCTATGTCTGCTCTTTCACATATTTTAATCTTCCACATTCCTTCCAACTCAGGGGTTACTCAAAATTGCCTGCACTTTTCCTGTGCTCTTTTCTCGAATTCTCACCTGCTTCTCAGATCCTGAGTCAAATTTTGTTACATTAAGGATCCTTTTTTTAATTCTAAGAGAGGTCAATAGGTGTCCATGGCTCCATATACTGTTCCTTTTTAGCATATCTAAAAGTTTTGTATTCTTTGTTTTGATTATTTAATTATTTGATCCTCTGCTTCTTATTGCACCATAAACTTCATGGGATTAGTGATGGTTTGATTTGCTCACAATTGCACCTTTAGTCCTAGCAGAGCACTTAGCAAGATGTGAGCCTTCAGGCAGTAATACTGACTTCAGTAGAGTAAGTGAGCAGTTACTTTTAACATTCCCCCACACCCCAAACTTTAAGCTGTGGGATTTAACATTACTAGTTTGGTTCAAATTTCTTGTTTATTAACATACTCCTGCATAACTTTTAAGACTCAGCTTAAGAATCGAATGCATTTCTCATGATTCTCTTACCATCTCCAAATGCTTTTATATATTATCATGAACTTATCAATTCTACTCTAAACATAATTCTTGCATACAACCATCTCTATTGTTTTGGCTCTGGGTGCAAACCATTATTTTCTTATCAATAGAAACATGAGGTTATCCCTTCTAGTGTTAATCATGGCTAACCCACTATTAATACCAACCATTCTCTACATGAAGGTCAAAGTGAATTTAAAAAAAAAATGGTTATCAAATCATGCACAGTTCAGTTTCTCCCCATTTTGTGAATGATATCCAAGTTCTTTAACAAGGTTTTGCAGCGTTAAGGCTTGGCTTCTACTGTGAGCCTGAAAACACACTCCATGTCCAGTCACATGGTATTTCTACAAATACCTCTTTCTTAGCTTGAATGATTCATACACACTCTTTCTCACTTTCTAAACATTCTTTACTTAGATTTTAGTTCAGGTATCATTTTTCAGAGAATTCTCCTTAACCACCTCAATTTTTTTTCATGACACTCTTTCTTTTTTTTAATCTCTATTTGGCACTTATCAAGCCTTAGTGTTTGTGTGTGTGGATTTGAAGGTTATTTGCACACACATAGGCATGTTAACTCTTATTAACTTAACATAGTATCTGTGAAGGCAGGAGCCTTTATCTTGTTTACCTCTGTATTCCAAGGGGCCAGCATGGTGGTCGGCTTCTAGTAGCTACTTTAAATGTTTTTGGATGGATAAATAAATGAATGGATAGTTATTTTCTTCTTTGTATAACTTACCTTCAAGGCTGTGTCACCAATTGCACATATTTGTTTTGTGTGATGATTACCTTGACAGATGGTAATTTTGTCTTCCAAGTAATTATGAATTTTTTATACATCTTTGTTTTCCTACCACTTAGTAAAGTACCTGAAACATAGTAGATATATGATGATTAGTTAGTGAATGAACACATGAATATGATATTAATGGGAATTGTGAATAGTTCAATATGTTTGGAGCATATGGCTTTCAAAAGATAGATAAGGTAGTGAGAAAATCAGTCTGACTGCTTGGAAATTGACCGTTATAAACCTACGTTTTACACTGTGAGTAATTAGAAAGTAGAAAACCCAGAGCAAAGGGAATTTTTCATTAGTGGGTAATGGTACATAAGGTTAAAAAACCTTTCTAGTTTTGGATGTGCCAGTATCGTTGGCAATCTTTTCTACAAATACCTCATAAATAGGCAGAAGATCATGGTTCTTTTTATGGGTTGTATGTGAGGTGTCTCCCCAAAAGCTCACCTGAGATAGTGTGAGAAGATTCAGAGGGGAAATGACTAGGTTGTGAGACTCTTAAGTCAATGAATGACTTAATCCCTGATGGGATTAACTGAGTGATAACTGGAGGCAGGTGGGGTATGGCTGGAGGAGGTGGGGTACTCAGGATGTGGCTTTGGGGTATGTATTTGTATTTGGAGAATGAATCCTTGCTCTCTGCTTTCTGATCATCATGTGAGCTGCTTCCCTCCACCATACCCTTCCACCATGATGTCCTGCCTCACCTTAAGCCCTGAGGAATGAAGCTTGCTGTCTATAGACTAAGACCTCTGAAACTGTGAGTGTCCAAATAAACTTTTCTTCTTCTACAATTGTGCTGGCCGGGTCTTTTAGTCACAGTGGCAAAAATAATGACTAAAACTGTTCTTCATTCTAATCCTTAACAGGGTTTTACTAAACCTAAAGCTACCTCAGAGAAGAAAGTCTCAAGATGCCCTTTTCCTTTGACACTCACATCAGCTGATGGGAAGTGGGAGATCAGATATTATCTCTTGAAAAGCAATAGCTCCTCAGAAAATTTGGAATGAAACTAACATTTGACCCAGTTATCCCACTTCTCAGTTTACCCCCAAAGAATTTAAAATCAACATACTATAGTGATGCAGCCACCTCAATATTTACGACAGCTCAATTCACAATAGCTAAGCTATGGAACCAACATATGTGCCCTTCAACACATGAATAGATAAAGAAAATGTGGTATATATACACAATGGAGTATTACTCAGCCATAAAGAAGAATGAAATTATGACATATGACATTTGTTGGAAAATGGATGGAACTGGAGACTATCCTGCTAAATTAAATAAACCAATTCTAAAACAAAACAAAACCCAAAGGCCAAGTATTCACTCTGGTATGCAGATGCTACCACATAATAAGGAGGGGAGTGAATAGAGTTCATTGGATTAGACAAAGGGGAATGAAATGAAGGGATGGGGATGGAAATAGGAAAGACAGTAGAATAACTCAGACATAACTTTCCTATGTTTATGTGAATACACAACCAGTGAAACTGGTACATCATATACAACCACAAGAATGGGATCCTAAGTTACACTCCATGTATGTATAATATGTTGAAATACACTCAACTATCAGGTCTATCTAAACAGAAAAAATCAAAAAAGAAAAAAAAAGAAAAGAAAAGCAATAGCTCTGGGTAGGACTGGCTCATTGGGAAACAGAATTTCAAACAGCTTTCTTTTCAGAAAACTCCATCATTCCTTACCTTACTTTATGCTTTCTAACATTTAACATTATCTGGATCCAACTCTACAGGCTTCTACAAACCTGTTGGAAGGACACATTTTGGGTGGAAAACAGATTAGGGTGAGGGGACTCCAGGAAAAGTCAGACTTGGTGAGCAAAAAAATATGAGGAGCAAAGTGTATTCTGGGACATGTGCTTATTGCTATACCTCATGGAAGAGAAAAGACTGTAGGATCCGTGAACTATAATATCAGAACTTTAATAATACAAAAGGAATGACTCCAAGTGAAGTAAAAATATTAAGGTTTGATCAAGGAAGATTGGAAAATGCCATTTTCTACATTCCTTTGAGCCCTCCATCCCCCATTTAATTCTTCTCCATCCCAGGCCTTAACCATTATGACTATTGCCATGCATCTTGTTTGTTTTTAAAATTCTTTTCTCTCAACATCTATTTTCTTTTAAAAAAAACCTCTTATTAATAGATTTTATTTGTGGATTTACAGAAAAACTTAAATAGTACAGAGAGTTCTCATGTATCTCACTTCCAGTTTCATCCAATTTCTTTTATTACTTACATTTTATATTAATGTACTTATTTGTTATAATTGTTGAACTAATATTAATACATTATTTTTAACTAAGTTAATGATGTATTCATATTTTCTTAGTTTTTTACTTACTGTTCTTTTTCTATTTCAGGATTCCATCTAGTATGTCACATTATATTTAGTTATCATGTTTCATAAAATTATTATTGACTGTGGTGATTTCTGAGATATCCTTAGTTTTTGGCGGCCTTTGTAGCTTGGAGGAATACTGATCATGTATTTTGTAGCATGCTCTACTCTAGTAGTTTGTCTGGTGTTCTCATCATAAGACTGGAGTACAAGTTACTAGGAGATATATCACAGGGGGAGGTATTATTTTCACCACCTCATATCAAATGGCTACTATCAACCTGACTTATCCCTGTTGATATTGACTTAGATCACTAGACTAAGGTAGTATTTGTCAGATTTCTTCACTATAAAATTATTGTTTTCCATCTTTTCTTATAAGAATAAGAACTCAACTATGTATAGCTGTGACATGAGTAGTTAGGTTGCTTGGAAGCAGTGTAGCTACATGAAGAATTTGAAATTCTTCTAAAAGTATATGTATCTTGCATCTCACATTTGTGTATTCACTAATTTATGTCAGTATTGGTTCTTAAATATTTATTTTGTACTTTGTACTTTGGATTTATTTATTATAATCCAAAGTAAAAAAATGCTTATTTTTTACTTTGGATTATAATAAATACTACTGAATTTGTAATCTTGATCAAGTTTTTTTAGATTTAGCCATTGGAGCTTCCAACTGGCTACTGTACTTCTTTGACATACCCTATCAGTGTGTGGCATGTGTCTATGTATATAGTAGTTTCATTTTTTTCTGATGGTATAAGATGCTCCAGGCTCATCTTTCTATTTATTATCCTAATACTAGAATCAGACATATCTCCAAGGATCTTTATTCCTTTATTAAAGAATGCAGAATAGTATTGGAGACCAACATCTGGTGTAGTCATTGTAGGACTGTTTTTCTTTTAGGCTACCTCAGATGATAGAACAAAAAAATATATGTTTCTGTTAATCCATTTATGTGCCTTTACATGTAGATATTTTTATATGTAACCATTTAAATCTCTATTAAGCCAAACATAAGTCCCCTACTGATCTTTCCTGGCTTTTTCTGGCACCTTATCCTTGTTTATTTTTAACTTCATAGTCCAAAAGTGAGAAACTTTACTTAAATATTCCATCTAGTTCACATGAGTAGCTGTATCAGATGTGATAATCTTCAGCCCTGTTGGGCAGAACATTAATACCTGATGTCAGTGCTTATATGCAGTTCCTTCTGCCTACAGTCTTATAGACTCTCCTCCTTTCTAAAGTTACATAGGGTACCACCTTTCCACCACCCTCTTCAGTGGAATTGTTTCTCAGCTTTGTAACACAGCTAGATTTTTGCCAGTTTGCATTTCTTAAGATTCCCCTGATTTCTTAAGTGATCTATTAAAAATATTTGCATAAATATTTGTGCTGTAATGTTATATGGATTTTGACAAATATATATTGTCTTAACAATAATTTTCCTGCTGTAAAAATCCCTTGTGCTTTACCTACTTCAAGAACTGACCATTATATCCACAGCCTCTTTATCCCCACAAATTTTACTCTAAGTTGACATATATTTTTTAAAAGATATGTTTCTTAATATCCTTTCTGGATATTCCTTTCTTCTATTCTGTACTCTCTGTCCTAAATTAACCAATCTGTAGCTCATCTTCCTGGTGATTGGCAGAGTTGGTATAGAGATCTTACAACACTGCTTCACTGTTGTTTCAAAATGGACTTAATAGTGGAGAAGATATATATACATATCCTCATCATGCTTGTCTAGCACTTCCTATGCAGTACCTCAGAGCCCTTTACAAATTAAACTAATCTCCAAAGCTAATGGAAACAGATTTTTATTAATGGTTATGTTGATACAGAAAACCTTTACCAAGGTCACAGAAAACTTCCCAAATAATAACCATGAAAACTGTGTTTCATCTCCTTTTACCATTTCCTCTGACAAAGTTAATTCCCACATTAATGAATAAGGAAAAATAAAACACATTTCCTCATCTTCCTCTTTCCTATCCCTGGGAACCAGGTATATTTGGGAAGCAAAAACCTTGGACAGCACCCAGTTACATTTGGGAATCTTTCAATGCCACATTTTTAATCCAATCTTGCTTCTGGTATTTAGGAAACCAGACATATAATCTCCTTCTCCGTAGGGGAGCTAAGTACTCACACACTTTTCTCACCAATGCTGTCTGCCTATTTTTGCCCAAAGACATAATAACTATTTTAGGTAACTTCATACTGTGACAAGGCTTATGTTACGTTAAATGAAATGAAGACGTTTTAGGTTGAATTAACAGATGATTTTTAAGACAAAACAATTTTTTGGAGAAAGTCTGAGCAATTTGGGTAGAATTTAAAACTCCTTTTACAATATTGACTTTAGCATCTACATGAGAAGCTGTTTTTTTTCCCCTCAGCTTACAATCTTATTCTTTTTCTTAATCAGTTTAATAGTTAGTTATTCACACCGTGCTAATTACCTGAATGAAATGTGTTTCTGTTGATTTGAAACTTTCTTTTCAAAGACAAAGAATTAGTTTAGATAATTATGATAAGCATTTGCTTTGACACATTTTAAAAGGTACAGTCTCACTGATTGAAGGTATAACTAACTACAAGGCATATTCTGTACAATGAAAAATAAAATGAATATTTCATTAACATATAAAATATGTTTTAATAGCATTGGATTTCTCATGGAAAATTAAAAATTAAGAAACATGTACTTTGGAAAAATAAAATTTCTTAAAAGCTTTGCGGTTACACGGATTCACATAGATGTGTTTTTATTATATACACAAAGCATTCTTTTTTAAAAAAAGTAGAATAAAAATGCATCCTTTCAAAAACTGTTTTAATCCATTTTTTTTCTCACAATTAATCTCTGAATATTTCCTGATTCTCGCTGACACCAGGATTCTAACAGGAACCACACTCTACATCTCTACACTGAGTGTGACTTACTCTGCTTACATCTTAACCTATGCCCTGTTCTGTAGAGCTTGCTTCACTGTTTCTTGACTCATTCCCACCCTACTGCCATCTCTCCCCTTCTATTTCCCTGAGATTTTCATTTTGGGTTCTGAAGAACATTGCAGCCTGCCTTCCTGACCACTTTTTCTCCCGATCCTCATGTATCTTACACAAGACAGACACACTGATTGATGTAAAGCATTGCTCAGTCAAAATTTCTGCTACTTTATTGTTGGTTTCCTCCATTGCTGCAGAATTTTATATGTATTCTCCTCTGTTATTTCTCAAATACTTTTTGACTTTGGACTCCCAAAACTTTTTTTAGCTCCACAAAAATAGAATTGTTTCCTATTTGCTAATATTGCCCTTCATTACATTTTACCCAAACTCTTACTTTTCTCCATCCCAGTGTTAACTTTTGTAACAAAAGTCCAGCCAGATCCTGTAAATATGGAAGAGCATTATTCCACAATTATACAAAATCAAGAAGAGAGTACAGTCTGGGTCCTTTTTGGAAGAAAAGGCATATTCAAATGTGAAAACCTACTATGGCTTACAATAAAGAATTATGACCAGCCCACACTTGTTGAAACATAGAACACTTTGCTGTGCAAAAGATGCCTTAATGCAATAGACATTTGTCCTTCTGCCTGCCATGAACTCATTCCCACTGCTTCCATATGCAATTAGCAAAATCCTTTGCATCAATGGAAAGCATTCAATGTATATGCTTTGTATTAAATATTATAATAACAAAGAGTATGACTTTCTTCTACTTTTGAAACACAATATTTTGTTTGTTCCTTATCACTGCAAGCTCGGTCAGAATTATCACTCTCATATTTGAGAACTTAAACTAATGTGATTCTTATTCTGTATCAAAGAATACTGGACACAGGCATACTTAACTTTCCCAAGAATGAACAAAAAAATAACATAGCCGATTATTCCAGAATATATTGAATCTAGGAAGATGAATCTGTGAACCAAATATATACTTTTTTTCTTTATCAAGACTAATAGACTCTTTTCTGGACTTATTCAACACTATGGTAGTCAATCCAAAAGTATTATGTCACAAATTAGGACCCTTTTCAATCTTTGAGAGACCTACCTGAAAAACCAGTGCGCTATAGGTCTCAGATCTCAGATATCATCAAGTCATTTTCATGATCTCTCATATCTCAGTTAAGTCTAAACAGGTTAACTTTGTTTAATTGGCAGATTTACTGGTGGTCTTTGGAAAGAATGAGTGATTGACACAAATGAAAAACCCAATGCAATAAAGGATTAAAAATTTGTTCAAATTGCATGATTAGGAAGCAGCAGAGGGAGGATTAATACCAAACTCTAAAATTTTTATTCAAAAAGTTTTTGCTTCAGATTTCTTTGGTTGTATACAATTTTCTGGAACAGTTATAAACATCACATAGCTGTAAAAAGTAGTTTGAAATTCCCAGAATGTCTTTTTTTCTCATAAGTTTGTTTTATTCATTCATTAATTCAAACAAAAATAAATGTTTCTTGAGTGGTTGACCTACACAGCCAAACCCTAGAAACTGGTGAGGGGTGTGGGGGATTAAGAAAGACACAAAAAACACCTATAGAGAGAAAGCTGGGACCAGGGGGGACACAGACATCTGTTAGAGGAAACTAGTCAGAGCTAGCTCAGCCCATTTATTATATAGGGTATCACAATCAGGAAGTTAGCACACACTGTTATTTGTGCATTAAAAAGTTACAGAACTAGAAACATTTTTGAAGCTCTTCTACTGTTTCAGTTCTAGGAACATCATGTTATTATCCTGCTGTACCAAGGAAGCCCATCATCCAGAGTTTCTGCAAAGAGTCAGGTTGAAGTTTGCAAGATATTGTGGTTATCTTGTTACACTCAGAATTCTTTATCCCTGGCAGCTGGTGTCTGGGCTCAAGGTCAAGACTATTATTGTTCTGTACCTTTGCACAGAACTTCCTCAGGCAGGGCATTACTATAGCTCCTATACAATCTCATCCTGTACCTTTGCATAGAAAGTTACCAGAGCAAAGTGCAGCCACAGCTCCAAGGCAGTCAAAGATCATGTCACTGCTTTCCACACTTGAGTTCCTTACTATACACTGGGCATTGGTTATACCTGTATCAAAGCAAAGTTTTTACTTTAAAGACATTGCATTTTAGTTGGAGTGGAGTAGGGAGTAGACAGGAAACAAGTAATAGTGGGAGTGAAAATTGACAGATGGATTGCAATTTCATATGTAGTTGCCCGAGAAAGCCCATCTGAGAGGGTGGCATGAGATAATATCTCAAAGAATTGAATGAGAGAGCAATTCAGATATAAGATATCATGATATTATGTGTACTTTTGTCCTAGTACTGGGAACTGAACCCAGGTCCTTGTGCATGCTAGGGAAGTGCTATACCTCTGAACTATATTCCCAGCTCCTTATGTTTAAATAATACTGAGTGATTGAACACTCATTTTGCTGAATGAAATATTTGTGGATTGCTTAAGTGGTTTAAGGTATATATGACTATGTCACTGGTATATACCACTCTGTATTCTGGTGTTGCTTTGATTGTAAAACATCTCCCTGTTTACTCTTGTATACCTAAGTCATCTTAATTCCTGATGGGTGACATTTTCATCTGATTAATTTTTTGATGATTCTTATATGAATTTCTTGTGTGATCTGAAGTGCTTCTAAAAATTCACTTCATTTCTGAAAGCCTGAGGAGTTCTAGTGTTTATTTCCAAAGCCAGAAAGGTCAATTGGAGGATGAAAAAACAAACAAGATACATTAAGCCATTCACTTGGTTCATATAACTGTGGAATAATTCCTTCTAGATATTAAATAGAGAGGAATTTCAGTCATTATGGAAAGATTGAGAAGTCCTGACAAGTAAAATCTTTAAATTTTGTGCAATTCAATCAAAACATACTCTTTTCTTTATAATAATTTCTCCCCATGTTTCTGAAGCTTTTTAATGAAGCTAGATACATAAAAGCCTTTTGTCAAAAATATTGTTCTTGAGTGTTTAAATACAGAAAATACTGAAAACCAAAATAGCAGCTTTCAGTATTTAATGTCATTAGAAATGTCACTTTCCCCAAACCTGGCACTTAACCCATTTAGCTTAACCTTTTTTTTTTTTTTTTTATGCTGGATGTGAAGAGTTGAGTTCCCATGCCACATTCTAGTCTCCCCAGTAAGACAAGACTTTTTGGTCCTCACACTTCACAGCACTGCCCCCATCACTCTCAATAAGATGTTTTACTTCCCAGCAAATTTTGAGTAGTTGAGATGTGCTATCTCACTTTTGCTGTCCCTTATCTGTCTTCCTTTATTTCTTCTTCAATTTGCTGTGGAACTCTCCTTTTTTTGATACATTGCTGTGTTGAAGATTTTCAAATTTCCAGTTGATGCTCTTCTGTTTTCACTTTATACTGTCTTCTATTCAGATCTCTTCTATGTGGTGTGGTTCGGGGTGCTGGGTATATAGCTCAGTGCCAGAGTACTTGCCTAGCATTTGCAAGGCTTTGGGTTTAATCCCCATCACTGGGGTAGGGAGGAAGCAAATAAAACTAAGAACATCTTTTGTGGTTTTAATTTTTATCTCTATGCAGGTGACCCACAAACTTACATCTGCAACATGTTAGGGTCTGTAAACAAGTCAGGATGGCGCCTGGCATTTTGCCAGAGGGAGTGGTTTGAGAAGTAATGCCAGCGAGCCATTAAGTGTGGAGATTCCTTATTAGTTGACTGCAGTATCTAGTTTATGTTAATTAAGATAAGCTGTGTGTAATGTATATATACCCTTCCTGTCCTACAATAAACAGCTCCCACTCCTGCTGTATCAATGTACACAAGTTGCTCATCACCCCCTGGTTATTTTGCTGCAGCCAGACTGTGGCAGATGGTGGCCCATATGGGGAGCCCCGGGACACTCGGGGGTAAGTGACAAAAAAAAAAAAGCTACCCGTCCATAGATAGGACGGGAGCAAATCTGCTCGTCCCTAGACAGATAGGGCAAAAGGAAAAATGGCGATTTTGAGAAAATGGAGAAGATTGATACAGTATGTTTGTGTCTTGTTTTGTCTCAGTGTATCATATTGTCTTTGTGATGAAAATATGGAAGGGGTGAGAAGTAAATTACTAAGGGAAGGAGGCACCCCAGTGGAACCAAGAATAGTTAGGGCATGTGTTGATGGAAGCCCAGGAACTCTAGTCAGAAAGAAAAAGAAAGTTCAGAAGAAGAAGGATTATGAGGAAAAAAGTTGCAGCAAAAGGCTATTACTGAATACTTTTCGTTACTGGAGGGTGCGTGAAGCCGCGCGGAGGCTGCCACATGCGCGAGCCAGTCATGGCGCAACAAGGACTTTCCAAGAGGTGGCAGGCGGCTCTTCCCCGCCCCCCACCTGGGGAGTGGGATGCCACTGCGAGAGCCCAAATTCAAACCTGACCCAGAGGCACAGTCTCACAGGCTCTTGCTCCCTGTGCCCAATGGCAGTTTGAGTCCGGAACACTCCCTGGACTCTCCCCAGGGCCATCTGGGGCTGCCTGGGACGCTGCAGGCGGAAGATGCCCGTGTCCCTGAAGTTTGATCATTTCCAAGGCCAGTAACTACAATGGTTCTCCCACACCTGGAAGCTAATGAGTAATGAGCACTATATTAAGGCTTATTTCAAATGTAAAAACCTTGAGATAATGTACTAAATTGTTCAGAAGGTTGTTTTCTTAGTGGAATACTACAGGATTTTCTTTAGCCAGCATTGCCGGAGTTCCTGCCTTCATCCCAGTGCCAGTGAAAACGAGGGTGGAAGAATTTCCAGTGTTGCTGAGAACCAGATGAAACTTCGGATCAAGTTAGCTGCCTGCAGACTTACCTGGACTGTGACTTAAGCTAGCTGCCTGCAGAACTTACCTGGACTGTGATTTAGGATAGCTGCTTACAGAACTTACCTGGACTGTAAACTTACCTGGACTGTGATTTACCAGGACTGTGAGTTAATCTATTGAGACACTGCTTTACCTGGACTGAGACAACAAACTGTAATCTACAACAAATTGTAACTTGGTATCTTTGCTAATGGTGTCATTGCTGGTATAATTTTTCCAAGGGCTTCTTGCATGGAGCCATCAATTGGCTTGGTATTGTGGCATTTTGTATCCTCCCCTTCTGCTTGTAGCAGATTGTTTGTGGTGTTTGTGTAAAAACCACTATGGTCGTTACTTAAATTAAACAAAAGGGGGAAATGTTAGGGTCTGTAAACAAGTCAGGATGGTGCCTGGCATTTTGCCAGAGGGAGTGGTTTGAGAAGTAACGCCAGTGAGCCATTAAGTGTGGAGATTCCTTATTGGTTGACTGCTGTATCTAGTTTATGTTAATTAAGATAAGCTGTGTGTAATGTATATATACCCCTCCTGTCCTACAATAAAGGGCTCCCACTCCTGCTGTATCAATGTATATAAGTTGCTCGTCACCCCCAGTTATTTTGCTGCAGCCAGACTGCAGCAGCAACGCAGTGTTTTTTCTATGCTCCAGATCATGTTCTAGTGCTCATAAGCACATCCCAAAGGCATATGACATTCCAGCTCAACATATTCAACATGAAGCCCATGATTTTTTTTTAAACACAAATGTTTCTTTATAGTTTCTTTTTGAGCATCTTGTCATTATTATTTAACCCTACAGGACAAATTTATTCATTCACTATCAATAACAGACAAAATTTGAGGCATCAGAAATATAACAGTAGATAAAACAAACTCCTTATTCCAGTGAAAATGACATTTGATTTTGGGAGGAAACAAGTGGTAAATATATCAGTTGCAATACTTTCTGACAAACAGCGGTAAATGCTAGGAAGAACAGATTAATGTAAAGAAAGTATGTTGGCTTTTTGATTACTGCCAGGACTCTTAGGGGATGTTATAATTGGATTATCCGGGAACATCAAAGAGGCCAGTATGGTTGGAATAAAGTAATGGAGTTGATACTAGGAGTCAAGAACTAAAACAGACTCTGGGGAAAGGTCATAGATATCCTTGAGGTCATTGAGAGTCAAAATACTGAGTATAAATTATTTCAGGGTTTTGGGCATATAATGTATATAAATTATATGGTCTTTATTGCTGCTCTCTTGAAAATTGATTTTAAGGAGATAATAGTAGAATCCATGAGATCATATACAGGCTAAGGAAATAGGATGGGAGAGATTTACTTTATGCTAAGGATTAGATGAATATTTTATTAGCAGTAATGGTGAGACACTATAAGGTTCTAGATTGTGTTTAGAAGGCAAAACTGAAATTTATTGATAGGATTTGCAGTAGGTATAGGAGAAACAAATATGAATGATTTCATATTTTTCTTAAGCATTTGGAAGGATGGAATTAATATTTATTAATATTTAAAGGTTGAGGGAAATGTAACATT
The DNA here is from genome assembly GCF_021218885.2 of Marmota monax. Classification (NCBI taxonomy): domain Eukaryota; kingdom Metazoa; phylum Chordata; class Mammalia; order Rodentia; family Sciuridae; genus Marmota; species Marmota monax. The sequence goes on along the minus strand of NW_026694617.1, from coordinate 514,006 downwards.
TAGATTTGAAAACATCAAGTGGATGTCTAATAACTCTACATATCATTCACTCATTCAGTCCTCTGTGTACTCCTGTGAGTTCATTATTATTAGCTTCATTTATCAGATGAGGTAATTGAGACTCACAGAATTAATTTGTTCAAGACCACATTTCTAATTTGGTTGGTTTTGAGTCCAAGAAACTTGCTTCTAGAGTTGGAGATTCTTATCCACTATATTTTATAACATCCAGAATGACAAACATTGGACTGGAAATACAGTGATATTTATTTTTTATTTTTTAAATTTTTAATTTATTTTTATTATTTGTTCTAATTAGTTATACATTACAGCAGAATTCATTTCAACTCATTGTACACAAATGAAGCACAACTTTTCATTTCTCTGATTGAACATGATGCAGAGTCACATCATTCATGCACTCATACATAATAAGGTCCATCTAATTCCACCATCTTTCCCACCTTCCTAACCCTTTTCCTTCCCCAACTCCTTTCTCCCTAATACAAAGTTCCACCATTCTTCTCTTGCCCCCCTGACCCCATTATGTATCAGCATTCACATATCAGAGAAAACATTTGGCCTTTGGTTTTGGGGTTTGCCTTCTTTGCTTAGCATGATATTCTCCAATTCCCATCAATTTACTTACAAATGTCACAATTTTATTCTCTTTTAATGCTGAGTAATATTCCATTGTGTTTCTTTATCTATTCATCGATTGAAGGACATCTAGGTTGGTTCCATAGTTTAGCTATTGTGAATTGAGCTATTATAAATTTTGATGTGGCTGTGTCACTGTAGTATGCTGATTTTAAGTCCTTTGGGTATAGACCTTGGAGTGGGAAGCTGGATCATATGGTGGTTCCATTCTAAATTTTCTTTTTAAAATTTTATTTATTTACCCTAATTTGCTAATACATAACAGCAGCATGCATTTCAATTCATAGGACACATAGAGCACAATTTTTCATATCTCTGGTTGCACACAAAACAGAGTCACACCATTCATGTCTTCACAGATGTACCTAAGGTGATGATGTCCATCTCATCCCACCACCTTTCTTACCCTCATTCCCCCTCCTCCCACTCCCTCCCCTTTCCCCTATCTAAAGTTCTTCCATTCCTCCCATGCTCCCCCAACCACCACTTCCATTATGGATCAACCACACATATGGGAGAAAACATTTGGCCTTTGTTTTTTGGGGGATTGGCTTACTTTACTTAGCATGATATTTTCCAACTCCATCCATTTACCTGCAAATGCCATGATTTTATTCTCTTTTAATGCTGAGTAATATTTCATTGTGTACATATACCACAGTTTCTTTATTCATTCATCTACTGAAGGACATCTAAGTTGTTTCCACAATTCAGCTATTGTGAATTGTGCTGCTATAAACATTGATGTGGCTATGTCACTTTAGTGTTGATGGGGACTGAAGAGCCAAGTGAGACAAACTAAGGGGCACAGGGGATCCAAAGCTTGGTGCAGCTAAGGACATTTATTATTGGCAAGCACAGCATTTTATAGTTTACAGTGGGTTCCCAACCATGGAATGCAACCTTGAGGTTATGCAGACAAAATACCAAGATATCTTTTTTAAAACAATGCCTCGTTTATATTTATTTCCTTAATCTTTGTCCTAGATTTATACTAGCAGCTAAGCATAAAATAATAGGAACATTCCCCAAATAACTCCACCACAAGGGAAAAACATGAAGCAAGTCCACAGTCTCAAGAGGAACATATGGCAAATCTGACCATGTCAAGAGAACAGTCTGCTGTTCTTGCTTGCTTTGGCTGGCCAAGAGCTCAAAGGACATTAACTCCTTAACATCTGCAGCTTCACCACAATCCTTGAGATATCAGACAACTCCATCACTGTAGTATGCTGTTTTTAAGTCCTTTGGGTATTAAACCCAGGAGTGGGATAGCTGGGTCAAATGGTGGTTCCATTCTAAGTTTTCCAATGAATCTCCATACTGCTTTTCATAGTGGTTGCACCTATTTGCAGTCCCACCAGCAATGTATGAGTGTGCCTTTTCCCCCACATCTTTGCTAACACTTATTGTTTTTAAATTCTTGATAGCTGCCATTCTGACTGGAGAGATGAAATCTTAGAGTACTTTTGATCTGCATTTCTCTAATTGCTAGAGGTGTTGAACATTTTTTTTTTCATATATTTGTTTTTTAATTATATATCCTCTTCTGAGAAGTGTCTGTTTAGGTCCTTGGCCCATTTTTTGATTGGGTTATTTATTTATTTTTTGGTATTAAGATTCTTGAGTTCTTTATATGTTCTAGAGATTAGTGCTCTATCTGATATGTATGTGGTAAAAACTTGTTCCCATTCTGTAGGCTCTCTCTTCACCTCACTGATTATTTGTTTTACTGAGAAGAAGCTTTTTAGTTTAAATCCATTCCATTTATTGCTTCTTGTATTTATTTCTTGCACTATAGGAGTCTTATTAAGGAAGTCAGGGCCTAATCTGACATGATAAAGATTTGGGCCTACTTTTTCTTTTATTAGACTCAGGTTCTCTGGTCTAATCCCTAGGTCCTTGATCCACTTTGAGTTGAGTTTTGTGCATGGTGAGCAAATGGATTTCCAGTTTTCTCAACATTTGTTGAAGAGGCTATCTTTTATCCAATATATGTTTTTTATACCTTTGTCTAGAATGAGCTAACTCTATTCATATGGGTTTGTCTCCATGTCCTCTATTCTGTACCATTTGTCTACAAGTCTCTTTTGGTGCCAATATCATTCTGTTTTTGTTACTATTGCTCTGTAGTATAGTTTAAGATCTGGTATAGTGATGCCATCTGCTTCATTCTTCTTGCCAAGGATTGCTTTGGATATCCTGGATCTCTTATTTTTCCAGATGAGTTTCATGATTGCTTTTCTATCTCTATGAGGAATGCCATTGGGATTTTGGTTGGAATTGCACTAAATAGATTTATTTAGTAAATAAAATAAATAGATTTATTCTATATATGTCCATTAAGTCTAAGTCATTGCTTGTATTATTGAGTTCTATAGTTTCTTTGTTTAGCTTTTATTTGGAATTGCACTAAATCTGTATAGTGTTTTTGGTAGTATGGTCATTTTGACAATATTAATTCTGCCTATCCAAGAACAAGGGAGATCTTTCCATTTTCTAAGGTCTTCTTTAATTTCTTTATTTAATGTTCTGTAGTTTTCATTGTAGAGGTCATTCACCTCTTTCATTAAGTTTGTTCCCAAATATTTGATGTCTTTTTTGAGGCTATTGTAAATGGGATAGTTTTCCTAGTTTCTCTTTCAGAGGATTTGTCACTACAGAAATGCCTTTGATTTTTGGGTGTTGATTTTATATCCCGCTACTTTGCTGAATTCATTTATTAGTTCCAGAAGTTTTCTGGTGGAATTTTTTGGATCCTCTAAGTATAGAATCATGTCATCAGAAAATAGTTACAGTTTGAGTTCTTTTTTTCCTATTGGTATCCCTTTAATTTCTTTCATCTGTCTAATTGCTGTGGTTAGAGTTTCAAGAACTATATTAAATAGAAGTGGTTAAAGAGGGCATTCCTGTCTTGTTCCAGTTTTTAGAGGGAATGCCTTCAATTTTTCTTCATTTATAATGATGTTGGCTTCAGACTTAGCATAGATAGCTTTTCCAATGTTGAGATATGTTCCTGTTATCCCTAGATTTTTTAGTGTTTTGAATAGAAAGGGGGCTGTATTTTGTTGAATTTTTTTTTCTGCATCTATTGAGATTATCATATCATTTTTATCTTTAAATCCACTGATGTGATGAATTACATCAGTATTTTCAAAATAATTTCTAATTATCTTTTATATTTCTGTAGTGTTTGTCATGATATTTCCTTTTTCAACCTGAATGTCAGTAATTTGAGTTTTATCTCTCTTTCTCTTTGTTAGAATGGCTAAGGGTTTATCAATTTTATTTATTTTTTCAAAGGATAAACTTTTTGTTTTGTCATTTTTTTCAATTGTTTCTTTTGTTTCAATTTCATTGATTTCAGCTGTAATTTTAATGATTTCCTGTCTTCTATTGCTTTTTAGTGTTGTTTTGTTTTTCTTTTTCTAGGGCTTAGAGATGCATCTCAACGATGCATGTTAGGTCATTTATTTGTTGACTTTTTCTTCTTTTAAAGTATGAATTCCATGCAATGAAATTTCCTCTAAGTACGGCATTCATAGTGTCCCCGACATTTTGATAGCTTGAATCAGTGTTCTTGTTTACCTCTAAGAATTTTTTAATCTCCTCTGTAATATCTTATGTAATCTGTTGTTCACTCAATAGCATATTATTTACTCTCCAGGTATTGGAGTTCTATTTTCTTATTTTGTCATTAATTTATAATTTCATTACATTACAATCTGATATAATGCAGGGTAGTATCTCTACTTTTTGTATTTGCTAAGAGTTGTTTTGTGTCTTAATATATGGTCTATTTTAGAAAAGGATCCATTTTTGGCTGAGAAGAAAGTGTATTCACTTGTTATTGGATGATTTATTCTATATATGTCCATTAAGTCTAAGTTATTGCTTATATTATTGAGTTCTATAGTTTCTTTGTTTAACTTTTATTTGAAAGGTCTATCCAGTGGTGAAAGAGGTGTGTTAAAGTCACCCAGAATTTTTGTGTTGTGATCTGTTTGGCTCTTGAACTTGAGAAGAGTTTGTTTAATGAATGTAGATGTCTATTGTTTGGGCATATATATTTATAATTGTTATATATGGTTGATGTATGATTCTTTTAAGCAGAATGAAATGTCCTTCTTTGTCCCTTTTGATTAACTTTGGCTTGAAGTTTACTTCATTTGATATGAAGATAGAAACCTCTGCTCATTTTTGTAGTCCATGTGAGTGGTATGCTTTTTCCCAACCTTTCACCTTCAGTCTGTGGATGTCTTTTCCTATGAGATGAGTCTCTTGAAGGCAGCATGTTGTTGGGTCTTTTTTAAAAAATCCAATCTGCCAGCCTATGTCTTTTGATTTTTGAGTTTAGGCCATTAACATTCAGGGTTATTATTGAGATATGATTTGTATTCCTGATTATTTTAGTTTATTTTTGGTAATTTAACTTGACTTGATTTCTCCTTTGATTGGTTTGTTTTTTTCTTTAGTGTAGTACCTCCCTTTGCTGGTTTTCATTTTTGTTTTTCATTTCCTCCTCAGGGAATATTTTGCTGAGGATGTTCTGTAGTTTAGGCTTTCTAGTTGTAAATTCTTTTAACTTTTGTTTATCATGGAAGGTTTTTATTTTGTCATCAAATCTAAAACTTAATTTTGCTGTATATAAGATTCTTGGTTGGCATTCATTTTCTTTCAGAGCTTGGTGTGTATGTTGTTCCAGGATCTTCTAGCTTTCAAGATCTGGGATGAAACACCTGCAGAGATTCTAATTTGTTTCCCCCTATATGTAATCTGATTTCTTTTTCTTGTGGCTTTTAAAATTCTCTCCTTATTCTGTATGCGAGGCATTTTCATTATAATGTGCCTTGGTGTAGATCTGTTGTGATTTTGTACATTTAGTGTCCTGTAAGCCTCTTGTATTTGATTTTCCAGTTTATTCTTCATGTTTGGAAAATTTTCTGATATTATTTCATTAACTAGATTGTTCATTCCTTTGGTTTGGACCTCTATGCCTTCCTCTCTCCCAATAATTTTTAAATTTGATATTTTAATGTTATTCTATAATTCTTGAATATTCAGCTCATGGTTTCTTACCATCTTCATTGTGTGATCCACTTTATTTTTAAGATTATACACTTTGTCTTCATTATCTGAGGTTCTGTTTTCCAAGTGAATTAATCCGTTGGCGTTGCTTTCTATTGAGTTTTTAATTTGGTTTATTGTTTCTTTCATTTCAAGGATTTCTGTGTTTTTTTCCAGAACCTCTGTCTCCTTATTGAAATAATCTTTTGCTTCTTGTATTTGCTAATGTAGCTCTTTATCAAAACCATCTTTTGCTGCCTGTATTTGCTCTCTTTTATCATCCTTTAACAAATAGAACATTTTAATCATGTACATTCTGAACTCCTTCTTTGTCATTTCTTCTGCTGTGCTGGCCATGGGTTCTAATAATGTAGTATCTTGATTTTGGGGGGGCATATTCTCCCCTTGTGTTTTAAATGTTTTTCATGTGTTTTTCCTTTTAGTGCTGCAGATCTGAGGTGTTATAGTTTTTACCCTGTAGGCTAATAGTGTCCCTTTAGGGTTCCAATACCTCTCCTTGTTATTGCTTCTACACTCCGGCAGGTGTCCCAAGCTGAGAGTTGCTTCAACTAAAGATGGTGACAAAGGTGTCCCAAGATGGTTGTGGCTGCTTTCAGAGATGGGATGTTGGGTCCAACTGGGCTGGGTGGTGGCGTTGAGTGGTGTTCAGAGATGCATCTCTGTGGCATGCAGTGTTGTGGCTGGTGGCTGTCTCCAGAAACTGTCTTGTTTCCCCAGTTGGAGGCTACCAGGTGTAGGGGACTATGGCAGTGTTTGCAGTGTCCCAAGATATAGGTGACCAGGAGAGCCCCACATTGGTGGATGGGTGTCTACACGGGAATGGCGTCTAGAGATCCTGTGTGTGGGCAGTGGCCAGGCATTCTGTGTGGGAGCAGTGGGTGGGCTGTCGGGGTACTGTGTGGGTGCTGATGCTGGTGGTCCTGCTGAGACATAGTGGCTGGTTGTCCTGCGTGTGCAAGTGGCTAGGAGTCCTGCACTGATGCTGAGGTCTGGAGACCTGCGCAGACATGGCAGTGGGGATTCCTGCTTGGGAGCAGCTGTCTGGGGTCTTCTGATAACTTGCAGTGTTACAGTGTTCCCAGTATTTGAATCCCAGCTCACAGAGTGACACAGAATGCAGCCTCCCTCTAACCTGCCATCTTGGGTCCCCCAATATAGTGATATTTAAACCATACATTATAGTGGCAATTAAGACTGTGATCAAGATAAAATCACTTGAGCAATGAGAGTAGAAGGAAAACATTCCCAAGAACCAGGCTGTATAATACTCCAGTGTTTGAACTTAGAAAGATGAAGAGGGACCCGGGATGATGACTGAAATGTCATGGCCATGAGGTAGTAGGAAGCTCTACAGAGAGAGTAGTGTCCTGGAATCCACATGAAGAAAGTGCTACAACAGCAAGGCAGAGATAACCACCCCCAATCTTGTTGTGTGTTAGGTATGGACCACAGCCTGCAACCATTGTGATTTTAGCTACTGAGACCCATTTCACATTCCTGGCTGCTAGAACTATAAGATAATATGCTTTTATTGTTCTAAGCCAGCAAGTTTGTGATTATTTGTGGCAGCAGCAGCAATAGGGAACTACTACGGTGACTATGGGAAAGGTAGAAGGCATAGGCCAGGGTGAAAATAAGACGCTCAGCAGTGAGGTAATAGAGTGAGTGAGGTGGATGCTAATGACAAGGCCTAGGGCAAGATCAGTACTGGTCAAAGTAGGGTGGATGAGACCACTGGAGAAGAGCGGTAGACAATATGAGAGGCCAAGGAATTAGAAGTGTCAGCGCTGAGGACAATGAAATCACAGGAAGAGCGTCAAAGACTGTAATTGACCAAGTGTTTCCATTCTTGCCTCTTTCCAAACCATTGTGCATCTTTGAAATCCAACTGTAATCATGACTTTCTGTTGCTTAAAACCCTTCCATATCTTCTCATTGATCTTAGGATAAAGCCTAAACTCCACGACATGATCCAGAGAGCCGCTCTTCGTCTGGCTTCTGCCTCCTTCTCTCTTTATCACTGTACCCTGAATTGTGTTCCCAGCACTGACCTTCCTTCAGGTCCAGGCAGGTATGGTGCTCCACTATTTCTCTGGGCTTTCTACACAGCACCCTCTGCCTGGCACCTCCCTCTCTACCCCTGCATCTGTTGTCTTCTCTCAGTTTAAATATCCTTGTTTTTTTAATGTTCATTCAAATGTTGTGTCTTCCCTAACCCAATGCAGACTATCGGGTATTTTATGTGGTGTTTCCACAGTATTTCATACATTTTTTAGTAATGTTTCTCTTACACCCTGTGCATATGTGTGTGCATGTGTGTGATTTTTTTGAGTCGCTTTCCTGGGAGTTTTCTAATTCACTAAAGGCGGGGACCTTGTCAGTGTGTTTCTGTTCAAAATATTAGAATTTTTGTCTCTGATGATTTTTATATCACTTATTATCATTACACATTTCAATAATGAAGACATGTTCATGTTGCTATAAACAAAATGATGTAATACAATTCCTGAAAATTCACAACTTTAGATTAGAAAATAATATTTTGAAGCTATGGTGAGAAACATTCTTTAGTTGCAACCTTGTTTATTTAAAAACAAGAGCACTATACCAGTGAGCTACACCTTTAACCCAAGGAATTTTTGTTAAATAAAGATATTGTGGGTCTCTATCCACCTGATTCCGTTGTTTGTTACACAATACATCTTATCTTGGTAAAAGAAAAGTAAACTTACTTAATGTGTCTTCTAAACTCCAATAGTAGTGAAGTAAACACATCATTTTTATAATTGATACTCACATGAAATTTCTTTGTATTTCTTCAGTTAATGCTAAGTACAGAAATTTCTGTACCATTTACATTATAATTTAGTCTGTTTTAATGAAATTTCTATATCTGTCATAGAAACTTGATATGTCTACCATATATTAAATAACCAAGTTTGAATACATGGAGTGATATTAATTGAAAAGAAAATTTGCCAAATAGTGGTACAATTATTCACCAGACCAATTTCCAACTAATTATAAACTCTGGCCTATCAGATTTAAAAATTAACCTTAAAAATGTGAATGTATCCTTTAGTTTAAATAAGTTGGGAAATAACATGTAAAAATGCTTATTTTAAAAGCACTTATATAGTTAGAGTAGAAACAGACTCATGTACTTTTATTTTTTTTAATTCACTTTATTTAATATTAAGAATTTGGGGTTTTTAAGTTCCCCTTGTTTTCTACCAGAGTATATAAAGTGACCTTACTCATAATCAAGATATTAATACTAGAAATACTAGATTAATAAATGAAAATAAATACAAGTAAAAAACATGAGACATGGTACTTTCTCTCACAATATTAAAGTTTGATGAAGAAGACAATTTTCATGAAAAGTTAAAGGGAAAAACAAGTTCAAAATGAAATGCTAAATGCAGAATAGATAGAGAAAATGACACAGGTTTGAAAGAAAGAAAGAAATGGCAGTGATTATCAAGGGAAGAGGAGGCAGGACTTGACAGTGTGTTGGGAGCGGTGACTGAATTATGGGTCTTGGACTATCCTGTGACAGGGGCAAAGCCTCTCTTGGGAACTCTTGGTGTGAATGCAAAGGTTGAGATCTCCCAGTTGCTATGGTGATGCCCTGTTCAATCGGAGGTTCTGTGCCAGCCACAAGCTATTCAGTTCTTGACTTTGAGGTTCAGACACCAGCAGCTTATGGATTGAGAGTTATGGGCTGCAAGCTGATGATCATAATTGAACTGCTCATTCTTATGACCTTGGTTCTGCTTGCTTTGAAGAAACTTTCTCACAATACCCTTTTAATGATAAAACCTATTTTATCATTCAAGCTGATTCATGGTCACTATTTCCTTATCAAGGTTTAGTGAACCACTGAGATCCAGCTTTTGGTCTATTTGTGTGTTTGTCTGTCTTTTCCCCATCCCCTTACCATCTGGTTCAGTTGCCTGAATTAATGGCCTAGTAGGTTACAGCAACAGTAAGATTCAGAGATTTGAAGAGAGCAAGAGAAGGACTGAACATCTCTTCATATTGTGTGTGGGGTGCATGTGTAGGTAGTTTTGTTCCAAGACACTGAACACATCTTTTGATCTGAAAATAAATCATGTTAATACACAAGACTGCTTTATTTTTTTACCTACACTTGCCACAGTGCCATCAAATGTCTTTGATTAAATTCTTGAATATGATATTTCCATTGTCCCTGTACATTTGTTTCTATAACTTTGGATAGATCTTATTTGAAAAGAAAGGTCTCATCATCTTTTGTATCGTTTTTGGAATTTTCTCATTTTTGTTATTATTCTTCAAGTTCTCTTTGAAGACATCCCTTGTACCTCAACCAATAGGAATATCTTCTCTGTTGACTTCCATTGAACTTCATATATAATTTATTTGGTAGCATAGTTAATATTTTTGGTTTGTGTCTTTTTTCTCTGATTATTTAAATTATCTCCATGGGTCATTGGTCAGATTTTTGAAATTCTGGTCCAAGCCTCTTACTTTTCATATCCCTGAAAGACCTTGCATTAATGGATTCTCAGAACATGCAAATCAAAGGAATCATAAAATAAAATGATTTGCAAAGCTTTGAGATTCATTGACTGAGTTTATTCTACAGCTGAGTGTGTTCAAGCATAACCTTCTCAGGGATGTTGTTGAACTGTTCTGTCTATGCTCTGCTCAGTTTCTTAGGGAGTATGTACTAGTTGTTAACTAATTTAATGAAGAATTCTTTTCCTGAGAAATTTCACAGGCTTCCAGGAGCAACACAGGATTAAAATGTCTTAAGGCTTTTCTTTCTTTTGAATGTTGCAGATGCTGATTGTATTGTTGTCTCAGGCTAATTGATGTGAAGTGTGCCATGTGAACGAATAAGTTGAGACCTAATGGAGAAGATAGTGCAACCCAGTGGGGTAGAAGATACTAAAATCATGTTATGAAATGGAACTACAAGTCTTCTTTCAGAATTTTGTGTAAAGAAAATTGATTAAGGTGATTTCATAATAAGTTGAGTCCACATGAATTATTGGTTGGTTCTTTTTAAAAGGATTAATAGTTGGATGGTATATGTGGATATCAGATTTTTACATTGACTGTATGATTTAAAATATTCTTGATATTATACCTGAACACTACAAGTAAACATTAAAGCATGCTAAATTGATTTCTTTTTTAAAAAAATCTATTGAGATTGTACTCTCTTCTGTAAGCAGCATACAGATCTCCTTTTTACTTTTTGTAGTTCCAAAGTTAGCTTTAAGAGTTTGTTTTCTCCTTGGCATATTACAAGGTCTCATTTCTTTTTGTCATTCTGTAATTTTGACTTTATTCTTTTTCTTTTTTAAATTTTTTACTTACATATGTCAGTGGAATGCATTACAATCCTTTTACACATATAGAGCACAATTTTTTATATCTTTGGTTGTATACAAAATATATTCATACCAATTCATGATGTCTCCATACATGTACTTTGGATAATAGTGATCATCACATTCCACCATAATTTCTAACCTATACCTCCTACCTTCCACTTCTATCCCACTGCCCTATCTAGAGATTGTCAATTCCTCCCATGCTCCTTCTTTTATATCCCACTATGAATCAGCCTCCTTATATCAAAGAAAACATTCGGCATTGATTTTTTGGGATTGGCTAACTTCACTTAGAATTATCTTCTCTAACTCCATCCATTTACCTGTAAATGCCATGATTCTATTATCTTTTATTGCTAAGTAATGTTCCATTGTGTATATATGCTACATTTTTAAAATTCATTCATCTATTGAAGGGCATCTAGGTTGGTTCCACAGTTTAGCTATTGTGAATTGTGCTGCTATAAACATTGATGTAGCTGTTTTCCTGTAGTATGCTGTTTTTAAATCCTCTGGGTATAAACCAAGGAGAGGGATAGCTGGGTCAAATGGTGGTTCCATTCCCAATTTTCCAAGAAATCTCCATACTGCTTTCCATATTGACTGCATTAATTTGCAGTCCCACCAGTAGTGTATGAATGTACCTTTTTCCCCACATCCTCACCAACACTTATTGTTGTTTGTATACATAATAGCTGCCACTCGAGATGAAATCTTAGAGTGGTTTTGATTTGCATTTCTCTAATTGCTAGTGATGATGGACATTTTTTCACATATTTGTTGATTGACTGTATATTGTCTTCTGAGAAGTGTCTGTTCAGGTTCTTGGCCCATTTATTGATTGGGTTATTTGGTTTTTTTTTTGGTGCTTAGATTTTGGAGTTCTTTAAATACCCTAGAGATTAGTGCTCTACCTGATGTATGAGGGGTAAAAATTTATTCTCCATTCACCATACAGATTGTTTCTTTTGCTCAGAAGAAACTTTTTAGTTTAAGTCCATCCCATTTATTGATTTTTGATTTTAATTCTTGTGCCACAGGAGTCTTATTAAGGGATTAGGTGTGGCCTAATCTCACATGATGGAGATTAGGGCCTACTTTTTCTTCTATTAGACACAGAGTTGCTTGTTTTATTCCTAAATCCTTGATCCATTTTGTGTTCAGTTTTGTGCATGGTGAGAGATAGGGGTTTAATTTTATTTTGTTGCATAAGGATTTCCAGTTTTCCCAGCACCATTTGTTGAAGAGGCTATCTTTTCTTCAATGCATGTTTTTGGCACCTTTGTCTAATATAAGATAATTGTAATTTTGTGGGATAGTATCTGTCTCCTCAATTTTGTACCACTAGTCTAGCAGCCTGTTTTGGTGCCAGTATCATGCTATTTTTGTTACTATTGCTCTGTCGTATAGTTTAAGGTCTGGTATAGTGATGCCACCTGCTTCACTCTTCCTGCTAAGGGTTGCTTTAGCTATTCTGGGTCTCTTATTTTTCCACATGAATTTCATGATTGCTTTTTCTATTTCTATGAAGAATGTCATTGGGATTTTGATTGGAATTAAAATTAAATTTGCATTAAATCTGTATAGTGCTTTTGGAAGTACTGTCATTTTGATGATATTAATTCTGCCTATCCTAGAGCAAGGTAGATCTTTCCATCTTCTAAGGTCTTCTTTGACTTCTATCTTTAGGGTTCTGTAATTTTCTTTATATAGATCTTTCACTTCTTTCATTAAGTTTATTCCCAAGTTTTTTTTTTTTTTTTTTTTTTTTGAGGCTATTGAGAATGGCATAGTTTTTCTCATTTTTCTTTCTGAGGATTTGTCACTGATATACAGAAATGCCTTTGATTTATGGGTATTGATTTCATATCTGCTACTTTGCTGAATTCATTTACTAGTTCTAGAAGTTTTCTGGTGGAACTTTTAGGGTCTTCTAGGTATAGAATCATATCATCAGCAAATAGTGCCAATTTGAGTTCATCTTTTCCTATGTGTATTCCTTTAATTTCCTTTGTCTGTCTAATTGCTCTGGCCAGTGTTTCAAGAACTATGTTAAATAGAAGTGGTGAAAGAGGGCATCATTGTCTTTTTCCAGGTTTTAGAGGGAATACCTTCAATTTTTCTCCATTTAGAATGATGTTGGCTGGGGGCTTAGCGTAGATAGCCTTTACAATGTTGAGATATGTTCTTGTTATTCCTAGTTTTTCTAGTGTTTTGAACATGAAGCGGTGCTATATTTTGTAAAATGCTTTTACTGCATCTATTGAGATGATCATATGATTCTTATCTTTGAGTCTATTGATGTGATGAATTACGTTTATTTATTTCCTTATGTTGAACCAACCTTGCATACCTGGAATGAATCCCACTTGACCATGGTGCACAATCTTTTTGGTATGTTTTTGTATTTGATTTGCCAGAATTTATTGAGAAGTTTTGCATCTATGTTCATTAGCGATATTGGTCAAAAGTTGTTGTTGTTGGTTTTTTTTTTTTTTTTTGATGTGTCTTTGCCTGGTTTTGGAATCAGGGTGATACTGGCCTCAAAGAATAAGATTGAAAGTGCTGCCTCTTTTTATACTTCCTGAAATAAATTGAATAGTATTGGTATTAATTCTTCTTTAAAGATCTTGTAGAGCTCGGCTGTGTATCCATCCTGTTTTGGGCTTTTCTTGGTTGTTAGGTTGCTGATGTCATCTTCTATTTTGTCACTTGAGATTGATCTGTTTAAATGTGTATATCATCCTGATTCAATTTGGGCAAATTATATGACTTTAGAAATTTGTTGATGCCTTCAATATTTTCTATTTTATTGGAATAACAATTTTCAAAATAATTTCAAATTATCTTCTGTATTTCTATAGTGTCTGTTTTGATATTTCCTTTTTCATCACATATATTATTAATTTGAGTTTTATCTCTCCTTCTGTTCATTAGCATGACTAAGGGTCAGTCAATTTTATTTATTTTTTCAAAAAACCACCTTTTCATTTTGTCAAATTTTCAGTTGTTTCTTTTGTTTCAATTTCATTGATTTCAGCTCTGATTTTAATTATTTCCTGTCTTCTACTGCTTTTGGTGTTGATTTGTTCTTCTTTTTCTAGGGCTTTGAGATGTAATGTTAAGTCATTTATTTGTTGACTTTTTCTTCTTTTAAGGAATGAACTCCATGCAATGAACTTTCTTCTTACAACTGCTTTCATAGTGTTCCAAAGATTTCTATATGTTGTATTTGTGTTCTCATTCACTTCTAAAAATTTTTAATCTCCTCCTTGATATTTTCTGCAACCCATTGTTCATTCAGTAGCATATTATTTAGTCTCCAGGGGTTGGAGTGGATTTTATTTCTTATTTTATCATTGATTTCTAATTTCCTTCCATTATGATCTGATAGAATGCAGGGTAGTATCTCTACTTTTTTGTATCTGCTAAGTGTTGCTTAGTGACATAGTATATGGTCTATTTTAAAGAAGGATCCATGTGCTGCTGAGAAGAAAGTGTATTCTCTCATTGAAGGATGAAATATTCTATATATGTCAGTTAAGTCTAGGTTATTGATTGTATTATTGACTTCTATAGTTTCTTTGATCAGTTTTTGTTTTGAAGAGCTACCTGGTGATGAAAGTAGTGTGTTAAATTCACCCAAAATTATTGTGTTGTGGCCTATTTGACTCTTGAACTTGTGGAGAGTTTCTTTGATGAACGTAGATGCTCCAGTGTTTGGGGCATTTATATTTATAATTGTTAAGATTTGTTGGTGTATGGTTCCCTTGAGCAGTATGTAGTGTCCTTTTTTATCCTTTTTGATTAACTTTAGTTTGAAGTCTACTTTACCTTGAAGTCTACTTTATTTGCTATGAGGATGGAAACACCTGCTTGCTTCTGTAGTCCATGTGAGTGGTATGATTTTTCCCAGCGCTTTACCTTCAGTCTGTGGATGTCTTTTCCTATGAGATGAGTCTCTTGGAGGCAGCATATTGTTGGGTCTTTTTTTTTTTATCCAATCTGCTGTCTATGTCTTTTGATTGGTGAGTTTAGACCATTAACATTCAGGGTTATTATTGAGACATAGTTCATATCCCAGCCATTTTTGTTTATTTTTGGCATTTAACATGACTTGGTTTCTCCTCTGATTAGATTTTTTTTTCGTGTAATTCCTCTCTCTGCTGATTTTCATCATTGTTTTACATTTCCTCTTCTTGGAATATTTTGTTGAGGATGTTCTGTAGTGCAGGCTTTCTAGTTGTAAATTCTTTTAACTTGTGTTTATCATGGAAGGTTTTTCTTTCATCATCAAATCTAAAGCTTAGTTTTGCTAGATATAAGATTCTTGGTTGGCATCCATTTTTTTTTTCAGAGCTTGACATATGTTGTTCCACAATCTCCTGGCTTTGAGGGTCTCGGTTGAAAATTCTGCTGAGATAGATACGAATTGGTCTCCCCCATATGTGATCTGATTTCTTTCTCTTGCAACTTTTAAGATTCTATCCTTATTCTGTTTGCTGGGCATTTTTATTATAATATGCCTTGGTGTAGTTTTGTACATTTGGTATCCTGTAGCCTCTTGTAATTGGTTTTCCAATTTGTTCTTCATGCTTGAGAAATTTTCTGATATTATCTCATTGAAGAGATTGTGCATTCCTTTGGTTTGGAATTCTGTGCCTTCCTATATCCTAATAACTCTTAGATTTGGTCTTTTGATGCTTTCCCATAATTCTTGGATGTTCTGTTCATGGTGTTTTACTATCTTCACTGTGTGATCAACTTTATTTTCCAGATTGTACACTTTGTCTTCATTATCTGACATTCTTTCTCCCAAGTGATCTAGTCTGTTGGTTATGCTTTCTATTGAGTTTTTTATTTGATTTATTGTGACCTTCATTTCAAGAATTTCTGACTGTTTTTTTTTTCAGAGTCTCTCTCTCTCTCTTGAATTAGTCTTTTGCTACCTGTATTTGCTCTCTTATCTCTTTGTTGGAGTGATCAATTTTTGCCTGTATTTGCTCATTTAGGTCATTCTTTAATTTACAGATCATTTTAATGATGAACCTTCACTGTCCATGGGTTCTGTTATTATAGGATCCTGTTTTGTTGGGGGTATTTTCCTCCCTTGTTTTTTTATGGTGTCTATGTGTCTTCCTTTCTTGCAGTGTGGATCTGAGATATTCTTCTATATATTCTTGTAGTACCCATGCAGATTATCTGTACCTCACCTTGATGTTGCGCTTCCAGATATTGCTGGTGTCCCTCAATGTATGCTACTGCATCTAAGGTTGGTGGCGGCAATAGCAGAGGTAACTTGAGATAATACTTAAGGTTCCCCAAGATGGAAACAATGTCTTACAGAGATTGGGCTGCAAGATTGGGCCTCACATTCCCTTTGGATGCCTGCTCTTAGATGCATCTGCTTTTAGGCCCTGTCTGTTGTCAAAAAGTTAGGGGCTAGGCTATGGGGAAGGCTATGGCAATGACTTCAGTGTCCCAAGATTAAAGTGGGTTAGGCTTAGGCTCCCAGGTAGGGGAGGGGGCAAACTTGGACCTACCCTGGACCAGGGCCCTATGCAAGTTGATGTGGACAGATCTCAGCCTTGCCTGCCTCCCATGGTAGTCTGCTGGTCAGAAGAATTTGTCCTGTGCTGGAAGCTGGGCTCAGAGATGCCTGTAGCCAGAGGGATAGACCCAGGCCTATTGTGAGCCTGGGCCCCACACAGACAGGTGTGGGTGGATCTGAGCCACTAGGCTTGACCTCCCAATGTGTTCTGCTGGTAGGAAGGGGCAGTCCTGCACCAGAGGCTAGGCTCTGGTGGGTGTCTGCCTCTCTGATGGAGGGGTGGACCTGGCCCTACTGTGAGCCTGGGTCCCCCATGGGCTGGTATATGCAGTCTCTTAATTGATTTCTTAGTCTAAAGGAAGTTATTGAGACTCTGAATAGAAAACAAGACATACAAAAACCCAAAACAAAGAACAACAACAAAACTAAAAATAACCAGAGTACAGGAAACAATGCAGGTTATTAAGATGACATGTAAATATGTGTATATACACACACCTCAAATCCTAGAAGAAATTTTTACTAGCAGAGCTCAGTTGGAATACTAACTAGAATATTAACTAGAATTAAATTCATCCCCTTAATTCAAGCAAGTAGTTTTCTGAGGAATGTAGACCTATTTTATTACTGACTGACTGTTCATTCTTATCTTTTTTTTCTGGTGTTAATGCAGTTTTTCCAAGGAGAGGAGGTGATATAGTCCAATCATGTATAAAAAAATCAGTTGTAGGAAGCACTGGAAACTGGAGGTACCAAAGCATGTGTGCCAAGAATACTAGTTTTTATATACTCATACTTCCAAGAAATAGTACTACTATAGTAATAATATAAGGTTATCATATATTCAGTACTAACTATATGCCAGGCACTCTGCTAAACACTGTATATACTATTCTTTTTTAATTCTTGTAATATTACCACAAGAAATATATTATCATATCTATTTTACAAATCATTGGAATGAGCTACAAAGATTAAATCATATGCTTGTGATTACACAATTTGAAATTGTAAAATTTGTAAAGCCCATTTCTGTTTGATTCCAAAGTCTCTACACCTAATTAGCTTTAGAACAGTTAAAATATTTAAAGAATAAATTCATCTCTATAGCATCAGATCACCACGTAAATAGGTAAGTGACAGAATGATACTGAAAATGATATTTCACTGAGACTCTGCAAATACATTTTTTGATAACATTCTAATAGCAATCAGGATTGTGATTAAGGACACCTGGGAATTTTGCCCACATGTTTGTGGGTAAAAATCAGTGTCTGAAGACATAATTATTCTTTCAGAAATAACTAAGTAGAAAATAAATGAATAAAAACCTCATGAAAACATTCTTAAATATTAAAGGAAACTATTGAGCTCAAGTTGTTTGGAAAAATGTAAAGAAGCTTTACTTTTTCCACTTAGCTCACCATTGGGCAAAGCTTGAAAAATGGCAGAGAAGCTTCTGTAGGATTCGCAGAGCTCAAAAAGAGCAAAATTTCTAGGCCATTGGGTTGAAGCAACCTCAATGAGAATACCCAAATTGGAGTGCTCTTACCATTCTTCACAACAAGCCTCTCACAGAGGTGATGACCTAGGGGAGATGGGGCTTACAGCCTGTGCTGGCTGAACAGGAAGTCTTCTTTATGACTTCTACATTCTTACATGTCCAGGAAATGACTCCCCAGGAATTCACTTGCAAGAGCTGATTCATGCACACCAAGCTTTCTTTAGGCTCTTCTCAGAGACCATGAAGACCTTTTTAGCATCCAGGTCATGAACCCAACACAGATAGTATGTCAACCTCTTAAAGATGGTGCAGCTGCTGTGCATATTTTGGAGTTTCAGGAAACATTCTGGCTTTGCTTTTGCTAGCTCACAAGTGTCCCTGGCCCTCCAGGCATGAAATTGAAATATAAACTAAGGAAGGAGATAAAGAAAGCCATAGTTTTGTGGGCAAACACACTGCACGAGAGTTTTACTGCCTGGTAAATATGTTAGTATTCTGAAGGTAAGCTCAATCAACCTTCTGGTTGAATAAGAAGTCTCTAGCCAAGCATGCAGAGGTCTAAATGGAGCTCCTAACTTATTCATATTTCAAACAGGTTACTGAGCTAACTAAGATTCTTAAATATTTATTGAGACAAGTGCTAATGAAATATTTTTTTTCTAGCTGGTTGCATATCTTGAACACATTCATTTCACCAATAAAAATTATCACTACTTTACCTTATGTTAACTAATGGATATCTGGGGGTATATTTGGTTAAATTTGAAGCATCTCTATAGCTACTCTTGAGAATAAATTCTGAGAGAGGATACTTGTAAAGATAAGTAACCCTTCACAGTCCTTGCCTCAGTGTAATTTATGAACCACACTTAAGAATTTTAAATTAAATACCAGTCTGGCAATGTTACATTGAGTATACAACACACAAGGGAAATACAACCAAATGAACAAAGTATATTGTGAGCTACGGCACTTATCCTATACCATTCTCAGGTTTCCTCATCCCGAATAATATCTTTCCCTTACTAGCTTAAGTACTGAAGTAGTTGCAGATCTAGTGACCTCTTTGACACTCTTTAACTTCATGCTCTGACTCCTACTAGCTCTCTGAAACTGATCTTATCAAGGTCAATAAAGAGTACTACATTGCTAAACCTATTGACCACTTCTTGACTCTCCTGTTAACCTATCAGATGCACGTGACACAATGAATTCTGCTTAAATAATCATGTGCCTAATCATGTGTCTTTCCCAGCCCTTCCATCTAGAATAACCTTCTTTTCATTACTCTTGCAGCTTCTCCTTAGCAGTTATGTCCATCGAGTATAGCACATATTATTGCACTTATGGATCCTGTTTATTTTCTCCCTTCTCCCAGTTAGTGCATAAACTCCACAAGTGCAGCAATTTATGTTCATTTTTTTTTTCGTTGTTGTATCCCTAGTACATAGAATAATGTCTGAAACAAGAGGAAGTGATCTGTATGTGTTTGTTTAATGACTGATATACAGAATAAAAATCGAACTTGTGGGCTCCAAAAGCAACATAACTTTGTAGAAAGAAATTTCACAATGTATATGTTAAGAGTGTTAGGTTTTTTTCTTTTTTCCTTATTCATAATTTTTTGCCCCAATGAATTTATTTTTAGGAATATATACTAAGTAAATAATCATAGACAGCAAGATGAAAATATTTAGGCCCACTAAATATTCCCATAAGTTACTAGAACACGTCTCTCAGCCACCTTGGAGTATTTATTTATTTCGTTTTTGCTGAGATTTGTAAAGCTGCTATGAATTGGTTTGTGTTGTGCTGTGTGAACATGTATGTGGGGGTGATGTAAGATAGGTTATGGGAATTTAAATCTGCACAGTTTTATGATAGATATTTTTTAGAGTGTATTTTTAATTGGGTTTCCAAATAAAATATAGAAAAAACTATGCCACTTTAGCAATTCAAGGATTGCCGCAGGCTGGCTGGGCAAAATAACCGGGAGCTTACAAGCAACTTGTGAAGGTTGATACAGCGGGAGCGGGAGCCCCTTTATTGTAGAATAGCAAGGGTATATATACATAACCGAATACACAGCTTAACTTAATTAACATAAACTAGATACAGCAGTCAACCAATAAGGAATCCTCATCATCTTAATGATTACACACAGCTTAACTTAATTGACATAATCTAGACACAGCAGTCAGTCATTAAGGAATCTCTATCATCTTAATGGCTCGCTGGCATTACTTCACAAACCACTCCCTCTGGCAAAATGCCAGGTGCCATCTTGACTTGTTTACAGACCCTAACAAAGGATCCCTTCAATTGTTTTCTAAAACCCAAGGACCTCCCAAACACAAACTTTAAATTGGATATTATGAAAGGATTTTAAAAATCTATAACAAAACTCTAAAAAATATACAAAGCATCTCACACAGGAATCCCACTTTTAAGAACCAATTGTAAGCAGAGCTCAAATCAAATAAAACAAAAACAACAAAAAAGATAACAATTTACATATAAGGATAGATATCATATAATATATAATCATTGACAACAGACTCAAATTGAAGGAAACCTCAATCTGATTAAAAGTCAAACATTGCATTTATTCAGTATAACTTAAAAATGTTATGTTTTCACAGACTGATAATCTGAAAGTCCTCTTGAAAGTGAAAAATTAAACTTCTAAAGAGCAAATCCAATTTTATATTAACAATATACATTTATTTATAAATATCTGTGCAGTGAAAGGAATGAATTAATAAGTTAAAATGTTGTCTGTGGAATTTGTCATGGTTGATTTTTCTTACTAATTTAATGTTTATTTCAAGACTTTCTTCAAGAGTATGTATAACTTGTGAAGTGAGAAATAAAACAATCCAAAATAAACCCCAAATCCATCCCACATTATTTGAAAAAAAATAAAAATAAAAACCCTGCTGGAAAACATGATGAATTTTAAGACAAACGTTGCAAAACTTCTCATTCTCCTATACTGTAGAAGATTAAATAGAATTTTAAAAAGGATATGAAAGTGAAAGTCAGGCTTTGATTGAGAATCCCCAGGTTTCCTTGCCTGATCTGTATGTTTACATAGTACTTTGCATTTCTCCTTTTGTAAGTGGTTTCTCCTAACTACCTATGGGGTTGGCAGGTCAAGTTTCATTATCTCCAGTTCTTTCCTTGGAGATAATTGAGACCCAGAGAGATTAAGTGACTTGCCCAAGGTAACCTAGTTAGAAGGTAATAAAACCAACATGAAAACTCACATCGTCTCTACTAGTCACACACTTTTCCTCCACTGTTTCAAACTATCCTGCTGAAAAATTAGGAAAGAGAAACACAGTGATTGTGTTCTCCTGAAAGCTATTTGAGTGCGCTTCTATTAGTGCCAGACAGCTTTGAAGTCATTGATTGCCCCTGCGAGATGATGAGATTGTGCTACACAGAACTTGGCCCTCGTTACCATGTGATTTTCAATTAAGAAGAAAATCAAAAGTATCCCAGTGTCATGGTCATAACCTGAAGGGTTCAGACAAGCTACCAGCTGCATACAAATCAGGGAGGACAAATCATTTGTCTGTGTGTGCAGACTGCAGGCTTTCAAAAGAAATGGTCTTTCACATTTGTGGTGTAGTTATTTTATTTTCTATGCCATGGATGATGTCATTTGTGAATTAGGTCTTTAATTTGTTTTTTACTCCTGGGAAAACTTATTACAAATATGTACTGAGTGATCATTATAATGATATGAATGTGAAAGTACATTGTGAGAGCTGAACAACTCAGAGAAGTTCATCAAGATGGCTGCTGGCAAATGTATAAGAAAATTGCAGAATAATGATCTGGTATCCATACAGCTAAACTAACGGTTCAGCTATCTAACCTTCAGCAAGTCACACCCTTCAGCTTCATAATTCCTAAAACAGGGCTATTCATCTCTATCTTGCAGAATAGTGAAATGAAATAGCACACACCCAGATGTCTAGCTTTGTAAGAAAGAACAGATTTGTGGAATACATTGCCCTTCTGTTTTCTTAATGCAGAGATTTAGAAACCATTTTGTGGGATATTATTAGGTAAAGAATTGAAGAGACTCTTATAAGGACCTGACTCTGAGAAAAGGCTACTTCATTAAAGACATAGGAGAAGTGCCACGTCACATGCTTTTATGAACTGGCTACTGAGGAGGAAATGACGGAACCAATAAAAATGTTAGAAAGTGCCTGCTAATGGCAGCCACTTGGATGTTGTAAGTTGATCTTAATACAGGGGGCAAGAAGTAAGTTTTCTCAAATATGTTGTAGAGAAGATGAGAAGGACATACTAACTTAATTCTATTTTTATATGTTAATTATAAAGCATTCTGCAGATGTCAAAAAAAAAAACAAAAGTGTCTTGATTGTAAATTTGGTTGACAGTAATAGCATTATCTTGTTAGTGCAAATAATGCAAAGTCATACGCAAACTGTATGCTTGAAGTCAAGCAGTGCTTTTTTCTTATTTATCTCTTGGCACAGATTTTGTTGACATGTATGAAAGCTGACTTAGTATTATTTTTATTATAAGATATGCTGTTTAACCTTCAATTTTTATACTTCATTGTCAATTGGATACAAATTCTCATTTCTAAATATATGGATCTCAGTTACACCTTTAAAACACTTCACCAATTCAGTCACTATTTCACTAACTGTATTTTTATTCCGTTAATGATGACTTCAGATCCAGACACTCTACCTTTTATTTGTTAAGTCCTGCGCTTGACATAATTTAGTTTTAGAGATTTCCCTGGTGCCAGAAATGAAATGATTTGATGAATATAATGTCATGTTCAAAAATCATTCATGAATACTCTCTTGAGAGAATCTATAAACTCTTAACTCTTAAAAAAAATCAAAGCTGACAAGTGATAATCAATTTCTCAGAAAGGATTAACTTTTAGTATTAACGTGAACATCACAGTGCATCAAGCTGCTTCTTGTGGTTGTGTGTGAAGATGCAGACATCCTTGCTACATTATCCAGCCAGCAATGTGCTATGATCATTTTGCTTATTTACCTTTGTTCTCAGGACTATACTTGGTGGCTAGGTGGAAGGGTGTTTCTTAAGTGTTCTTTTGCAAATCACATGGCCTGGCTTCATGTTCTAGGTCTGCTCACTCATTTTCTCATTTCACAAATATTTCTTGGGTGCCTACTATGTAGTAGCCACAGTTCTCTGCAGTTCTCTGAACTAGAAACCAATAAAAAAATAAAATCCATGGAGCTTATATTCTTGTAAAAATAAAAGAAAATAAATAGCATGTTAGGAAATGT
The DNA here is from genome assembly GCF_021218885.2 of Marmota monax. Classification (NCBI taxonomy): domain Eukaryota; kingdom Metazoa; phylum Chordata; class Mammalia; order Rodentia; family Sciuridae; genus Marmota; species Marmota monax. The sequence continues at coordinate 490,495 of NW_026694617.1, read as the reverse complement.
ATCCAGTTTAATGGTGTCAAGTAAATATTGCCCCATGTGAGGCTTCCCTCAAAAAAATTATTCAAGTGATGGTGAAAAATTTGAAAATCTCAAAGGTAAAAACATATTTTCATGTTAAAAACTTACCCTTGTCCACATGTGCAAACAAGTCTGTATCCCTAGTTTAAATTCAGATGACATGGTTTAAAACTGATCACTAAATGCAATCTCTTGAGAATTTGTGGGGATAACCTTGATTTTAGTCACTATTATTTTGTACATAGTATATAAGAAAATAGGTTCTTTTACTTTGTCTTCTAAGTGACTCTGAATTTTTTTAGTGCTTCAAAAATATTGAAAGTGGTGAAAGTGTCATTAGAAGAAGCATGTGATATACTCTTAAAAGGTAATCATTCTCAGGGCAACTTGTCTTTGGACATTTGTTTATTATATAATTATTATCTATCTTATGGTTTATCATTATTGAATGAACTTCATCAAAATCAATTTTGTGGCAGCTGTCCAATATAATAGATGATAATCCTGGGGGAGTGTTGTATCCCGACTCTTTGTCAGCAATAAAATCATCACCAATATTCTAAGGATTTGGGAAGACCAGTATCCTGTCAGGCTAAGGAACAATGACTGAGCCATGAAAATACCTTGTTCATAAGAAATCCCAAATAGGACCTTGCCTTGACTCTTGGAATATCTGAGCAGACATTAGAACAAATAGCACTATCAGGATTTGATAAAAAGCCTCATTTGCTGCTGAAATTTGAACATTATCCAGATGAACAGAAGAGGATATAGGTACATATTTAGCTCTCTGCTTTTGTAATATTTCCCAGTGGATGTCATAAAGATCAGGTGAATGTTTCAGGATCAAATACTGGGTGTTAAAAATACTGTGTCCTATAAGTCATTAGGGCTGTTTATGGGAGGTGCAAACACCTAAAAAAGCAAGGTTTGAGTAAGAGGGAGAAAGGGTTGACAGATGGTAGGTAAACAACCAAACCAGCTGCACACTCCAAATTAAAATTAAAACCATCACACATTTTGTTTGCATATGCTACTAATAGTTGTTTGAAATACAATAAATTGTTCTGCAGGGTCAGCATAACAATCCAGTTGGCACAGTTTGGACTTGGTTGTATTCATTATGTGTCTGCTGCGGTTGTGAATAAGGCTCTGCTTTTGTTGGGTAAATAACAGTAGTTGAGTCCTTTTCTTCAGAATATATACATAGTCAACAAAGGAGCTCCTGCCAGGAAGCATGTGCAAAAAATTTAGCAGCTGCCATAATGTAAGGAACATGAGAGGAAAGGTAATCACCTAACTCCAAATTCATAAAAGGCTAACTTTTTTTCTCATACACCTTTGTCTTTCATCACTTAGAACTTTTTAAAATTATGGACCTTGGATAGTCTATGGAGGGTACATGAAAGTACAGGCTCTGATTTCAGGGGGTTGGAGATGCATTATATTCCCTTGATTATATTCACCATTCTTGTTTTATTACTATTTGCTGTGTAACAGATGAAAGCTATGGTTGAGACACTGCATGCGTTTCCAATTTAAAAGACAGGACTAGGTCAAGTTGCGATGATTTGCAGCTTTGAGTGCTCAGCCTTCTCCTCTGTTCGGTTTCCTCCTCTCTCTCAAATTTTCCAGGCACTAAATTGGGATTCTGACTGGGTTCGTGTTATAGAGAACAGTCTTCAATTATTTGTTCTTATTATGTTTTTCACACCTAAGAATGTAATAAGTAGTTTGAGGTTATAATGGTGCCACTCCTGAGAATTATATTTTCAAGGCCAAGAGCCAGGGTTGAGAGCTGTTAAATAACTGGGTCACAAAGCATCTGTACTAATGAAGATATGCCCACTTGCAAAATTTCTAAATCTTATCTAAATGGACTATATGTGTTTTCCAGTTGTTCCAAATGATGGTCCTTGGGCACTCTTCTAACTCTAAAAATGATCTTCTTACTCACTGCTGGGAAAAGCTAGGTGAGACCCCGTGTGCCAAGCAGGCAGCATTGCTACAGGTGACGGCCACACCTGCTATGTCTTCCTGTTGCTTTCTGGCTGCACACACCAACATGCTGCATCACGCAAAATTATAATGTCTTTCCCCTCTGGCAAACTGCATACTTGTCACCTCCACCACTGTTACAGGCTATTTATATAAGGCATTCAATTTTACTTTTAGCCTTGTAATGTCTCCAATGTATAGAGCTGTAAAACAAGGTTCTAGTGTATTCATTGGTAATTTTTATTTTCCGTCTGTTGAAGCTATTTGAAGAAACTGATGATCTCTTACTAGCTCAAACTCAGAGCCTAGAAAATAATAGTTTATAACATTCCCATGGTGCTTTTTATAGTCATTTTTTTCCCTGGTACTTAATTTTTTTCCTTCTTTGGGTGACAGTTTTTTACTCTGGCATAGAACTGTAGGTGTTGGGCTGTCTCCTTTTCGTTTTGATTTAATACCACACACTGCGTTCCACTGCTACAACATGTGAGCACAATAAATTTCCTTGTAAACTGAGGATTTCAAGGCTAGAACTCTGTCAAGCTTATATTTTCAGAGCTCTTGAAATATTTTCCACTTAGCAACCTCTTCACATTACTTGGAAAACTTTTATTTCAGTCAAAAGGATGATTCTCACCAAGGAAAGTACAATTCAGAGGCTGATATTTAGAATTAGTGCAGGCTTCCTAGGCAATTCAATGGCTGTGACAACTTGCATTAGAAGAGTGTTAGAAGGAAAATATTTTTTCTCCATTTATATATAAAATAAAAACATTTTGTCTGTCTTCTAAAATCCAAAGTAATAGTTTTGAACAAACTTATTCTGAGTTGCTGTTTACAAGAACAGAATGCGATGAATGGATTTGTCATGACAAAATCATATGAAAGTGGGTGTGTGTTTGTATAGACCCAAATCCTGCATTGCATAACTATATTTCCTTGCATAACAACAAGATTGGGTGAGAGCAGTGTTTTCAAAGGTAAACATGTCATGTCTCGTTTGATGTCTGTGTTTTCAAAATTACTCAAATCACTTTCTACATTGACACTGGCCTGCCATTTACAGAATCCAGGAACACCCATTGCTGATTCTATGAGTAGTTATCAGGGAGATATTGATTTACAAAGACTTCCTAGGTGACCCTTATGTGATCTTTGCCCATTTTTCCCTACAGAGAGCTGGGGTCCGGGGCGACATATAGAGGTAGAAAGAAAGAGAACACAGCATTCACAGCATTCCTTGGCCATACTTAGCCAGACTGACCAGGGTGAAGATGGCTCTGCAAGGGGCAGTGGGACCTAACATTACATCTGAAATGGTGCCTGACTGTGAATGAGACATAGGGCATAATCCAGTGTTGTCCCCTGGACTTCTAAGCTATATCATAATTTTTCTCTTGCCCTCATTCTGATAAAGAGTTGCGTACAGTGCAAGTTCCCAGTTCATATCTTCTTTGGGTATCTAAGTACCTCTGTGCCTTCATCCCAATTCTGAATTACCATTTTGGAAACATGTTCATGATAATAGAAATAAATATTGATTAAACACCTTTGAGTGACAGGACTTTTTCTAGATAGTTTATGTGCATTGTTTCATTGAATTATCCTATTTATCTTGTGAGTTTACCACAAGGAACTTTTCCAAAGGTCTCAGAGCTTATAAATGGCAGCATAAGGATTGTTATGACTGTCTCATGAACTTTTATTTAGATCACGCGCTCTAGTGTCCCTAGGATATGAAGCCTGTTTTAATATTAACCAATTTCTCTTATGCTGGGTGGGACTCTTGCACCTGAGCCTCTACAGAATGGATGAATATGCTCTATCCACCACAGACAGACCTGCATTGACTATTTGCCTAGAACTTTGAGTCTTAACCCTTGTCCACTTGCATCTTGAGTTCCTATCACCTTAGACCTGAAGTCTGTCCTCTCTGTGCCACCACATGCTCTGCTTTCCTTGGTCATCATTGTTGGCCATTACCCAGTTGGCTTCCTCTGAAGTCACATTTCTATATATATATGCTCAGACATTGGTAAGAGTCTACAAAAGTGTCATTTATATAAAATAATTGATTTAGCATTCCAAATGGAACCCTCCCCCATGGGTGCATTTTTGATGATCTTAATACACTGAGAAAATTTTACACTGAAAAATATCAAGTTGTAAATTTTTGTACATAAGTCATCCCGGAACAAGAAATTCTAAAACGGAATTTTAGATGAAACAATGCAGGTTGCCTCTCCCTAATTTTGACTCCAATAGTCTTCTCCTAATTTTTTTACTAAAGATTAAATTATTTTCGGGAAACCTTTGCTTTGATACTTCTGTCATGAAGCAATTATGGGTGCGCATGGAAACCCTCTCAGTTGCAAGGAGAGTTCACTGACAGTCAATAACTTCCCTCCATTCAAGGGAGAAATGGTCCTGTTTGAAGTTGGTATTCCACTTTGGTTGTTATTATGATCCCCTTAGACTTATGACTAACAGGTCAAAGAAGCCATTCTGATATGTCATATCCAAATAATTTTAAAAAATATAGACAAGTAAATTTTAACATACAGAAATAAATTTAGTGACGCATTAGAAAATAATACTGAGCGATTTGTTTTTTTCCTCTCACTTTTATTCTATACTTTTCCTCTAAATTAAATCCTATGATAATTTAAAAACAGTGCTGCTTCTTTGTGTGAGTCAATTCTGTTTACTCAATAGTCAACATTTAATACATTTATATAAAACATCTATTATTTATCTTCTAGAGAGATACTAACATAATCAAGACAGAATCTCTGTCCTGCTCTCACAAAACACAGCACCATTAGGAAAGCAAATACTTGTGTCAGTGATCCTTGGGTTGACATTATGTACATGTGCAAGGTATGAGCTGCAAAAAGACAAAGGAGGGATGATTAGTTCTGTCTGGCCTTGGAAATTTTAATTGCAAAGAATATGTAGTACTAAGTCAGGTAAATAAAGGAGAGAGGGACATATATGCCTGGAAAACAGCATGTGCAGAGGCATTGATGTACACAGTAGCAAAGGGACATTAGGGAACAGCTGGTACCTGGGTGTTGCTGAAGTCTCAGGAGAGGTGGTGAGAGTGGAATTGGATAAAACTGTAGCCTATTACAGACACACTGGCCTGTTAAGCGCAGTAGTTTTTACTTCATTCTGTGGGATAGGGAAGCTTCTGATGGGAACTAAGCGGTGAGGACAGTCCTGATTTTTGTAAATCTCTGAGACTTGACAAAGATCATAATTTAAAAGCTACTTTCTGATTTATCTATGCCTTCCTAATATAAAATTGTCTTCTTTGTTTTCTTCATTGATTGACTTCAGCATGGGCCCAACACTTTTGTGCTCCTTTAATTAAACTTTCAAGTATGTAATATCCTTGCCTTCTTTCTGTTGTGATATAGATCTGATTCCCCTTCTTATAATTTGATTTGTTAGCATAATTGAGACGATTATTTGTCACACAAGTTATAAACAAATAAGATATGACAAAATATTTTCGACAGGTTTTAGGGTCCTTCTCCCAAATGTCCTCAGTTTCACTTTCAGAATCTTATTAAACTTGGATGCTATACCATGCATGAAGGATAATATGCCTTGCTGTTAGTAAAATGAGTGCTGTTCTGTGGTAATCACCTTAGATTGGCTCAGAACAGCGTACCCACTTCTGTGGCTGCGAGGAGAGAACACTGTTGTGTAGTATGACAATGTCAATGGAATATGCCATTCTATTAATCTCCAACCACAGGATACAGAATTTCCTACATAATGGGATGATAAGCTATTTCTGTTATGATTTTATGGAAAAGGCCAACTGGCTAATGCTTTAATTATTGAATAGATATTTTCACATAGTTACAGCACAGAATTCACTAAGGATGATGTCTTTGCATGTTTCAAGGGCAGCTGGACAATGTCTGAGGACATTGGCATATTTGAGATTTGGGGCAATAAGTAATTTTTACAATATTTAAAATTAAATCTTTTTTATTTTAAAATAATTTTTGAGGAAATGTGGAAAATAGAAAACTATTAAAAATGAACCATAATCCAAGTACCCAGAGGAATTCTTTATTAAAATGGTTAATATTTGCTTCTATCCATATGCACATTTACTTCCATATGATTATCTATATTTTTCCTATGGCCAAATCTGATAAAACAAGAACAATACTGGTTAACTTGTATTGAGCCCACGGGATGTCTAAAGTATTGTTATAAATTCTCCTCTTGTGTTGTCTCATAGACTTGTCAAAAAAGTCTATTTGTTAGATATAATTATTGCCCACATTTCACCCTGATCAACTCAGCAAAAGAAAGGTTAAGTCACACAGCTTTTTAAATGGTAGAGTCATATTTAAATCCAAGCTTGTCAAAGCCTAAGCCACTAAGGGGTATGCTTCACTGCCATTATATTCACAGGTACATATGTGTATGGGACAGTAGAGAATTTTGAATATATATATTTAAAGATGCTGTCTTAATCTATACAGTTTCATTTGGGTTTTTCATTCATTTCCTCATTTCTAGGAGTGCAAAGTTGCATCTCCTTAGAAATTCTATATAAGGATTTAATGTCATGGAAAGACGTTTGGCTTACACAAAGAAAATGCAAGTATACCACTTAATCTATTATCTTTAATACTGAAATTTGTTCAAATATTTTCATTATGATATAACAATCTTATGATATAAACATGAGGAAAATTTTTCAGTACTTGTGTATTTTCAGTATTTGTGAATATTTAATTAAAATCCTATATACAGACTCTATGTTCATAATAGATAGAATATAAATTATAAGCTCTAGATATTAATATAAGAATCATTTTTTTGTAGTTCTAAATGGACAGCATAGCTTTATTTAATTTATTTTTATGTGGCTCTGAGGATCAAACCCAGTGCCTCACATGTGTAAGGCAAGCGCTCTGCCACTGAGCTATAGCCCCAGCCCTAATTTTTATTTTTTGATGTAACAGTTCTCAGCTTTGATTTTTTTCTATTTAGGCATAATCTGAGTTTTGAAAAATTTAAACAACCATGCACCCATATGCCTATTAGATATGGGTCCCATTATTCAAGTTTGTTCCCTTTTCCAGGCAATCCCCCACACATTCCCCAAAGGTAACCACTCACCAGATGTCAATTACTGTGCTTTGATTTTGTCTATTCTAACTTAAAATCATATAGCATATTTTTTTCATATATATATATATATATATATATATATATATAGAGAGAGAGAGAGAGAGAGAGAGAGAATAGCTTACTGTTATGTTGAAGAATCATAAAGCACTATATAAGGAATACAAACTACAGGTTATGTACCAAATATAGACATCGCTTCCTTTTATAAATAAAGTTTGTGGAAACACATCCACATTTATTTACATACTGTCTGTGGCTGCTTCTGCCTATCAATGGTAGAGTTGAGCATTTAAGTCAGAGGTTGTGTGGCCTGCAAAATGTATTTACTACCTCTGTTTTTACAAAAAAATTGCAAATTTCTGATATATATTCATAGTTGGATTACTTCCACCTTTTTTTTACTATCATGAATAACCCAACTATGAACCTGTAAAGTGGTATTGTGGATATATGTTTTCATTTATGACAAGAAATACTGAGAAATAGAATTGCTGGGTCATAGGGTAAGTATATGTTTAATTTTAGAAAATATTTCTAAATCACATTCTAGTGTGACAGTTACTGTTTTATACCTTAGTTAATAATATAGAAAAGTTTCTTCTATTTGCTAAAATGTATCAGTTTTAATTGTGTCCATTCTGGGGGTGTAGTAGCAACTTCTTCTTAAGAGTTTTAACTTAAATTTCATATTTTTAATGTGTTCATTGACCATATGTTCATGTTATTTTTAAAATGTCCAATCATGTCTCTTACTCATTTAAAATTATTATTTCTCTTTTATCATTCAGTTATAGGAGTTCTTATTACAGATGTACTATAACAATTATTACCTGTGGTTTACAAATTCGATTTTAATATTATTATGTCTTTTGGTGAGAAGCTTTTGAATTTTTTGAAGTTTAATTTATCAGTATTTTACTTTATTACTATTAATTTCATTATTGAAAGACATTCTTGCTTACCTATAGGTTGCAAAAATGAACTCTTTGGTGTTTTTCTTTAGGAGCTCTTTTAGATTTTACATTAAGGTGGATGGTCCATATTGAATTAATTTTTGTGTAGAGTATGAGATATAAGTCTAGGTTTATTTTTCTTTGTTCTATAGGGTTCTGTTTGTTGGAAGAATTTCTTTACTACTTTGGTGAATTTATTGAAAATGCCATGTAATCTCATAGTTATTTCTGCTTATTGAGCTTTTTATTGGTATGTCAGTAAAGTACTATACAATGCTAATAGCTATAGTGTATTTTCCTTGAAGTCAGATCTTTCAAGATGATTTTAGCTACCATGAATTTTCTGTATTGTCATATGAATTCTAAAGGCAACTTATTAATTTCTATTAAAAAAATGCTCTGATTTTTTTCACAGCACTATATCTGTATATCAATTTAGGGATTGATGTTTTAATAATAATGAGTCTTCTGACTCAGAAAAATTGTACATCTCTTTGTTTAATTAAGATCCATTGCTCTTAGCAATGTGTTGTCATTATCAGGGCAACAGTTTTGCACATTTTATAAAATTTATCTCTAATTTTTATGTATTTAATTCTATAACTTTAAAATTTCATTTTTTATTGTTTTTCTACCTGTGGAGATATGACTTATTTGATCTTTTATTATACTATCTTGTTAAATTTACTTACTTATTTTCATAAAAAAATCTTAATATTTTTTAGTATCCCCCATGTGTAATTATGCTGTGTGTGAATAAAAATACTTTTACACTTTCCTTTTGACTCTGAATGATTTTATTTTGTTTTCTTTTCATATTACACTGGTTAGCATTTCTAATACAATGTTGAATAGAAGTGGTTTGAGTGAATATTCTTGACTTATTTACAATTTTATGGAGGAAATGTTCAATTTCTCATAAGTGAGTGTAGTATTATTTATGACTTAAAAAAATAGATGGTCTTATGGGAAAAAAGCCAAACTCAGAAGGTCATGGGTTAGTTCAATGTTTTGTCTCATATGCAAAGCTAGAGAGGAAAAAGGAAAAGAAAGGTAGGGGCAGATCTCATAAAATCAAAGGAAAATCAGTAGAGGAAAGGGACCAAGGAGTAGGAAGTGGGGAGGGAGGGTGGAAGTGCTGGGGTGTGATATTGGCCAAATTATATTATTATATTGTTTGCATGTACAAATATATAACAATAAACCCCTTTATTATGTACAATTATAATACACCAATAAAATAATGTGGGAAAAATAGATGGTCTATTATCAGTTTGAGAAAGTGTTATGTTTCTTGCTTGCTGAAATTATCATAAATGGAAGTTGAATTTTATTAAATATTTTTGGCCACATAATAACCATAAGACATCATCTTTTGTTAATGTGGATCATTAAATTAGATTCATTAGATTAATGTTAAGCCCATCTGGGATTTTGGGGTACAACCCACTTAGTCATGATTCTTTTAAATGAAGAGATATTCTATTTTTATGAAACAGATGACTCAATATCTTACTCTAATAGTAAGGCAAGGCTTCTTAATTTCCCTTTGTTATTTTCACTAATTTTAACCCTTTTTTTTTCTTGCTATCATATGCATCAAAAGTCATAAATCATATTCTCCCTGTAAGCATATAATACAAATGTTGATAGATGATGTTATCACTATTACTTAGGTTCAAAATGTTTTCTAATTCTGATTGTGAATATTTTTTTGTCTCATATTATTATTATTATTTTTTTTAAAGCAAAGTAGTTTTATTACTGTCAAGATAGTACATGAGGTCAGGCTGCTGGCTCTTTGCCCTGTTCCAACCTTGAGGATTTCAAAGAAGAAAAATGATTTTAAATGGACATAAAGAATCAGCACAGGGGCTGGAGTTGTGGCTCAGAGGTAGAGCACTCTCCTGGCACATGTGAGGCACTGGGTTCGGTCCTCAGCACCACATAAAAAATAAAATAGAATAAAGATATTTCCACCTATAACTTAAAAAAAAAAGAAAGAAAGAAAGAAAAAGAAAAAAATCAATACAAAGGCCACAGGAACTTCCTAAGAGAGTGATTGGTGAGTGAACATGAAAGCCTACAATACTGGTGTACACTACTATAGATTTTATAAACCCTAAAAACTTGTCTAATGAAAGATTTACATAATTTTTTCTTCAATTAACATTACCTTGCCAGAAATTTTTGCTTTGATTTATATTTGTTTTTTTTTATTGTTGGTTGTTCAAAACATTACATGGTTCTTGATATATCATATTTCACACTTTGATTCAAGTGGGTTATGAACTCCCATTTTTACCCCATATACAGATTGCAGAATCACATCAGTTACACATCCATTGATTTACATATTGCCATACTAGTGTCTGTTGTGTTCTGCTGCCTTTCCTATCCTCTACTATCCCCCCTCCCCTCCCCTCCCCTCCCCTCTTCTCTCTCTACCCCCTCTACTGTCTCAGATTATTTTTAAGTGTATAATTTTCCAAAATTCTTATTACATTGGAGATTTCTCAAATATCACTTCATTCTTGATTTCTAATTTACTATTGATTCCTAATTTCCTGAATAAAGGATATGATCTTTTGATTTCAGTTCTTTGAAACTTGTTGAGACTTTTTCTTAATGACCTTACATCTAGTTTGTCTTGGAAAACATTCAAGAATTCAAGAAGTCCTAGAAATAACTCCATGTACCCTGTATTCCTTGAGTATAATGCACTATATGTATCTATCTGGTTATTCTAGTTGACAGTATTGTTTGAATTTTCTATATATGTAATGATTTTCTTTCCATTTTTAATCATTTATTATTGAGGTAATTACTGAGAGAATATGGTTAAAATTTCCTACAATTTTTGTAAACTTTTATGTCTTTCCTTAAAATCAATCAGCATTTACTTTCTGTATTTTGAAACTCTTTTGTTTGGTACATGCATATTTATATCAATAAAGCTACCCTAAATTACAATAAAAAAGTACCTCTTTATCTTTTTGTATTTGTCCTTATCTTTAAGTATAGTTTTTCTTATATTAACATAGCCATTCCTGCTTTAAGAATTTACATGTCATCTTTGTCCATACTTTTATTTTATCTATCTGTACTTTTATAATAAATGCATCTTTTGAAAAAATGTATAAATGTATATTAGTTCATTTAATCCCATTGGCCATGTATTCTTTTCAATTAGTACCTATTGTAGTATAAGTACTATATTTTGTTAGTAGTTTGATTTAAAAATCAATTTTACATTTTAATGAAAAAAGTTCTTTTATATATGCTCAACTTTTCAAGTCTCATTGTTCACCTTTATTAGGGTGAGTCTGAAATAATATTTACTTCTAAGGAATGACTTCTGTGGTTTTCATAGACTATCTAGGATGCTCAGGGAGGACTCTCCATTCCTTTTGGTGAGAACTCCTTATAGATCTTGGCATTTTTAAACCTTTTGGATCTATATTTAGCTCACAGATCTCCAATTGCTGTCCTTTAGACCTTGTAAGTGCTTGCACTGTGCATGCAAATCCCAATGTTTAACGAAATATTTAAAGAAACTCATCCCTAGGATGAATTTTGGGATTATTTCCCTACATAACTTTCACCTGTCTAGCACTAGACCCCATTATATTCAGCTGACTGAGGAGCTCTATCCAACCCATCTTTGCCTCTAAATATCACTAAGATTTCTATGTTCTGCTTGGGTCTTACCTCTTGGGCAATGATTTTAAAAATCTCTCTCAACAGAATGGTAGGCAGTCATTAGGCTTACCTATTGTATTTCCAGTTTTTTAATGGATCAGCATCCTTTCCTGTCTGCTATGAAAAGATCAGAATTAGTTGCTTCGTGCATTTTCTCAAAATTTATATTTTTTATGGTAGAAGGGTGATGACACCAGTTAATCTCTCAGACCAAAGCATCATATGAAGACAAGGTATTTTTAAAAAATCAGTTACAGACAGCAAGATTATTACTGCAATATTCAGTTATTTTCTTTGATTCTTTGACGCAGCTTTTCAGATGATCTAAACACAGTTGAAAACTTTCGTTTCTCTAAAACTAAATGTTTACATATTTTGTTTAGTATAGGTAGTGCACTTAAATAAATGGGAGAGTTGTACACAGATAGTACAATATACTCTCACATGTGATTTCTAGCATTTTTTTTCAGTTGCTCTTTGGTACCTTACCTGAAATTCAATCCGGAAAGCATTTAACATTTAGGCAGTTATTGGTCAGCCCATTATATTTCCCCAGAATGCATTGGTTTTCATTATGCCCTCAAAATGTCAAAGAGCTTCCACTATCTCCTAATTTCCCAGCGTTTTACTTTTAATTTTCTGGACTATTTTTTAAAAAATCTATTTCACTAATTAACACCAGTCCAACATTTTCTACCATTGTTTTTCTGATGGGTCCAATACTATGACTTGTTTTTATCTTGCCAAAGAGTAATGTTTTTATTTCCCCTAACACAAATAAGTCACTTTAAGAGCGCACATGGAAAAAAAAAAGAAAAACAAACAAACAAACAAAAACAGATTTCAGGATACTCAGAATTCAGAGTAGAAGGCCCATTTACTGAAAGCAATCAAGATAACACATTCTACTAGTTGGCTTGGAGTGTACAATGGCACTCAAAGTATGAGGAAAACACATATAAATGGTGTTATATTGTCTCAGCTTCTATAGTTGCTGTTTAGTGTTTGCACATATAAAAATAGTAATGAATCAGCAAAATTAACAATTGCATTTATTGAGTTTTTAAAGAATAAATGGATTTGGGGTTGGTTCCTTGATTTTATCCTTAATTTATACTCTTTTTATGCTGAATGAAGTTCTTTATTCTTCAGTCATGAGTTTTCCAACTCTGAAGCACAGATTATTTGGGAAGACAGTATAATGCAGGGAATAATGAAATAGACCATGTCTACAAAATATAAAAGTGTTTTAACTGTTTCCTTGACTTCCCCTTTGAAATATCTGTGTAATTAAATTATGGAATTTAGTATCAGCCTTTCTGATGAACATCAAAAGCTGGTTTTTCCCTGATAGAAAATGAAAAGTAGAATGTCAGTAGGAGTTTGGCCTTCAGTCTATCTGGCTAGTTGGCTCCGTTGGTTTCAGCATGGTGCTAATGAGGGCAAGTTCAGGGGTTGGAGCCCTGGTGTGGCTTAATTAGCTTCATACTGAGGAAAATCTCTGTTCCAGAGCCTGAGATACTCATGAACTCTTGCCAGCTGTATCACCAGTGTATGCAAGTTACAATACAGCCCTTCATTATCAGCAAAAATCCATCAAAATTGATGCATAAACTGCCAATAATGACTAGATAACATTATTTGATCTTTAAATTGCTATTTCCCAGAAGATAAATATCCGAAAAAAAATTCTAAAATTAAATGCACAAAGATGTGTCATACTTCAGAAGGACTTCATTCAAATTCTCTGTTGACTTTAAATGCCTTTGGAGATTTCAATAAAAATATCTTGAGTAGTTATTAGGACATGGAAAGAGATACATAGGATACCTTTACCCACAGGGTTATTTACCCACATAAACACTCTCTTAACATCTTTTTGCTTTTATTTTAAAGGTTTTGGAAGCAATGAAATAGTATGAGTATTCAAAGGCTTTTGTTGCATTTTTACAGATTATTTCTTAATTTAATTAAAAGCTTTTATTAATTAAATTTGTCAGACATTGGAGAGACTTTAGTAAACTTGTAGAGATATGGTCCCTGCACTCAAAGAAGTTCAAGTAGAGAAAAGCTAAGCCATAAGAAATAAACAAACCAAATAATTATAGGTTGTGGAAATTAATAATCTAAACAACTGCATATTAAGAGAAAGAGAACAGGGATGAGATAGGTTGATGGATTTTAGGATGTATTCTAAGCAGAGGTGAAAGGGAAGGTTTTTCTAGAAGAAATTTCAACTGAGCTGTGAACTATGAAAAGGAATCTGTCATACAGAGAAAAGATGAAGAACATTCCTTAGCAGAGGAAATAGCATGTGCAAATGTCAAGAAAGGAGGCTTGAGAACATGTGCTTAAGAGGAGTAAGGAAAAAGTCACTATTGTTGGTGAGGAATTAGTATTCTATCACCATAACAAAATACCTGAGGTAATCACATTAAAAAATAGAAAGGTTTATTTTTACTCATGGTTTTGAAGGTTTCAGTCCTTGGACAGATGGACCCACTGTTTTTGGACCTGTGGCAAGGCAGTACATAATATCAGGAGTGTGTGACAAAGGAAGTCTATTCAACATATGCTGGGAAGCAAAGACAGAGAAAGTTTCCCCCAATCAGTTTTGAAGGCATCCTCCAATGACCTAAGACCTGTTTGCTAGTAGGCCCCATCTTTTAAATATTCAACCACCTCCCAATAGTGCCATGCTGGGGACAAGCCCTTAACACATGGGTCTTTGGAGGACATTCCTGATCCAAACTGTAGCAAGAAGTCTGTCATTTCAGATTATGCGAGGTTATGCTGAAATTTTATTTTTTTCCAAATGTTAGTTAAATTAAGGCAGAATTTATTAACATTTTAAAGAATCACCCCTGCCATGGAATGAAAGGAAGAAGAATAAGAACAAAAGCAAGAAGAGCATTCCGAAGCTATTGATTAAATACGATTAGGGTTTGGTGTCTATTGCATAGATTAGGGTTTGGTGTCTATTGCATATAATGAATAAGATTTTCTGGTAAATTTTGCAGAACATGCGACTCTGGTGATTCCCACTTGTGGATGCTGGGACACATTGTGCTTATGTTAGGTATATAGGAATTACTTGGACAGGAAAGATTCAAAGGAACTGAGCAAAACAATCCAGTGTTCAATTTTGAGTACCCAAATTTCAAACTAGAATCAGCATTTAGTTTGGAAGTTGAATAGTTTTTGATGATTTCTCATGACAAAAATTATTATTGAATAAAATCATTTTTAGGATTTCTTTTTGTTGTTGTTATTATTGTTGTAGTGGGACACAATATCTTTATTTATTTATAGGTGGTGCTTAGGATTGAACCCAGGGCTTCACACGTGCTAGGCAAGCGCTTTACTGCTGAGCCACAACCCCAGGCCCAAGGATTTCTTAATACATATGATAATGTGTTAATTTTTTATGATTTGAATGATCTTAAATTCCTTTATGTTTAAAACTATTGCTTTTTTAAAAGCTGCAGATTCTATGTTACTACTCAAAATTTCTTTTCTCAATTTAGACTTTTTTCAGTCTAATGCTATAAAATTTGTTAAGTAAAACTTTTCATAATGACTAACATGAAGGCAGTAGCATGAAAAGTTGCCAGATATTACAGCACAATATAAACATAAATTATTCAAATGAGGAAGAGAACTTCATGCAGTAGTTGAATCTCTTATATCATCCTCCTGAGCTTAATTTCATGTAAACAAATTATGAAATTAGTTTCACTTTCATGCATACAATATTTTAACTTAGAATTCATTTCAGATAGCATTTGAAAAAGACAAGTCATGTGTTTTCATATAATATTTACTTCTCAATATTTTCCCCACACTTAGTTCCATTATGGAAGAAAGACCAAAAGTGAACTATTAATAATTGAGGCACTTATTGTTTTCACTAGTTATGAATAAAGTGGGGATACTATTTTTTAGATACTAATATAATAATGTTTTCCTTCACATTTTAAAAACAATTTTAAAGTGGTTTAATTTCTGGTACGAACAATTAATTTGCTCATGCTAAAATTTTTCTATATTCATGAATAATTTTCTCTCATGCAAATTTTGAGATATTTTGATTTGTTGATAATATTCAATAGAATCATAGATTTCTATTAAATTCACTTAAACACTAACTTTCACCAAAACTCTATATATAACATAGTAACACTTTTCGCAAATACAAGAAATTTTATTTAAACTTATCTTTTATATGTAGTATATTTCTTTTTAGGTTTTATTGAGGAATACTTGACAAACAAAAGTTGTACACATTCAAGATGTACAAGCTGATATTTTGATGCATGTAGTATATTATGAAGTGACTACCACAATCAAGCAAATTAATATATCCATCACCTCACATGATTATCCTTTTTTTGGTGTATGTGGTAAGAATAATTAAGATCAATTCTTTTAGAAAATTAAATTTCAAGTATATTAACTGTAGTCACTATGCAATACAATAGGTCTCCAGAGCTTCACTTATACTGCAAGTTTGTATCATTTTTCTGGTACTGAATATTGAACCCAGGGGTGCTTTGCCACTGAGTTACATTCCCCAGTCATTTTTATTTTTCATTTGTGTGTGTGTGTGTGTTTTAATAGAGTCTCACTAAGTTGTTGAGGGTCTGGCTTTTACATAACCCGAGACTACTCTAGAACATGGCATCCTCTTGCCTGGGAATCACAAGTTCAAGTTTGTACCTATTGACCAACATCTCATTTCCCTATTCATTAGCACTTGGTAACCACTCTCATACTATGTTTCATTGGGTTTGAATATTTTGGATTCCCCATGTAAGTGAAATCATGTAGTGTTTTTATTTTCAAGTCTTGCTTGTTTCACTTAGTATAAGGTCTTCCACATTTAACCATGAGAAAAATAGAAGAGTTTCATTTTTTAAGGCTGAATAATACTCCACTGTATATAATATATTTGATTAGAAGCATCATATATATCATATATTTTTACTCATTCTATCAACTGATGCTTGGATTGTTTGTGTATCTTAGCAGTTGTGAAAAATGCTACAATGTGCATGAGAGTGAAGATACATTTTTGAGAAAGTGGTTTTATTTCCTTTGGCTATATATCCTGAAATTGGATTATTGGATCAAATGATAGCTTTATTTTTAGTTTTAGATGAAATCACAGTATTGTTTTCCATAATAACTGTATTAATTACTTCTCCAATGAAATTTTGCTATTTTTTTAATGATATCCTCTTCAAAACTTGTTGACTTTTGATTTTTTGGCCATATTTATCTTAACTGGAGTGATGTAATAACTCTTTG
The DNA here is from genome assembly GCF_021218885.2 of Marmota monax. Taxonomy (NCBI): domain Eukaryota; kingdom Metazoa; phylum Chordata; class Mammalia; order Rodentia; family Sciuridae; genus Marmota; species Marmota monax. The sequence continues at coordinate 473,348 of NW_026694617.1, read as the reverse complement.
TAGTATTGATTTGCATTACCCTCATTATCAATGATGTTGAACAATTTTTTATACACTGTTGACCATTAGTATATTTTTTCAAAAATATCTTTTCAAGTCTGTTGCCTTTTCTTAAAACTTTGTCTAATATAATTCCTTATCAGATACATTGTTTACTAACATTTTCCATAAAATTTTTATTTATTTGATACAATGCATTTGTTTTTTGTTTTGTTTTTGTTGCCTGTGCTTTTGATACCCAATTCAAAAAAATCTTTGCAGATATGAATGTAAAGATTTTAATCTACTGGTTTTTTGGTTTTGTTTTGTTTTGGTTTGGTTCAAGTCATATGTCCATTGATCTACTTTGAGTTGATTTTTGTGTATGATGTAAGGAAAGTTTACTATTTCATTTTTTTTTTCATGTGGATATCCACTTTTCAAACAACTATTTATTCAAGAGATTATGTTTCCCAAACTGTATTTGTAATACTTTGTCAAATCTTGGTTGTCTCTCTCTCTCTCTCTCTCTCTTTCTCTCTCTCTCTCTCTCTCTCTCTCTCTCTCTATATATATATATATATATATATATATATATTATGTCTATGGTTTTTATTCTCTTTTATTGGTCAATATATTCATTTTTATGCTAGTATTATATTGGCTTGATTATTACATTTATATATAGATAACTTTGGGTAGTATGGACATTTTGACAGTATCAATTCCTCTGATCCATAAACAAGAGTTACCTTTCCATTTTTTTGTGTCTCCTTAAATTTCTTGAATCAATGTTTTATAGTTTTTAGTGTGCATATCTGTCACCTCCTTGTTTATATTTATTCCTGAGTATCTTATTTTTTTGATGGAATCATTTTCTTACTTTCTTTTTCAGATTGCTTTTGATTAGTATTTAGAAATGCTACTGATTTTGGATTGTTGATTTTTTTATCCTGCAAATTCAGTGTATTTTTTTCATTTTTTAAAGGAGTAGTGAAGTCTTTAAGGTTTTCTCTCTATAAGATCATGTCATCTGCAGATATAAATGATTTTACTGGGGCTGGAGCTGAAGTTCAGTGGTAGAGTGCCTGCCTCTCACATGTGAGGCACTGGGTTTGATCCTCAGCACAACATAAAAATAAATATATTTTAAAAAATGATTTTACTTCTTGCTATCCAGTTTGAATGCTTTTTATTTCTTTTTCTTGTGCAATTTCTTGGGCTTGAACTTCTAGTATAATAGTAAGAGTGGGTATCCAGGACTTGTGCCTCATTCCACAGGAAACTTTTCAGGTTTTCCTTAATTGAGTATGATATTATCTGGGGATTTGTGATATATGACCTTTATTATGCTGAAGTACATTCCTTCTATGTCTACTTTTTAAAAAAATTTATCATAAAAATTTGTTGAATATTGTCAAATGCTTTTCCTGCACCTATTGATAGGATTATGTGGTTATTGTTCTTAATTCTGTTTAATGTGGTACGTCATATTTACTAATTTGTGAAGTTGAACCATCCTAGCACCCTAGGGGGAAAGTTCACTTGCTTATGTTTTCTAATCCTTTTTTTGTTTTTGAATTCAAGTTCATAATATTTTTTGAAGAATTTTACATCGATGCTCATTAAGAATTAACTTGTACTTTTTGTTTCTCATAGTGTTTTGTCTGGCTTTGGTATCAGGGTAATGCTGGCCTCATCAATTGATTTTGGTAGTTTTTCTTCCTCTTTAAAATTTTTTCAAAGAATTTGTATAGGATTGATGTTAGTTCTTTTTAAAAATTTCTTGTAGCCATTTTCTTCAGTGGCAACTTATGACAAATTCAATCTCCTTTCTCATTATTGGTGTGATAAGATTGCCTATTTCTTCATGATTTGAGATTGGTAAATTGTAGGCATTGATGAATTTAGACATTCCTTCTAGTTTATCTGTTAGTCAATAATTCATAATAGCCTCATGTTCCTTAGTATTTCTATAGTATCAATTGTAATGTCTTCCCTTTAATTTTTTATTTTATTTAAATTTTCTGTTTCCTTTTTAGTCCAGTCTTGCTATCAGAGTTCCAAGGAAGCACTGCAGAGTGTGTTTATTCTGGCATTGCTCTTCTTATAGAATCATTATTATTCAATCATGGGAACTGCACTCCAATGTCCTTATCTCATCCAAATTACTTCCCAAAGTCCCAACCTCTAAATATTATAGTGGGATTAAGATTCCACCTTCGAAATACATCAAAATGGAATTAAATTTCAATACATAAACACCTGGGGGGCCTTAATTGATATCTAAAATATAACAATCTGTCTCCAAATATTTTAAAATTTCTCTTTTAATTTATTTATTGACCTTGTGGTTGTTTAAAATCATGTAGTTTAATTTCCACATACTTGTAAGTTTTACAGTTTTATTGAGTTCTATTTTTCTATTATTATTTTTTAAAATTTATTAGTTCTAATCAGTTATACATGACAACACATTTTGATTTTACTTAAATGGAGAGAATTTTTCACTTCTCTGGTTGTGCATGAAGGAGAGTCACACCAGTCATGCAATCACACATGTACCTAGGGTAATGATGTCTGTCTTATTCCACTGTCTTTCTACCCTTTGCCCCCTCCCCACCTCTCCTTTGCTCCATCCAAATTTCGTCCACTTATCACAGAAAGCATTCAGCTCCTGTTTTTTTGAGGTTGGCTTATTTTGCCTAGCATAATATTCTTATGGATTTCCAGTTTCACATTATTTTGTTTTGGAAAGACTCTTTATATGATTTCAGTTTTCATCAGTTACATAAGACTTGTGGCCTAATAGTTTGGAGAATGCGCCAAATCTACTAAAAAAGCATGTCTATACTGCTGCTGTTAGATGAGATGTTCTGTTTATGTCTACTAGTGCAGTTGGTCTAATGTGTACTTAACATCCAAAATTTCCTTGCTGATTTTTCTCTCTGAATTATGTACGCATTGTTGAAAGTGGGGTATTGCAGTATGTTCTGGCATTGCATTGCTGTCCATTTTTCTCCTCAGTTCTGGTAACATTTGCTGTGTTTATTTAGGTGCTGTGATATTGGATGCATTTATATGTATAATTGTTATAGCTTATTACTGAATTGCCCTTTTTAGCATTATATAATGACCTTTCTATTCTCATATATTGTACATCCTTTAATAAATTGTTATAACTTTTTTGAATACTTTTGTCCTTTAACCATTATACTAGAGTTATAAGTGATTTATATAGTAATATTCATAATGTTAGAGTATCCTAAATTTGACCATATACTTACTTTACCAGCACAGTTAATACCTTTGTATATTACTGGTTAGGACCTTTTCACTTCAGCTTTAATGATTCACTTTATGTTGATTGTAAGGCAGTTCTAAAGGAGACAAACTCCTTATTTTGTTTGCTGATGAAAGTCTATCTTTCTTCATTTCTAAAGCACAGCATTCCAGGGTAAAGTATTCTTGGTTGGCATTTTTTTTTTTCTTTTAGCACTCTGAATATTTCACTCCACTTTTTTCTTATCAGCAGAAAGATTTCTGCTGATAAATCTGCTCATAGACTATTGGAAGTTCCCTTTTATAAGATTAATTTCTTTTATTTTTGCTTTATTTTTTTCTTTGTGTTTGATATTTTCAGCTAGATTATATCTCCATGAAGTCCAATACTCTCTGTATGAATCTATAAGGGGCCTTATGAACTTCATATGTCTGGATGTCCCTATTTCTTCCCAGGTTTGGGAAGATTTCAGCCACTATTTCTTGAAATAAACTTTCTGTCTGTTTTTACCTTCCAGTAATAAGCTCTATAACACATATATTAGTTGTCTTGATGATTTCTCACGAATCCTGAGAAATATTTCATTCCTTTCTCCTTCTCCTTTTCCTCTCTTCCTCTTCCTCCTTCTTCATATTCCTTCCTCTTTCTCTCCTTTTTTTTCCTTCTCCAGATATTTTAAAATGACCTGTCTTTGAGGTCACAGATTCTTCTGCTTGATCAATTCTGTAGTTGATGCTATTAGTGTTTTCATTTCATTTATTGCATTCTTCAGCTTTAGAATTTCTGTTTGATCCTATTTTTATGATTTCTATCCCTTTGTTGAAACTACATTGTTAATTTATTATTTTATAATATCAAGTTGCTAATGTGTTTCTTATATTATGCTGAGCTTCCTTGGAAAAAATTATTTTGCATTTTTTGTCATGCAATTCTTAGATCTCTATTTCTTTCTGTTTAGTTATAGATAATTATTGTGTTCCCTTGGTGTCATGTTTCTTTGGCACTTCATGTTTCTTGTTACTTTTTATGAAGTCTGCACTTTCTATGGAGCAGTCACCTCTTCCATATTTTATGAATTGGCTTTGTGAGGAAGACCTTTACCTGTTGATGAGCCTAAGGGTGACTGCTGGGTGGGGTATGATGTTTCTGGCTTTGGTAAGGATGTAGAAGTATAATCATATAGTTCCATCCACTGAGGTCAGCATTGATTTATTGATTATTTAGGCTGTGAGTGTCTGCAGTAGAGATTGCTATTAGGGAATTCAGTGGCAAGGCCTGCTTGCGTCCTCCTGATTTCCATTTTTCCTATGGGGAAAGTGATGTCCAAGGGACTAAAGAACTGGATGCAGATTGTGGGCACACCTAATGGCATTGGCACTGGTATTTGCTGTGAAGTGTCTGTGGGGCTACATTATGATTTGTATAGAAGGACTAAAGCTCTGGAGTCTGGAATGACAGTTATGAGGTCAGAGGTTAGTTGCCAATGCTCTAGCATTTTTAATGGTGTGCAATGTATAGGTGCTTATTAAGCAACTGGGGAGCTGGGGTCCAGAATATGGGCACACACAGAATTTTATTCTGTTTTCCTAAAGTTAAACACATGTGGAGAGTGTGAGCATATTCAGAGTGACTGCTTTCCCAGGGTTTTCAGTGTCGATATGCCTGCTGCAGTGGTGTCTGTGGAAGTGTTCCTGGAGAAGCTATGGATCTGAAGTGTAGAGCGCAGGTATAGTGGAACAATAGCTACTCCAAACCTGGAATGGACTTAGTTGCTGTGGGAGTGGTCCAATGTCCAAGGTGTGATATTCATAACGTGGCTATGAAGACAGGATCTGGAACCCAGCCATGTGCAAAGTACCCATGGCTCCATGGTCCAGTATGTGTACAGCATGAATGGGGTTGACAGCCCGTTTCCTAGGATGGCACAACAATATTTTCTTCCAGATGGGAGAGCATCTCCTTCTTTTAACAATTAGTGGCAGCCACGGCTGTTGGGTTCTTCAGTGGCAAAAGCTGCAGGTATCCTTAGTGGAGCAGGCTGCAGGCATCTCGCCAATGAACACCATGGTTATCTCTACCATGAAAGTCATAGGGAATTCACAGTTGAAATTTAGTCTCAGAGGCAAGGTTTGTGCCTTTGCCACAAGGGGGGAACCTCAGTGGAGATGTGTGTTTTAGATATGCTAATCATTGATCTCTCCAACAATCCTGCAATCCTTTGTGTGTGTGTGTGTGTGTGTGTGTATGTGTGTGTGTGTATGCTGTTATTCTGCATGTTTTGCTCTACCATGTTGCTCTATGTTCTTAGTTGGACTGGAAATCTCCCAGGTTATTTTCATTTCATCTAATTACTTGCTAGGAGTGGGGCAATGGAAGACAAAGATTTTCATAAATCCTATTTGGTCCTGTTGCTGATATCATGGTGACATTTAGTCAAGCATTTTTTTTTTTTAATTTTAAGGGATAAAACAAACTTAACATTTTACATGGCCCACTTTATGGTGTCAATTTTTATATAAATTTAGTTTCTCTTAAATTTACCTTAAAACAAAGTTCAAATGCTGCATAATCATTAAAAGTATCAATATACTTTTGTTTGGCTACTTTGTTCATATTTTAATCTAATACTAAATAGCCAGATAGCATTTTTAAACAATTTTTAAAACCCTGAGATCAACCTTTTTTCTGCAATGTACCTGATGAGGTTTTTCTGTACTTATTGGAGGAAGAACACTGGGCCAAGAACTGAAGGACTTAATTCTAGTTCCAATCTGTGGTTGCAGAACTATTTGACCTTGGATAAGTCACCGAACTTCAACCCATTTGCTCATCTGAAAAAGGACCATGATACCAATTATACTTTTTCATATTACCATATGTTGTACTCTGTCAGATTGGACCAAATGAATCTAATTACTTAGAAGACTAGCTTTTCATATGATTTAAGAAAACTTTTGATGACTGTAAAGGGAACCTTGTGAAAATATTGAGTGAAGTGATTTTTCCTATTTCATATTAAACTTCCAAATTTATACAGTGCTTCTTTCTTGTTAGGTGGGAGACTCATAAAATAATCAGTGCCTTATTGTGCACATTTTGCTCCTGCTATTATTAGCATGTGGCATTTTAACATTAAAGGAAAGCTGGCCCTCCACTGTTCAGTTTTCCTCACTTGAATCCTTTAATTGCCTTCAATAAATTTACTATGAAAATATGCCAATTAAGCTTCAAGGGTACAGACTTAGTAAAAGGCGTAAAAGGAAGCAAAAGTGGGAGCTGGTGTCTTTTTAGAGTGGCTTGGAATAGTAGATTAAAAGACAGTAAGAATTATTTAATTTGCATAATTGTTTTAAGGTGATTAGCTTGAATATTACTGCCCTATGGGTTTTTATTTTTTTTTTCATGGAGACGTTTATTCCCTCTTTAAATATTTATTTGACAAAATCTAAGATATGACTTGTCTAAGCTCTTAGAATAAAATGGATAGACCTATACTCCTTCTTATTCAGCAGATTCATGCCAGCACACGTCTAAGAAGTCAGGGCCTCTGGCATTCTCTGAGAAATAAAGGGGAGTGACGGTCTGTGTAAGTTGCCCTGGCAGCACTGATCAGCTCTTGTCATAGCTTCCAGGAGAGGATGTGCAGTCACTCTGAGGGCTGTTCCCTGGCTAGCTTCTCCTTCTGGCAAGATAGTACAGGGCTCTTGTCAGGAACAGTGATAGCTCCCATAGTGGATGCTGAGAGAAGTAGGGTGGAACAGCTGTATATGGCTTCACACTAGCAACTCCATACCACATGAATTAATGGCCAAGAGCCTTGTCTGATTTGATATGATAAAAAGCCTGAGAGAGTGGGCAAGTTTTCAGCTCTCCTTTGTCCTTTGTCCTCAGGCCGAGTACCGCCTACTGTTTAAGATGCTGTGAGTCTGTAAAGGAAAGAAAAAGACATTTCCATTCTCCTGCCCTTTCTCCACTTACCTCTTCCAGTGGTTCCAGTGTGTGACTTACGCATTCACCTGTGAAATAGACATACCAGGCAAGTCAGCGTTTATTAGACACCCATTCCAGAAACCTTACAACATCAACATACAATAAACATGTGGGTTACCCCAGTCCTGTATCTCCCATATTTTGTAGGGAGCAATTAACTTTGAAAGTGTCTGCTTTCTGGTTTAATATCTAGACCCAATACATATCTCATTTTTGTTAAATTTTTGTGCTGAAGGTGATCTGAAAATAGCTGTAAGAATATTTGAAGAGTCATAAAGATACCTAATATTTTTTAAAGTCTTATTCTTTGAAGAGGATCCTTTCTATCATTAAAGTGGAATTTTTGGGGGGAGAATACAGGCATGGTCTTCAGACTGACACAAAGCTTGCTCTTGCTAACAGGTACACTTGACAGCTGAGCTCTGATTCACCAAGTTTTGCAGTAAAATAAAGGAACATGTGAGTATGATTGTGTGTGTGAGTGTGATTGTGTGTGTGTGTGCGAGTGCACGCTTGCGCGTGTGCATGCTAATTGGCAAGCAGACAACTCCTAACCAGTGTCTCCAGAACAGCTGAGTGAAGGCTGTGGAGAAAAAGGCCACATATTCGTCTCCTCTCTAAGGCAGCTAAGGTGAGCTTATCATGTCTGGGTGTTCTCTCTATGCAGAGCTATCTGGAACAGTGGTAGTTCTTCTGAGGGAGCTTTGAAGTCTTGGGCCAGGCCTTCCTAGTCTGAGATCCTCATAATGTCTTCTGCTTTGAATTGTCACTTCCAAACTGATATGTTACCATATATTTTGTCAGGGTGAATCAAGGCTAAGTAGGGTCGAAAAGTTATGCAATTTTGGTAACCTTTCTTATGGAAAAAAAATGAAAAACTGTGAATGCAGAAATACCTAATTAGGTGGATAAAGTTTGATAAATCACAAAATTTAAATAGCTTATCTAGGGGCTGGGGTTGTGGCTCAGCATGTGCTTAGCATGTGCGAGGCCCTGGATTTGGCACCACGTAAAAATAAATAAAATAAAGGTATTGTGTTCATCTACAACTAAAAAATAAATATTAATAAGCTTATCTTTATGACAAACATCACAAATTATAGAAAAAAGAACACCTTTATAATATCTTATTTTCTCTGTCTTTGGATCCATGTTCTCTGAGCATCTGTTTATGTAGTAATGATTCAATATTATTTTCTCTGAAAGAATACAAAGTTAATATTTCCTATAGCATGGTTGATTCATGCATTTTTAAAATATTGATAATTTTTTAAAATTTACTTTTGGCATTATTACTTGTTGGTGATGCCATACACATGCACAGGATTTTTGTGAAACTTGGGAAAATCTCTCTCAAGAGTTTTCCACACATTCACCCTAAATTAGAATTTCCTGCACATTGTCTTCTAGTTATAGCATTTCAAACTTTGTTTCTTCTCCATTTTTTTTCTGTTGCTTTATATCTCAAATCTTGCTTCTTCCCCACTTTCTACATATACTGGCTTCAGGACTGGAGCATCATTTTGTGATGTAACCCTTGGCCTTGCCCTTTTGTGTCACCTTAATGAATGAGTCAGCATAGAGGTCAGAGGGAAGTCTTGAAAACTATTTTATACCAGCGTTGCTGGCACCACTTAAACTATACTTGGAAGTGAATGAATACCATATCAATCCATATTCTATAAATAAAAAAGTTCTCTTTCCAAATCAACTGCTTTTTAGCAGATTCCTATGGCCACTCCCACATCATGTTACATGAAGGAGACTGACAAAGAGAAGTAGAAAGCAGTGCCACTCTTAGACCTAGGGAACTGAGGTCTGTATCCTGGGCCTGTGTTTCAGAGGGTTTCTTCTTTGTTTCTTCTTTATATGTTCCTCTCTCTACAGGTCAAGGAATCTGGAGGGCCATGGGAATTTGTCCACCCAGAACCAATGCCTAAGCCCACTCTTATCCCCGGTACCCTCCACCATCATGACCTAGATACCTGGATTCTGTGGAATTTTCTTCTCTGTATAGTCACAAGCCTGTTTTCAGGACATGGCTGAGAATCTCTCCCAGGTACATATCTCATTCCACACTTCAGTTGTACAAATCTCTAGGTCTGAAAAGGATACATCTATGAAGTGAGGTGGGAAGAATATTGTTTAAAGATGGAGTTCAGTTGAGTGGTTGGTGTGTCAAACGTGCTTGGGAACCTTACTTAGTAGAATGGAACCTGAAATATAAAGGGGATGAGAGGTGGAGTAGGATGCAGGAAATTCTTTGCTCCAGTCCTATAGATAATAGGGATGAGTTTTATAGAATAGACATATCTGGGATCTGAATAACTTGTGTGAAAAAAAAACAGATTGTTTCTGCATTTTATCCAAAATTATGACCATGAGAATGCATACTAGAACCTCCCAGGGCTTGGCGGGGACCTGAGCAAGCGGGATGTCCTGCAGATTAAGTTGCATTAGTTTCTCAGTAAATATCCTATAATGAAACTGTACATCAAAATAGTGTGCCTTTTGACATCTCTCCATAAATCACATCACCTTCCTATTGAAAAAGCACTCAAGGGCCTCATAATTTAATCTTGAAAAATCATTAATACTAATTATCATCATACTTCACTTATCTCAAATCCTTTTTTTTTTCTGATAAAATTAACTGCATTTAAACAGTGTTGAGAAATTCTGCAATATTCAACCACAGGATGAACCTTGGGAATGTAATGCTAAGTAAAATAAACCAGTCACAAGAAGAAAATACTGCATGATGTCATTTGTATGAGTTATCTTAAAATGTCAAATTCAACTGAGAGTGGTAGTGCACACCTGTAATCCCAGTGGCTCAGGAGGCGGAAGCAGGAGGATTGCAAGTTCAAAGTTAGCCTTAGAAACTTAGCGAGACCCTAATCAACTTAGTGAGACCCAATCTCAGAACATATAAAGGGCTGGCCAGATGGATCAGTGGTTAAAAATCCCCAATACCAAAAAATAAAAGTAAAAATCAAAAAACATCAAATTCATCAAGTCAGGATGGAATGGTGGTTCTGGGGATGGAGGAAGGGAAAAGAAGGGTTACTAATCAACAAGCATACAGTTTTAGTTAAGCAGGATGTGGAGGCTCTAGAGAGCTGTTGGACAACCTCCTACCTGTGGTCAAAAATCATATATTATACACTTAAAAATTTCTTATGTAGTTAGATATTATTTTAAGTGTTCTAATCTCAATGAAAAAAAGTACTAAGAAGCTAAAATAAAAACAGCAAAATAGTTTCTAGTTAGCTCCAAAATCATGAAATTAAATCAGGTTCATACATTTTAGTTACTGTGGAGTCCTTTACCTATTAACTTATCGATGATGAATGTCTTTTTAAGCAAGGTTTAACATCATGATCTTTTAAACCCAATTAATAGTACACTAAAAGCAGGAAAAAAGAAAAGGAATAGAGTCAGAATGCTAGAGGCTGGCACTCAAAACATGGAAACAAATGGTAGCTGAAGATGCACCGGATTGGAAATTATTCATTTGACAAATATTTGTTAAGTACTGAGTGTCAGAAATGACAATTGGTATTAGGAATATACAGATGAAACAAAACAGTCCAGAACTCTTTCCATCACAATGCCCAGGTTTCAAGTAGGAGGTAACAACATAAGCAGCTGTCTGCAGTAGACCAAGAAGATGAGCAAAATGAAGTTTACTGGTGACCTTGACATTAGTGCAACTCAGTGGAACAAAATCCTGATTATAGCAAAAGTACAAACAATATTTATGGCCAACTTTTCAAAGTGTTTGCTGTAGAGGGGTGGAGAATTATGGGGCAGTACTTGGCTATGAATGTAAGGTCACACAGTTTAATAATGAAGAAAATGTTAATATATTTTATGTTGATGGAGAAAACAAGTATAAAGAGAAAATTTAATGATTTGGCAGAGAGAGAATAAGAAACTGTTAGGATGATGTTTTGATTAAGAGGTGATAAGATCTATGGAAGTAAAAGCTTTTTCCTTGGAGGAGGAAGGAGATAAGAGTCAATGCCACTGGGTAAGCTAATGTAAGAGTAGGGACATTTTTTTTTTTTTCAGAAGAGCAAACACAAAGCTAAGTCATCAGTTAAGAGAAAGAATGCAAAAGAAGACATTATAAGTTTGAGAAACGATGAGATGAAATGAAACAGTCATATTTAACCAAGTGGAGAAATGAATAAATGGTTAGTGTTAGTGATTGGGAATATAATAGTAAGCCAAACCTATAAGACTAAGTATATGTATGTATAATTCCTGAATTTTTTATATCTTCGGGACAAATATGGAGTGGGTCAAGTATTGGATTCTTTATGGTTGAGTGAGAACAAGGAAGCAACAGAAGTAAAATGTGAGCAAGAGAGCAAAGGGCATGTTGAAGGGAACAGTAATACCTGAGAGAATTCAGAAAGACATGAGGGTAAGATGGATAATAAAGCCTTAGGAGGTCAACTGGTCATGTATTAATTTGGACATATAAAAAATGTAGGATAATAAGAAAGGGAGAGTTGGAATTATAGATTATTGTTGTGGGGCACAGAGCTAAAAATGGAGATTTGGATGAGGATGTAGCTTTTGGTAATGACAAAATCAAGGGTGGCTTTATGGCATGAAATGACATCTTTCCATGCTTCAAGATGGGACATCATGGACTAACAACGCTTGGTATTAAAAATATCACAGATGTTATGATTTGGATGTGAGGTGTCCCCAAAAAGCTCATGTTGAGAGACAATGCAAAAAGGTTTGGAGGAGAAATGATTAGGTTATAGCCTTAACCAAATCAGTGAACTGATCCCTGATTGGATTAACTAAGTGGTAACTGTAGGCAGGTGGCGTGTGGCTGGAGGAAGTGGTTCATTGGGGCATGGCTATGGGGTATATGTTTTGTATCTGGAGAGTGGGGTCTCTCTCTGCTTCCTGATCATGAAGTGAGCTGCTTCCCTTCTCCACGCTCTTCTGCTGTGATATTCTGCCATGATGTTCTGCCTCACTTCAAGCCCTAAGGAATGGAGCCTGCTAACTAGGATGGAGACCTCTGAAACATGAGCCTTCAAATAAACTTTTCCTCCTGTATAGTTGTGCTCTTTGGGTTCCTTTTAGTCAGAGCAGCAAGAAAAGCTGAAGAAAACAAAGGATGATAACTAACCCCAAGAATTAGTTGCTCTCTAGCAGCCGTAGCTAGGACACTGAAACCTTCAAGGACCAACAAGGGTAACCTGGCAGTTATTGGCGACTGATGACATGAGATCAAAACCTGGGAAAGAGGGAGAAAGTCAATTTTAAAATATTGGAACTCTCTAGCATAGCTTATTAAGCATTTCTGATTATCTTGGTGAATTAAGATACACTATCATAGCTTTTAGTATGTTTGATTTTAAAAATTAGATGTAGAAAACATTTAGGAATATTTTATTCAATAATTATTTATGTGCTTTTATTATATGGTGCTTGAAAGTATAGGAGATGTGAACTTAAAAGTAATTATTCAGATGCAAATATTCAAATCTAGATTTTCCCTTAAAGTTATTTCACAATAGAAAAACTGGTTGATCAATAGAAAAATAATGTTTCATAAATTTTAACAAGTATTTATGATAACTCTGTAAAGACCTTTACCAAAAACCTATAGGAAGAATATATGTCATGATAAAATTTTAGAAATAATTCCTTCAAACTAAGGAAACAATTTTAAATACCTGCTATTACTAATTTTATTCAATATTATATTTGAATTTCTAGCCAGTACAGTAAGAAAAGAAAATGTTCAAGTATTAGAAGAGAGGAAATAAAAACTTTCCTTACCTGAGGATCATATCATCATCTATCTTAAAAATTCAAGAGAATTTACATAAAACTACTAGGACTGATAAAGAGTCTAACAAATCCCTGTAAATATAATGAATATTCAAAAGTTATTTGCTTTTTCCATACAGCTTTAAATAATGAAGATAACATTAAGTTGGGGAAGAGATTTCTTATGCCATCAAAACTGTAAGCTAGAAGGTGATAAATTTGACTGCATTTAAGCATTAATAGCATTTCTAAATTACAGACACCAAAAGAAAAAGAGAAAAAAAAGTAAGAGACTTGGAGATGGTATTTGAAATGCATATAATTCACAAAGGATTAGAAACCTGAAAATTAAAGAAAAAAATTGACAAATGTTATGAAGAAGGGAACACAATGAAAAATTGGAAATTCATAGAAATAAAATCCATATTCAATAAACATATGAGAATATTCTACCTCAATAGTAAGCAGGATAATATGAAATTAAACCTCATGGTAGGCAAAATAATCACCCCAAACATGTCCCCAGGAATTATAAATACATTAGGTTATAATGCAAAGAGGAATTAAGGTTGCAAATAGAATTAGGTTGCTAATCAGCTACCCTTTAGATAAGGAGATTATCCTGGATTATTCGGATGGGCTCTGTGTAATCACAAGGGTCCTTGTAAGTGGAAGAAAAAAGCAGAAGAATCAGAGTCAAAGAGAAATTTGAAGATGACATAGTGCCAGCTTCAAAGATGGAAGAAGAGACCATGAGCTAAGTAATGAGGCAGTCTATAGAAACTGGAAATGGCCAGGATCCCCTAGAACCCGAGAAGGACTGTGGCTCTTGCTAGCCACTTGATTCTAGACCATTTTGGACTATGACCCTCTAGAACCAGGCGATAATATACTAGTGTTACTATTAACTTGTGTTCATGGCATTTTTTTTTAACAGCAGTATTAGAACATAAATAGAAGCACCAGCGAAATACCATGAAAAACACTTTAAAGTCACCAAAGTGGCAAACATTTAAGATTGATAATGCCCTACGTTAAAAATGTGGAAAAATGGGGAGTCCTAAAATCCTGGTGACAGGTGGAAAATTGGTACCTCTTCTTTTGAGAGCAATGCTACAATATCTAAAATGTTTTTGTTCTCAGGATCAGAAATTTTATTTCTAGGCCTAATTTAGAGAAAAAAAAAGGCATATTTTGGAAGATACAGGTATATGCACATGGGTATGTGAATGTGTGTTCTGAGGGGATGATATTTCTCCGAGGCTTTTGTTTTCATGTGAACTTATTTCCTCTTAAATAGCTCTCTCCTAAACTCTTTGCTCTGGTTTCACTTCCACTATCATCTTAAGTGTGGGCATTATCTTTCTTAGCAAATTGCTGAAAGTAGGCTCTGGACGTTCATTTTTGAGATATTGGCATCAGTTAAATTCATCGTTTTTATCTCGTAAGCATATCCACAACAATAATATGTCATTTAATTGTCATGATTCCTGGTCTACTCAAAGGAAACTGTAGTGAATTGTACCTTTTGGAAGTTTAAGCTCTTTGAATTTTTGCGTATATTCATACAAATTTGCCTAAGCAATTTTAATGTTATAACATCATACATCTTTCTAAATGTGCCAAGTCCAATCACAGAGGGCTTCGCTGGTCCCATTGAGGACACACTCTAAAGGAATCGAGGTCTGAAAAGACAGTAGCCTTGCTCTGGATCAGTCTCAAAGGCAAGGGAACAGAGCTAGAGCTGCTAATCCTGTAGGGGTCATTTGCACAGTCCAAAGTCTTGTCTGGAGGATGCATGATCCTGTGAATTACAAGGATGATCTAAATAACGTTGGCATAATCAAACGACAGCTTGCTTTGTTAATCCTTCTACAGTTCCCTGGAATCTCTACTATGCCTGAATCTTTGTGATTGGAGTGGAGTTGAATGGGCTGATGTGCCTGCTTAAAATTGCAGCTTTGCAAAAGTCCACTGGGTACTTGGGCTGTATTCACAGGCTTCATCTTGAATTGCTGAAACAATCAAAGAGCATTCATTTCCTTAAATGGTTATATATTGTTACTGGATTTGAGTCTTAATGACTCTATCATTCTGTTCAGCAAAATGCAGTAGGACACCAATAGCCAATTAATAAATGCCTTAAAATCAGAGAAGTGGCCATTTCATATAATAGTGACATTCACATTATTTGAAGAAATCACACACAGAGGATAGTAGCAGATGTCTTTTATTCCCACTGTTGACAAATCAGCATACTGAAACCTTAAACTGCACTTGGAGGAATTTAGGTCAGTGTGAGGAAATCAGCGTGCATTTAAAAACCCTTTTTGTATGTTTAAAATATGTTATAATGTTTTAAGAAACAGCCCTTCCTTTAGAAACGCTGTTAGAGAGCTTCTGCTGAGAGCTGCAGCTGTTTGAATGCATTCAATAGATATGATTCAGCTGGAAGGTGTGTCATTGTACCCGAGGAAGGGTTCAGAGGAGCACGGCTATGTGGTTGCAGAATTTTTAGAACCAAGAATCAGATTCTAGAACAATAGTATATGAAGTACAGGAACCTTCCCCAAGGGTGAGGAAACAAAAAAGGGAGATTGTAACTACCATTTGTTTTTGTTTATTAATTGTATTTTGTTATATTATTATTATTACCTTGATATTGTGTCATTTTTATGTTTTCAATGTACATAATAGATTATTAGAACACAAATAGAACTTATAAAAAGCCAATGTATATATCTAAAGTAATAACAAATGTTTATGTATGATTTTACTGATGAAGGTGCAGCTTTGATACTTCAGTGACTACCATAAATCTGTTAAGGCAGATCTGACATGAAAACAGAAAGGCCACTTTAGTGGTGACAAACAACCTCTGAGGCCTGTACAGCTGTTGGCCCACAGAGGACCTTGAAGAGCATTTGAAAAGAGGTGGCCCTGGAAGTGGGTGTGTCTGAGGGTGGCCCCTGACTTGGCATCCAAAACATGGGCTGGATGTGGCCCATTCCCTTCTCTTCTGAGAGCTCTTGGGCACAACTCACATGTCTTTACATGGCCTCCTGTGAAAGGCAGACCAAGGACATCAGGAGGAAGCAGCTGACAGTCCATTGTATTCTTTCCACATCTCTTCCCCAGATGACTCAGAGCTTAAAAACAAAACATTAAACAAACAAACAAACAAACAAACAAACAAACAAAAAATCCCCAAACAGTAAGTCTTCAGGTCTGATGGAATAGTTAGGTTTGATACAAATTTGGGCACCAGGTGGATAAGCAATAAGAGCATTTAAATGCCAAAATACATAATGGATTGTACAGGAATATCTATAACTTAGATTAGAATTTGTGTGTATCCTTGTTAAAGGGGGTTTCCAGTAAAATGACAAAGAAAATTGAATTCAATAAGAAAAAAACTGATATAGATTTTCTTTATGCTAATCCTTGTTTTAAATAGGTATTTTCTATGTCTATATAAAATAAGGTATAATTATTAAACTTGATATTTTACTCATATGGCAAAAGAGTAACATGTTGAAGGCCAATAGGTCTGATTACAGTTTATGAACAAGTAGCTATCTCTAGGTCTGTTTTTTCTTTTTTGCTTCCCCATATTTAAAGGAAGGGATCAGACTATATGATGTGTGAGATTCTTTTAAAATAAAAGAATAGATTGTGTACATAAGTTTTAATTTCAACTTCTGGTAAAATGAAGGAATTAAAAATGCTAGTAACAAAATTGTCTCATTCTGGCTTAGATCTAGCTTATAGAATTCCATGATTACCAAACTCATCCATTTTCTACCTGTGGCAACTAAAAATTCTGCCAGTCTGTCTTGTCTGAATCTTATCGATTCCCCCGACCCCACCCAAAAAGTTAGACCTTTGTCCAGCTTCTGGGAGGGAATCTCTAAAGCCCCTGAAATATTTTGCCTAATAGGGGCATATTTATGTACCTACAGTCCTTAGTACAGTCCAAATGTCTCTACTAACAAGGAGATGTAAGGTGGGGGCTTTGGGCCAAGCAGATCAGATTCACTTCTTGATCCTCTGACAGGTGTGAAGGCTAAATTCTGCTATGAGAGTGGTTTGCTATGCTTATATCACCTACTGCTATTAAAGACTCTGAACACCAAGGCTTGGGTGTGCTTCCCTGGTTAGCAATATTTCATGCATGTAATCATGTATCACAGGTAGGAAAATTAAGTGGTGCAACCATGACTCCACTGGCATAAGACAAGAGGAAACTTGGTATTTAGGGTCTTCTGGACTTGCCCAATGTGCTTTCTCTGTTGTTGAATTTAATATATATTTTTTTGCTGTAATAAATCATACCTATGAGTATAACAGCTTTTTTGAGCTTTGTGTATTATAACTAATCATTTAACCTGTGAGTGTTCTTTGGGAACCAGGAATAACACTACTTCTGGCTCTGCGAGAGGTTGGGCGGGGGAACTTTCTGGATATTTCTCCACTGTACATTTCTCCTCTTCTCCATACAACTCTTGGATTCTTTGTCTTAGAAAAAAAAAAATTGTGTCCTATTCTAATGGATCTGGGTGCTTTCTGTTCCTGCTGTCACAATCATTTGGAAAATCTGCCTAGTCTCTTGCTGCTGTTGCTGCTGCTATTTTTCAACTGGCAACTAAAATTTGTGTAAACAACAATAAGTCAACAGAAGGAGGAACCCATCTCACAACTCATTTCACAAGAGTATGGGATGAGATCAGTAGATGTGGCCTACCCATCACTCAGGAAGCTGCCTGTCTCCTTCAGAAAGGCTAGTGGTTTCAGTCTGGCTCAGCATGTGCTTTCCGCAGATTAACTAATAAGTTATCTCCTTCTAACCTAGTTCATTTTCTCTGTTGGTGATCCAGCAAAGGCAGTAATGCTGTATCTCAAAAAACTGGAAAATCTGCAGGCCGCTATGAAATGCTTCCTCTTCATCTGAGTTTTGTCACAAATTATCACTGCCTCACGTGCCCCTAGTTTTGAAAGAGACTCTGAGGGCAAAGCTTTTACTTTATTTCATCTCCCAGGGATCATGATAAATTGTTCATGAGGAAACAATGTTAATATGTTTCAGGGGACCAAGTTGCTCCTTTCTAATATTCATGTCAGATTTGGTGTCTGTCTTCTCATTCCATTAGGGCATACAGGAGTTTGCCCTAATCTTGGAGTAAGAAGTGGGGGCAAGAGGAGTGTTTATTCCTCTCAGTGTAGGAAACTGTCAAGATGTAAGTGACATCATTTCTTTTCTTCCTAGAAGCCATCAGAGTTCTTTATGCAATAGGGCTCTGGCCTTTGAAAGCTCTCTGGAAATTTTAGTTTTTTCAGTTGGCTCTGACATATTGGGTTGATTGAGCCTATATAACTTAGGCTAATATATTGAAACACCATTATATTTTTTTTTAAATTTAAAGATAAACCTCTATTTTAGTCAGTTTTTTTTTTTGCTGCGGTGACTAAAAGATCTGACCAGAACAATTTTAGGAGGAAAAGTTTATTTGGGGTCTCATGGTTTCAGAGGTCTCAATCCACTGATAGCAGGCTCCATTCCTCAGGGCTCAAGGTGAGGCTGAACATCATGGCAGAAGAGTGTGGCAGAGGGAAGCAGCTCACAGGATGATCAGTAACAAGAGAGACTGCACTGGCCAGATACAAAATATATACCCCATAGCTACACCCCCAATGAACCACTTCCTCCAGCCTCACCCCATGTGTCTCCAGTTACCATTCAGTTAATCCCATGAGGGATTAATTCACTGATTATGTTCAGTTTATAACCCAATCATTTCTCCTCCAAACATTGCATTGTCTCATACATGAGCCTTTGGGGGACACCTCACATCCAATCCATAACAACTTCAACATTCAGCTCAATAGTCTTACAGATTGTCTTAGATCATAGATCAAAAGGAAACACACAGAGTTCTCCACTGCCTGGTGTGTACTGTATAGCCTGTGCAGTGGTTATTTATAATTTTTGTTCATTGAGGTAGGTCCAGACATCTAATCTGTTCTGTTGGGCATATGTCACACTGGGTCATAATATTTAGAATATCAACTTCTGGATAGAGTGAAAATTAATATCAAATGCTTATGTTCTGAGATTTGTGTAGCCTGTTCAATAAGTAAAAATTTTTATACTGTCTATAAAAAATGAGAATATATGTTTTCTTTCTCCTGAGCTCGGGTTGATACAACAGTTTCTTTCTTCAACATAATATTTTTTGTTGTTTACTCATATGCATTCTCCTTCTCTTCCTGAATAATATTATTAACTGAGAACATTGCCACTAGCCAAACATTGTGTATCTCAACTTTTGCTATAGTAAGGTTTGGATATATATATATATATCCAAATATATATATATATATATATATATATATATATATATATATATATAGGCAAATGATATATAATAGTAGTTTTAGGAGTGAAATCATGAAATTCCTTAAAGAGATACTAAGCCCTTCATCACCTTTTTCTTCATCCATTCTGGTGCATAGAATACAGATGTGATGGCTGGAGCAATGCTGAAGACTATTGATTCACAAAGAAGACTACACCTAAGGATGGCAAATTAGTAAGATGGAAGGAGCTTAAAATCCATTTAACATCCATACTAGTATTAAATTAAGTTCTTGGAGATTTTCTTTACTTGAAAAAGAAATAAGTTTTTGCTTTGTGTAAGCCACTATTATTACAATTTCCTTTTATTTTCAGCTGAACTTAATTTTATTTGAACAATGAAATTCCTTCCTAGCCTATGATTCTAACTATACTTAGTATATTCGTTTCTGTGAATCTAATTATGATAATGGAACAAACGACCAAGGAGACTTCTGATAATTTTTAGCCATGAAATTATCATTGCAAACATTTAGCATAATTGTATAATAGTTATAGAATCAAAATATGGCTTTGCTCCCTCCTAGATGTCCAGGCTCATGTAAGAGAGAGGTCTTTCTGATGTGACCTTTCCTGTGTATTCTGTAAAATCACCTCTTAGGATCACTGTGATGATTAAATAAGATAATGAATGTAAAGTGCCTGCTACTCAAAGGTGCTCTATAAATATTAAATACCCCTTGAAATTCATTTTCTTATAACAGGTAGATTTATTTTTGAATCATTATTGCTTAACATATTACTTTGCATATGGTTCACACAAAAGAAATGATTCTTTAATAAAATGAGGCAGTCTCCACAGAACCTTCTGAGACACATACTTCAATTTCTTTTTTTCATTGTTTTTTTTTTTTACTTTCCAAGTTATGTAAAATGTTATACTAATGTTCTGAATGACTTGGGGCCTACAAAAGCTCATACTTTACAACTTGGGAGTTAGTTTGAAGTTGGGTAGAATCTCAGGCTTTTTTTGCCACCTAGAATGTAAAAAACAGAATTACCCAATGCACAAGATTCACTTAGTGAAGAAAATGAACATTAGAGTTGCTTTTATGCAATGAATACTGTCTGTCTTCGGGCAAGTATAATTTATAGTCAACACATAACGGACAAAATATATCTGTATAACATTTTAATAACACCAATCATGAAGATATACTGCAATAGATATGTTTTAACAAATTGAGTAATTTTATTCTTCCTAAATATATACTACATTTGTGCATTTGTGTTTTCTCTCTCAGAGAATCAGGAACTGAGAAGAACTGACAGAGATGTTAAAATGTGGCCCTCTGTATAGATACAGGATTTCTCCCAAACCACCCTGAAGACATGGAAAAAGACAACCTTTCTTGTTTAATGACCTGCATGATATATCATAATTCTGGTTTTGTTCTTTTCTCAAGGAAAAAAAGATCTGGTACCATCAAAAATACCCTATGTTCTTTTCTTCCAATCCTGTGGTTCAGAGATCACATTTCTGATGTTTGAGAGGGGAGGGTTTGCAAGAACAAAAGGGTGGCAAAAGAGGTGAGAGGGAAATGGGCAGCTTTCTTCTTCACCTTTGCAAACTCTCTCTGAGAAAAACCAGACCTCTTCACCCAGCAGATACTTAGCATTTGAGTCATAACTGCTTTAATCCATCTTTAGACTGCAAGAAAAGCAAACTTACTAAACTAGTGACATGGTGTTGGAGACTGAGAATCTATTGCATCAGAAAGACAACTCTGCATTCTCTTGTTTCTTTCCAGGATTCACTAATAGAAACTGCAGAGGAGGAAAGTCATTCACTATGATATACAATGTGTTTTTAAGATTATTAAACTATTTGGAAGGCATTAATAAATAAATAAAACATAGAATTAGGAGGAAAAAAAACGTGTATTCCCAAGGCTTAACGATTTAGTAAGTAAGAAAAGGAGCTTTATTTTTCAATGCACCTGTGCCAACTTCTCAGGTAAGCATCTTACACGGTAGGGTCTAGTGAAGTGACAAGAGTCCCAGCAGCTCTTTATAGATTCCAGGATGACACACACATCAAACTGGATTTGAATGAAATCCAGACATTGTTTCTATTTTAAGTGGAATTAATTGAGCTTTCAATAGCTTTATGATATTTCAGACAGGTATTTGTCAGGACTTTATCAACAAATAGTGCTCTCGGGGAGGATTTGAGGAGCAGGCTGTCACGGGGAGGGAGGGCAGGACCTGGGCAGCAGACCCCAGGTGAAACATTCATGGGGAGATGCTTGTCTGGGATGACACTTGGTCGATACGTGTGCCTCCTGACAGGGCCTGCCTCTTCTCACTGTCCCACGGTGAACAGATCCCACAGTTTTAAAAGGCCCGAAAGAAAGAACAGACACAGCTCCTGAGAGCAGGCTTTGTGAGTAATTTGTTCACACTGACAGATTTATTTATTCTGTCCACACTTGTGCTATCAAGGTCCTCGGAGAAATTCCTTCCCAAATGTACTCTGACAAACACTGCTGTCCCTCGTGTTAGGAAATGATGCTGCCTTTTGAAGTGGTTGGGACCATGTGTGCAAATATGTCTTCTACCTAAATTACCTCACGGATTTTTATCCCCATAAAAGCTTTTAGCCTACTTGACTCATTTTAAACTCAAATCCTATATGTTAAGAAAAATAGTAGAAGGAAACTCTGTGAATCAGTAATGTAGATATAAAGCAAATTCCTTAAAACTCCCCTATTGCTTCAATTTCATTTTCCATGAAGGCATGAAGTTACTTAATTTCCATTTTTTTTCCTCTCAAATATGTACTTATTTACTTATTTTGAAATTTAGAGTTAGGGACTTTTAGCCCTTCTTTTTCTCTGTTGGGATTTTGTGTTTTAAGAAATATACAATACAGCAGGCAGGATCCAAAAATTAAAGTCAACTGAAGAGAAAGAGCTTTGGTTTTCAAAAGTTGTCTAATGTTTACATTTTTTTTTGGTCAAATTCTATTCACTAGAACTAAAGGAGTTTATTTTGAAAGATAATAAAAATCAGAAAAAAAAGTCTAATCAGGTTTCACATTTGTATTTTTAAAATACTCAAGTAAGATATTTTCTCTCAAAGTATTTTAGATCTTGTTTATTTATGAACATTTTCTCTGCCACTTAGGTGGCTTAGGAATAAATAATAGGGAATGATTCTGACCTTGCTAGACAATTACCAAATGTGTCTCTGATAGGATTGAGATAATTAAACAACTTGTTTTTAAAAAACCACAAGTAGAATATATGTATGTATTTGTAAATGGTAGAACTGTGGAATATAATAGTTATTTAATATGTATTTCTAAAATTATGTGATTCAAAAGCCTGTAAGTTTATACTTCTATTTTTTTTTTAATTTGCCAATTCTAGATAGTTTTTGGGACACACAGCTTTTAAAAGTTGTAGATAAAATAAAATCTATAAAGGCTCATTTTAGCCAGCTTTTTTGTCTCTGTGTCCAAAGAGCTGACAAGAACAATTATTGGAGGAAAAATTTATTTTGGCTCATGATTTCAGAGATTCATTCTATGGTTGTCTGACTCCATAGCTCTGGGCCCCAGGTGAGGTAGAACATATAGAAGGGCATGGCAGAGGAAAGCAGCTTAGGAATAGCAACAGGAAGCTGAGAGTGAACTCCACTCATCAGGGACAAATTATAAACCCCAAGACACACTCCAGTAACCTTCTTCTTCCAATCAAAACTTACCTGACAGATATCCCCAGTTAATCCAGTTATCAGTGAATTCATTCATCAATTAGGTTACACCTCTCATAATCTAGTCGTTTCACTTATGAAAATTCTTGCATTGTCTCACACATGAATTTTTGGGAACATCTCATTTATAAATCATGACAGCTTTATTATTGTGTGCTCTCTCTCTCTCTCTCTTCTCTCTCTCTCTGTCTTTTTTTTTTTTACTAGATCGTAACCTTCTTGATGTAGGAATAATGTCTTTCATCCCACCTTACTCCATTTTCACTCTTAGGCATTAGCACCTTGCATGCATATTTGAGGAGCTCAATAAATGTTTGTTCAATAATTAATTGAAGGAATAAATAAATGAAAAAATAAATAAAGCAATATATATATATATATATCTATATATATATATATATATATATATATATATATATCTAAGAAAGAAGAAGCAGCATTTGCAAACATTAGTGTTAAAGGACAATTGTTTAGTTTGCTAGGTAATTTTTAAAACATTTCTGCACAAGTAAATAAGTTTAAGAAGTCATCAGTGGTATATTGTAATAGATTTTTATACAAGCTAAAAACTAAAATATTGTGTATTTTGAAAGGTAAGTGAAAGAGTTTAATTGGCACTCATGCCACTGGTGTTATGTGATTAGAATAGTACCTATTTGGGAAACTGGAAGTTATTGTATCTTAAGATCTTATAGCCACGTTGTGGTTAAAGACTTCCTATATAATTGAAGTTTAACATAGATCTCATAGTCTCTATCATGATACATTGATTAAAAATAAGTACTAGTTTGTGTGTGGATCCTGTAGGGAAGTATCATTCATTTCTCAAATCACTCCACATCTACTCCATCAGGAATTACTATTGACTCTTTCTCCAAAATACATTTTGGATTTGATTAGTTTTCATGTTTTACTCTTACCACCACTATTTCAGTTGTCCAATTAATCTTCCTGATCTCCTTCTCCCTCTCATTCTCCCTTTAGCAGCCCTAGTGGTCTCTTGAAGCTTGAGTCACATCATACCCATCCCTAGTTCAAACACTCTCTTGGCTTCAATTACGATTACAAAGCAATCCACCCTCTCCTACTCCTCTTCCCTTCCCCTCAGATTCACCTGATCTGGTCTTCCTCTCTCTGTGATCTCACTCTCTATGCACTACCCCTTCTTTACCATGCCACATCTGTACTGACTGTATTCTAAGCCTCTTCCCATCAGAGAGTTTTTGCATTTGCTGTTCTCTCTGCTTGGAGGGCCTCTTTCCCATATTTTCAACACTTCCTCCCTCTCAACATTTCATTCTCAATGTTTCTATTACTCTAGCTAAGTTAGCCTTACAAACATGTCATTTTTTTTTTGTACCAAGTATTGAACCCAGGTCCACTTAACCACTGAGCCACAACCCCCCATCCCTATTTTGTATTTTATTTAGAGACAGGGTCTCACTGAGTTGCTTAGTGACTCACTGTTGCTGAGGCTGGCTTTGAACATGACATCCTCCTGCCCCAGCCTCTCTAGCCACTGGGATTAGAGGCATGTGCCACCATGCCAACAACCAAGTCTTTCTTTAATCACACTTCCCAGTTTTATTTTCTTTATGAAATTTCTTATTATCAGGAGTTAAATAGCTGATATGTTGTTTGTTTTCTTAGTTGGCTCCTATCAGAGTGCAGGCTTATATACGGACCTAGACATTCCTTTTTTCTTTGTTTCTGTTGCAGTTTCGATCAAGGTCCAGGGCCTAAACTGTAGAATATTTTCTATGAAAGAAATATTGACACTTGAGACATTAACCTCTTGAGGTTTATGTTCTAAGGTTAGTCTCCATATTTTGTGTTTAAATCAGCAATGGAAAAAGATAAAATTATTTAAATATCTTTCCAAAGTTGTTTCATCACTTTTTCATTAACTGATTAATTTGTCTTGACCATAATATTATATTTCACATAATGTGACCACATAATTAAGGGAAATGTATAGAGAGAGCTGAAGCAAAATAGAATCAAAGATAAATACAACTTGTTTGAGGTGCTAAGACTAAGAAGTATGATATTTGAGGAGCCATCCTGAGGAAGTTGCTTTGCAAGAGTTCCATTCATATTTTCTCTCTCTCTCTCTCTCTCTCTCTCTCTCTCTCTCTCTCTCTCTCTCTCTCTCCACTCTGCCTGGTGGTAGCATTGAAGACCCAGAATTTCTAGGAGTGCATCTTCTTATTCCAAAATGCAACATCATGGGGGATAGAATTAATAACTTGGGTAAAAGAACAATGATATCCCAAGGTTATGGCAGTGAACAATTACAGTTACAGTATTTATCTGATGCTGGAACTCTTTCAGATCAGCTGTTCTGTCAGTATGGGTATTACTTAGGAAACTGACTGTGTGTCTGTATAAGTGGTGTTGTTCAGGCACACAAGCACACAGAAGAGGGACCTGAAATAAGATTAGAGGCAAATGCTCGGAGAATACAGGGAAAGGGAAAGACTTCCTCTCCCATCCCTACAAGTGACAAAACAAAACAAAACAATAACAAACAAACAAACAAACAAAAAAAACCCCAGAAAAATAGGAAAAACAATTAATGAGGACATTTAGGTATATACAGCACACATGCTCCTAGACTTATAATAGGATTATATCCTTATGAACCCATTGTAAATTGAAGGTATAGCTAAATCAAAAATGCATTTAATTCACCTAACTTACCAAACAACATAGCTTAGCCTAGCCTACTTTAAATGTGCTCAGAACATTTACTGTAGTCTACAGTTGCACAAATTCATCTAACACAAAGTCTTATGTTATTTCAAAGTGTTGAATAACTCATGTAATTTATCGAATATGGATGGGATGTGGTAGTCAGGTTTCCTATCGGCCTTCCTAATGTATGTGCAAAGTACTTAGCATCTCTTTAGTTGCTGTCATTTTCCTTTGTATGTTTTACATGCAATTTTCTGGTCAAACTGAAAGTATTTAAAATTCTTCAGCTCTTCTTTTTGCTTACAAGTCAGTAAACCTGACTAAAAACTGCCAGCTATATCCATTCCACTGACTGGGTGCTGTGCTGTCTTGTAATTTCCTCCACCAGATTAATTAATCTATCACTTTCAAATTCAGCCTCAAACAAAGTCTCAGAACATGAGCAAAACTAGACAAGTTCTTTACTAGAATGTGTAATACACATGTTCTCTATTCCAATTCTCAATAGAGTCTTCAATTGCCTTTGAAATCCCATGAGTGCAGCCTGCATTTCTATTGGCATTCTAGACTGAGTTCCCACCAAAATTTCCCCTTAAACCCAGTTTACAGTATTCTGAAAAATTTCCATCTCTATCTATAAACTTTTCCAAATTCTTCCCACAAACAAGTTCCAAAGGCTTCTGAACCACATGGTCAGATTAGTCACAACGACAACTCTGTTTCTTAGTACACATTTCTATTGTAGTCAACTCTTCATCTCTGTGACCAAAATTCTCAGCAAGAACAATGGAAAAGAGGGAAAGCTTATTTTGGTTCACAGGTTCAGAGGTTTAGTTCATGGTCATCTGAGTCCATTGCTCTGTGCCCAAGATGAGGCAAAACATATGGTAGAAAGGCATAGTTGAAGAAAGTACTTTATTCATAGCAGCCACGAAGTAAAGAGAGGGAGTAGGCAGGAAGGGGTTGCCAGGATGATGAAAACTTCCAGAGCATTCCCTCAGTGACCTACAAACTCCCCCACCTCCCTACACTTATGACCTAATCAGCCCACTCAGACTAGGAGGTCATAGCTCTCATAATTCAATCATTTCACCTCTGAACATTTGTACATTAACACAGGAGCTTTGGGGGACACCCCTGATCCCAACCTTACAACCTGTATTCCTAAAACACTGGCTACACAGGACACTGTAGAATATTGCTTGTTATCTCATGTGATCATGTGACTGACTGGTACCGGTGGCTCACTGCCACAGCCCAGCATCTGGAGAGTGTCAGACTTTGTATCACTGGCCTGGGAAAAGATCAAAATCCCAAACTAAAGTTTGGTCTCTTTTGTACTGTATTGCTTTCATTTCATTGTAAAATTGAGAAGTCCTAAGTGAAGCCATTGTAAGTTGGGGACCATCTGTATACATGCACTGTCCCACCTCTCCCTTTCCTTCTGGATCCATGAATTCAATGTGAGGTGAAGTAAGAGCATACACTGGTTAATGCTGCAAAGCATACATTTCATCCCGCATGATAAAATTCCATCCTTAAAATATATTTTCCTTTAACTTAAATGACAATCAACTCCTCATTCCACAATTTATGAAGTTGGCCATGACTGGGTGATGACCTACATGACAAAGCCATCAATTTATAGACTTCAACCCACTGTCTTTTTCTTTTACGCTGATGTGAGAGTTTCCTGGTGAGAAGTGGTTAAAACATGAATAGTATATCCATATCCCACTTCCCCAAATACCTTCATCACTGGTGCTCCAATATTGTCTTCCAATGTTCAATCAGCTGGTTAAACAGTTCCTGAAATTTATGTAAATCTGATTTCTGGCCATAGCTTTCATTTTCTTTTCTTTTGATACTGAAGATTAAATCCGGGGTGCTTCATTGCTAAGCTACATCTCCAGCCTCTATCTATCTATCTATCTATCTATCTATCTATCTATCTATCTATCTATCATCTATCTATCTATCTATTTGGGGGTACCAGGGATTGAACTCAAGGGCACTCAACCACTGAGCCACATTCCCACCCTTATTTTGTATTTTATTTAGAGACAGGGTCTCACTGAGTTGCTTAGTGCCTCACCATTGCTGAGCTGTATTTGAACTCGCGATCCACCTATCTCAGTCTTCTGAGCCTCTGGGATTACAGGTGTGTACCACTGCTCCAGGATTTTTTTTTTTAAAGACAAGGTCTTACTAAGCTGCTTAGGGCTTTGCCAAGTTCTGAGGCTAGCTTTGAACTTGTGATCCTCCTACCTCAGCCTTCTGAGTTGTTGGGATTACAGGTATGTGCCACCATGCCAGGCCCATATCTCTTTGTAGGAAAAAATATGTCTTAAAATAAATAGCTAGATATCCTTCTCTTCAAGAATATTGTCATTTTTACTTAGTGACACTTCTGAATGGAACTGTGATGGCCTCAATTCCTCAACTTTAATGTTGGTATTACATGTACAATTATGTGTTAGCTCAGATCAAATTGTTTTATATTCAGTTAACGCTCCACAAAAAACACTTTATGCACTCACAGGTACAGATTGAAGGAGGAAATCCACAGTGGTGGGGGGTGGGGACTCTGTGAGTGTAACCAAATAACTCAGGAACATCACTGTGACTTCCCTACTAGATCTTGTTTAGGGAAATCTAAAGTATCCTGGTCCTCCATCAATCCTTAGGTCCCCTGCTCTTGGGATCTTCTGAATTATGGGGATTGAGTGCTCCTACCCTTGCTTTCTAACCTGAATCAATTTGAAAGTTATTTTATCTCTCTGGGACCACCCATGGCCCCTATGGCAGAATAGTTAGCCCAAATGTAGTATTCACCATCAAGCGTACTATTTCTAATTAGAAGAGGAAGGGGTATGATACTGCAACTTATCACACTCACTTTACAGCAAAACACCTAAATTGACATTGACAACCAGATTCTTAGGAGCTGCTTACCATTGTCTCATGTATGTCAGCTGTCTTCTGACATCAAATGAAGCTATAGAAAATCTGAATTAGTCTTTTTGTCTTCCATGTGAATGGAAGTTCCAATACATACAATATCCTTTCTTTATTCTTGAAGTCCACTAATTTTAGCACTGTTTTTGTTAATGTTAATCACTGTGTATCAAGTTTTCTTGGGTGTTTTTAATATGACGATTTGAAATGTTTTAGAAGCATTCACTTCTATGACACATTTGAATACTTACATGTTTCTCTTTTATTTATTTTAGTTTCTTAGAGGAATATTTATTATAATGTTGATAACTTCAATATCCATCACCTTTCTAATCATTTTGTTGCATTCTATAGCATATTATCATTACTCTATAATTCTCTTTCCTGTCCTTGAATTTTATTTTTGTGTTTATTCTTTTCATGATATAAAAGATCGTTCTATATTCTTTATTTCTGTGTACATTGCTAGTTGTCTTAGAGATATCATCCAAACTCAGGTTGGGTAGTTCCTTTCTTTAGGCAGACTTCTCTGACTTTTTTCCTTACTCATCAATCAAGACTGGGTTTGCTGATCTGTATGTTTATTGCTTGTAAATACTACTGTCGTGCCCAGTTCCATTGTAAGTCTCTATATTTTAACTTTACAGTAGATTATTACCTACTTGAAGGCAAGAGCCATCCCTTGTTCAGTTTTACTTCCCCAGTATGTGATGCTAACTATGGAAATTCATGTCGAAGGAATAAATGAGTCAGTATTTACAATTTTCTAAATACCAGAGTTATTCATATATAAAGAAATCAGAAACCTCCTCTACAGACTAATGCCTGATAAATAAACATCAACTTTTTCCTCAGACATAGCATTAAAGGGAAAGTCTTAGATTTATTGAACATATATCAAGATTAAAGATAATATTTTTTAAAATATGAAGTTATAGTTGAAAATTGATTAGAATATTGCAATATTACTTTGAAAGAGAACTTAGATTTTTTGAGACTTGTTTTCTTTTGTGTAATGCTCTTGATACTTAAAGAAGAGAAAATAGTCTTTGAAAAGTTTAGACTTGAGCAAGTTTACACACTTCATAGCTAGTGTTAGGAGCTGTGTCTGCCATGGTCTTTCTCTACCTTTCTGTTTCTCTGGATGGTGTTAATCTTTGAAACTCTTTTCCACTGCTTTTATGCAGCTCTCAGTGACAATGTGACATGTTACAGAATCCAGTGCTTTTATAATTCTTCCAGTTGCCACTTATTTTATAGAAAAAAGAAAAGTGGTTTCATTGGAACCATCATCAATTGAACTGGAGTTTGCTTAGGCATATTATTTAGAAGTGTCCTTTTTGATATTTGAGGCCTTAAGAAAGACTCTAGTTCCTAACAGAGCAGCTGCCTAGAACATATAGTACTTGCTTACAAATACATATTGGATCATATGGTAGTTCTCTTTTTGAGTTTTTGAGGAACATTTTTACTGTTTTATACAATGGAATCACTCATTTACACTCCTATTGACAGTGCACTAAGTTCTTCTTTTTCTCCGTATATTTGGCAAGACTTGCTGTTTTTGCTTTTGATGAGAACCATTCTAACAGCTGTGAAAATGATATCTCATTGTGGTTTCAATTTCCATTATCCTCATGATTAGTAATGTCGAGTATATTCTCATATGCCTAATGGCCATTTGCATATCTTCTTTAGATTAATGTCTATTCAGACTCCTTGACTATTTTTAATGAGTTTGTTTTTTGCTATTCAGTTTTTTGAATTTTTTACATATTTTGGATTTATGGTTTTCAAATACCTTCTCCCATTCTGTAGGCTGTCTCTTTACTCTGTGTTTGTTTCCTTTGCTGGGCAGAAGTTTTCAGTTTGATGTAATTCCACTTAACTTTTCTTGTTTTTTGTTGCCTATATTTTGGGGTCATACTAAACAAATCCATGTCCAGACCAAAGTCAGGAAACTTTACCCCATTATTTTCTTCTAGTATTTTTTGGAATTTCAGGTCTTATGTGTCTGTAACTAGTTTTGAGCTGCTTTTTGAATTTGGTGTGAGCTAATGGTTCAACTTTATTCTTTTACAAGTGGATATCTAGTTTTCCCAATACTGTTTATCGAAGAAATTACGTTTTTCCTATCATATGTTCTTGCCCTTCGTCAAAGTTCAGTTGGTTGTGTTAGTATTCATTTCTGGGCTTTCTATTCAGCTCCATTGGTCAGTGTGTTTGTTTTTATGTCAATATCATGTTCTTTTGATTACTATGCCTCTGTAGTCTATTTACGTACCAGACAGTGTGATGTTTCTAGCTTTGTTCTTTTTACTCAAGACAACTCTTAGGGTCTTTAGTGGCTCCATTCAAATTTTAGTATTAATTTTTCTATTTCTGTAAAATGTCATATATATATATATATATATTACATTTATTTATGATATATATATATATATATATATATATATATATATATAACATTTATTGATTGTTCTGTGATGAAATATACATAGCACACCAAAAGCTGATTTACTTTTAGAGATTGAATTAAATCTGTGTATTGCTCTGATTAGTAATTTTATTTCTAGGTGTATATTCACAGAAAATTAAATCAATATGTTGAAGATACACCTGCACAGCCATGTTTATCACAGCACTATTCACACTAACCAAGATCAACCAAATTGTCCATCAACAGATGGACAAATAAAGCAAAGAACACAGTGGTGTACAATTCAGTCTTTACAAAGAAGAAAATCTTGTCATTCGCCATAACGTGGATGAATCTGGAGGTCATTACAAAAAGTGAAATATGTCAGAAATCTTTGTTTTCCCTCTAAGTCATCTTATTTTGGCATGTTGACAGGTTTTTATAGAACCCACTAAAATGTTTATACAAGTATTTTCATATGAAAGATCTCTTCTTTTTGTAATATATAGGTTCCCACTCTTGTTAGACATAAACTGGCTTTGGTGTTTTTAAGTTGATTACATTCTTATATCTCTTCCCACAGCTAAGTTAGTATGACAACAGTGAAACGGTTGTATCCTTATGATGACTAACAAGGATCAGCTGTGTAGAGACTATTAATAAAAATCAAGAGTGTGTTGTGGAAATATTTTGGGACCTACCATCCCACTTACCCGAGTGCTTTTTGAAGCCAATCAATTGCAAGCAAGTTTTGACTTCATTTCAAAATCCTAACAGTTTTGGAGTAACTTTTTACAAATTAAATCTTATGATAACTGTGCACTCATATACATCTTAGTTATGTTGAGAAAGTATGAGCACTCCAAGTGATAAAAATCATGTTCATAAATTCTGGTAATTGTAAATAGCCATATAGTGTGTACAAAGACTCTAGCAGCTGGATCCCGAATCTGATGTATTATAATTGATGACCAACAGGTGGCAGCAGTTCCCAGAAAGTTCTCAGTGGAGAGCATGTAAAGTGATACAGGGCTTAAATTCATGCTTTATTCTTCACTAGGGTTGTATAAAAATGTATTTAAACTGATTGATGGATGCCTCTGCTGCTTTAGAAACAAAATTACTTTATTCAATTGTGTTTAGAAATATATATATATATATATATAGAGAGAGAGAGAGAGAGAGAGAGAGAGAGAGAGAGAGCACATTTATTTATTGTTCTGTGCTGAAATATACATAGTACACCAAAAGCTGATTTCCTTTTTGTTGAAGGGTTGGGAAGTAATGATGCATTGAGTACATTAACTCTTCTAACTCCTCATCCCTGTGGATGTTTTAAAGAAATGACTTTAGTGATTTCTGACAGATTTCCATTTGGCACATCACAGGACTGGATTTTTATTATTATGTAGAAGTAGAACACTACACAGGTATGGCAGTATGTAAAATTCAGAATAAGAGGTATCTACATTAAAATGTTTGATAGTTCTGTAGTGTACTCTCCCTTATTAAAACAGTGGGGTTTTTTTGGTTGCATGCTTTGCGTATCTTTGAAAATGTGTGATCATGTATTAACCGATTAGTTGATTTTGTTCTAATGTATCTTTTATGGAAGAACGCATTAACACAATTAAAACAAACAAATCAATACAGTTAAGTGAAAAGCTTTAGAGTGAATCAGGGTCATTTGAAGATGCACCGTAGCTAGCTAATTATCTTAACAGTATTGTACCGCTCACTTTCTTCCAATGTGCCACAGCCAATCAGGGTTGAGAATAGTCTTCTGGGCCTCCATGCTGCTAGAGAGCTGGTGAGGTTGTGGAGAGAATGGAACCCTTGTACACTGTTAGTGGAAATGTAATTTAGTACAGTCATCATGGAAATTCTTAAAAAAAAAATAGAGCTACCATATGATCTTGCAATCCCACTACTGGGTATACATCCAAAGAAATGAAACCAATGTGTTGAAGAGACATCTGCACTCCTATGTTTATCACATGTTAACTGAAGGGCTATTCATAATAGCCAAGAAATGGAAAAAACCCAAGTGTCCATAAACTGATGAATGAATAAAGACAAGGTGGTACGTTTGTACAAAGGAATATTATTCAGTTATAAAAAGAATAAAATCCTATCATTTGTGACAATATGGGTGGAACAGGAGATCATTATGTTAAGTGAAGTAAGCCAGGTACAGGAAATATACCACGTGATCTCACTCATGTGGAATCTACACAGTTGACCTCAAAGAAGTTGAGAGTAGAATGGTGGTTACCAGAAGCTTGGCATAGATGGAGGAGCATTTTAGTCAGCTTTTTCACTGCCATGATGAAAAGACCTGACAAGTTTATTTTGGGGATCACAGTTTCAGAGGTCCAAGGTCAGTCCATGGACCTCCTGCCAACTCCATTCCTTGGGGCCAAGGTGTGGCATAACATAATGGTAGAAGTGTGTGGCACAGGAAAGTGGCTCAGGACATGATGATCAGTAGGCAGAGAGGGAGGGAGTGAGGGAGGGAAGGAGAGAGAGAGAGAGAGAGAGAGAGAGAGAGAGAGAGAGAGAGAGAGAACTCTCTGCTTGAGGAGGACAAAATATAAACTCCAGAGGCATGGCCCTCAGGGACATTTCCTCCAACCACACCCTACCTGCCTTCAGTTACCACTCAGTTAATTCCTACCAAGGGATTAACTCACTGACTAGTTTAAGGCTCTCATAACCCAATCATTTCTCCTCTAAACCTTTTTGCATTGTCTCACACAGGAGTGTTCAGGGAACACCTCATATCTAAACTGTAACAAGAAGAGAAGGAGGAGGTGAGGTTAATCAGTGGGTAAAAGATTAGGTGTAGAAAGTTCTGAGTGCTATTGCATTATAGAGTGACCATAGGTAACAATATTCTTATTCTTTAAAATAATAACCGTATTCCAAAAAAAAAAAAAACCCTTGAAGAAAGGAGTTCAGAGGTTTTCACCATAAAGAAATGATAAATATTTTAGGGGACAGATATGTTTACCCTAATTTAAATGTTACACAATGTACACATACATCAAAATGATGAAATGGTATCATACCATGTAAATAGGTATAGTTTTATGCTTTATGGATCCATTAAAAATAAATTTAAATTTAAGAATAGTTGTTTGATATCTGCTTCAAGTCACTATTCATCAGATGTTTTTGGAAATGTCTCACAACATTTTGGGACTGTTACAATTAGAGGACGCATTGCTACTGGTGTTCAGTAAGTAGAGACTATATATGTTGATAAATCTTTTAAACACAACCCAGCCCCCCCCATGAAAAGAGTTATTTGACCCAAAATATCAACAGTGACAAAACTGAAGAACCAAGTCTACACTAGATAGTCAGCTAGAAAAATCAATTTTGTTTTTTATCTTGGGAATGCACAAACAGAAGAGCTAAGAAATTTGAACTAGGTGCATTCAAATCCAAAGCTCAAAGGAGACATTACAATAGCATCAGGCATTTTAAGAAAAAAAAAACCTATCCCTCTTTTGATGGATCAGAAGACTTGCAGAGTAAAAAGCTTTCTTTCTTGAAATTTTGAATGTGAAGTGGTCTAGTTCAGAAGCTCCAAGGGGGCAAGTTATGCTTTAACCTTCTATGAAGAAATCCCTTCAGGGAGCTTCATTAACTACTCAGCAAAATTGAAAGATGCAGTGTATCAAACCTATGATTGCTAAACAAATTTTGAGCTGAATTTAACCACTGAAATTCTGCCAGGCACCTAGCTGCCTTTGAATTTCTGATGTAGAATCTAAGACTAAACACAAAGCTACCATTCTTTCCCTACTTGTCTTGCTCTAGTAATTATAAAAACTGGATTTTCATCTGTGCAGTAAGGGGATATAGGGAAGGCTCATGGAATTGCTTTTGCTGTTTTAGTCTAACTTGTCTTTAAACATTGTGTGTGTGTGTGTGTGTGTGTATGCACACACACTCACACTCCACGCTTGTGTGTTCCAAATAAAGCTATTCCAAATGCTGATATCTTTCAATGTTCTAGAAAGCTCTAGTAAAAAGCATTGTGTGAGATTTTCAATAACACAGATACATAATAATTTACATATTATATATGCCTAATACAAAGTTACTTAGGTTCAATAAATAGAAAGTATCATAGCACTTGTTTTTTAAAGTGCTGTTAGGTGCCTGAAATAGTATCCTTCTTATACAAGTGTACTATATAAGGGACTTAAAAATCTGACTTGGTTTAAAACTTTTTGTTATTGCATCAAAATGTAAATATTTAAATGTTAAACCATTGCTTTGATTCACAAGTTTAAATGTGGCATCTAAATAAGTACATTTCTTATTCAATTGAATCTTCCTTGTAAAAGGGAAGAAAATAGCAAAACAAGATGTGTGAGGTTATGCTCAACACAATAAACAAGTTTAGTGTAATGATGCGAAGCTCTATGTATCTGGGAGAATTGCTCTGTCATTCAGCTCCTTAGATTTCAAGCAACTACACAAGCAGAAACTGAACTTCTCCATGATGTAAAGGCTTGAATTCCTCTGTTTTATAATGAAAAGAAATGTGTCTCTGACTTTATGGATCAAAGTTTGTGCTTTGGTTAAACTGATAAGAATTTTTCAATTTTCTGTACAGGGCTTATTTGATTCATGAGAGCTATGTTATATAAAGAACAGAAATGAGATTGGAAATAGAACTATGGTCAAATGACATTTTCACATATTTTAGAATACTGTAAAGAGGAAGGGAGAAAGAAAAATCAGGCAATTCTTATGATGCTTTTATATTTAAATGCATTGCCCCCAAATGAAAATGCATGACATAAATTGTTAGTGGCAACTTCTTGCATGTCTTTGAGGAATCCTTTAGGTAGTATATAAAACAATTCAAAAGAAGAGGATGTGGTCCTCATAGAGTTTAGTTTTTCTTCAAACATACTCTCTACAACTAAAAATGGTTCTATCTGGTGTATCATGAAATTTACATAAAGTAAGTATATTATTAAATATTTGCGTGAGACCCTGTTCACGATCAGGTTGAACAAAGTTGACCTCAAAAGTTGACCTCATGTGATCACATGCTGTTCTCTTTTTTGTTATAGGGATGCAAGTTACAATGACCGAAACCTGAATAAACACTTGTCTTAGTTAGACATATTAAATTTTTTCCTTTAAGAATCTATTTTATATCTTAATAATATTCTAATGCATTATTGATATGTTATAAATATTTGCTTTCTGGTCATAAAATGTTTTACAATTTTTATATTTACAATTCATATTTTAAAAAATATTCATATTTTACCATTGCTACAGTCTATTCATGAGTGAATATGTTGATGACTTTTCATAATATTATATTAAGTTATTATGATTCTCAAAGTACTTCTCTTTTTTTTTTTTCAAATACAATTATGATCACCATTCTCTGTGGTGATTGGGCATAAAAATTTAGAAACACTTTTGAAGAATGATGACATCTAGAATTATAAAGCACAGAGAAAAACCTAGATAACTCTAAAGTACTATTTCATAAATGAGATTTCTAAAGTGCTTTCCAGTGAATTTTGTTCAGTATTGATTTGTAAATAACCCTAGGGAAAAAAATGAAAGTTTGGATACTTGCGGTGACTCCATGTTTTGTCATTTTAAGGATTAAGCAATTGTTGACTTTCAGAATTTAGCTGGTACTCAGATAAGTTGAACATGACCCAAATTTGGGGAGAACTGAAGGCCTAAGTGAGTTATTTTCAAAACCATTGTCTTAGTTTAACTAAAAGCTGCTGCATAGAGAATGATCTCTTTTTTCAACATAATATGAAAAATTACCACAATATTTTTGGGGGAGAAGAGAGTGAGGAAACTTGCTTAGCTTTAAAAAACAATACCCAGGTGAGAAGAGAAGCAAAGGATAACAACTCTCTGTCCCCCAAACTAAAATCAGCCTCAGAATGTATGTAAAATACAAAACAAAACAGAACCATGAATAGATGACCTCAATAAAGAAGGGCTCTTCTTTTTCTCACGTATGTCCATGTTGAATGTTGCTAAGATAAAAAATACCACTGTTTATGTTAAGATCAAACCTGAAGTCTCAAACCTGTATCCTAGGGTTTACCACCCTTGAGGATCTATTGTGACTATGAATGCCTCCATTAGGATGAGCTCCCTGCAGTGGATAGACTGAGCCAATTGATCCTGTCACTAGTACCCACTTACGTAGACTTGGATGTCTTCCTTATTAGGAGCAAAGCAAAATTCCCCTAGTTTAAACAGGGTGTGGTCTTGTAAGAATTAGTCAAAGGGGAAGGAGGAATTCAGGACATAGAACTACAAGTTCATTCACTTGGCCCCATGAAGACATCCCTTCCACTTCATTGTCTGGTGTAGATAAATCCTCGTGGTCATTCTTTCCTTTTTCAGGGTACGCTTGAGGTTTGTGATACT
The DNA here is from genome assembly GCF_021218885.2 of Marmota monax. NCBI lineage: Eukaryota > Metazoa > Chordata > Mammalia > Rodentia > Sciuridae > Marmota > Marmota monax. Next base: position 435,632 of record NW_026694617.1, on the reverse strand, counting down.
TTGATCTGTATAAAATGTCTTGACTAGAAAATGAGGTGGGTTGGGGGCAGAGTATCCCTATTACCATGTACTCAGTCCTGTATTCCACAGGGACAAGATTCTTTCTTTCTGTTGATTAAAAAATACTGTCTCTGGCCAATAGCATTTATAAAATGCACACTTAAGTATTTTGTTTGGTGTTCACTTAGGTAGATGCTAATGTGACCATTTTGTATAACCTTATAACAGAAGTAGATTTGCTACCTACCTTCCTAGAAAAGCACAAAAGGAAGACTTCACAAATACATTTTTCTATCTTCATAAAAAATGTTCACTGTGAGCTCTTTACAGTGAAGATGTAACAAACAATTGTGATTATAATGAGTGTATTGAATTACATGATGTTTAAAGTTTGTATTCATGTTCTGGCCTAACATATACTTTCTGTAAATTGTGTATTTTTTCTTTTTGATTTCAAAACTGTCTTTTGTGATATTGGAGTGGATTTAGAACATATAATTGTAAATAATTTTTTTGGGGGGGTACCAGGGGTTGAACTCAGGGGAACTCAACCACTGAGTCATATCCCCAACCCTTTTTTTGTATTTTATTTAGAGACAGAGTCTCACTTAGTTGCTTAGAGCCTCACTGTTGCTGAGGCTGGTTTTGAACTCATGATCCTCCTGCCTCAGCCTCCCAAGCCTCTGGGATTATAGGCAGGTACCACCATGCCTGGTTGTAAATAATACTGAAATAAAATTAAATAGGTATTTATGTAAGAAAAAAATACAAGTGATATAGGAGGTGAAATACATGAAAATTTTGTTAAGCATGGTGAAAATATAAAATCCTATATTTTAAAGTAATAGAATTTGGGGACATGTCTTTAAAAGAAATAGATTAGCTGCAATAAGCATTTAAAATTATTTCCTTTTTATTTAGACTTTTTGGTATTTGTATGTATCAAGTTAAAAAGTTATCATAAGCAAGGTAAGAACATGATATTGTTCTTAAATAAATGCTCACCAGGAAATTGGAAGATACAGATTGTTTATTTGTAAGACTACAACTTTCCATAAAGACATAAGTATCAAATTTTAAAAGTACCAAAATTCCCAACATTCTTCTATGTGAAGAAAACCAAACTTTTTTCTTGTATAGTGAATACAAAGAGGAACAATAGAGGGGCATCAGCGATGTAGTAACATACACAGGGTTAAACAGTTCTTTTTTCAAAGGAATGTAGAACTAAAATATTCCTAAAGGTCACATGCCATCTCTTCAGCCCATTTAAGGCTTCTGAAATGCCACTCTGAAGTAAAATAACTACCTCTCAAGAAGAGTCATTCCATTAGAGAGCCAACTAACATCAGCACAGAGATAAATGGGGGAACAGAAAATTGATTTTACACTTGCACTCTAAGTGTGGTCAGATGTTATAGGCCAGCACATCAAATAGGATTCCAAAGAATTACTGTGCCTGAAAAAATGGCAACACAAGAGCAGGTGGTTAAATACAGCTTAATAATGTGGTCTGATGTGCTTGGTGTATAGTGAAATATTTATTTACTCCTTCTGTTTGTAACATGACACATTCCTCTATCTCTTTTATTTTTTGTTAATGACTTTATTATCTCAGTGTAACTGATAACTTTCTATCCCAACTCATTGCTATCCTGTGTACCCAGGGCATATAGGCAGGTTAGCAGAGAATATTTATACTTTCTTTTAAGATGTAACATGTTCTACTTAATAAAGATATTTTAATAAAGTTCTGTTTTATATGATCTCAAGTCCAGATGAAAGTGTTATCCAGATGAAAAAAATTTAAAAGCCTATTGAAACTATGGAAGTTCATTGGACCCTCCGGAAGCACAAGATGGACGTTCACCTTTCAACTTGATGTGGTTTCTTTGCCTTCTACAGGCAGCTTAAGCTGTTGTAATGTTCAGTTGGGACCCACCATTTCTTTTCAGGTGTTTTCAACCTTGCTGTGGTTGAATAAAGTGAGAAATGATGAATGTGATACAGTGCCTTCTTTCCTCACTGCACTAAAGAGTCTCCAGGGGTAAGTAGAGAGCTGGCCAATGACATTTTTAAAAGCCCTGGTGTGCTCTTGGCAGTTTAACAAGAAAGTCATAACTAATATTTTTTTTCTCTTATAGACATTTAGGGCTGTGCAAGACCAAGACAGGCACTTTCCACATATTGCTGAGCAAGTGATCAATTCCAGTGTAGACTGAAGGGTGAATGAATCTCCAACACAGTAAGGAAAGATTGGAAACTGTAGTTCTTTCTTACAGATGTTTCTATGCAGCTGCCATTGAAATCCACTCTGTCTCTTCCCATGCTTTCCTCCATGGCTTGCCCTTCCTGAGTCTGCAGATTTTATGATCTCATACCACTTTACATCATACCAGTTTTTTTTTTTTTTTGCTCTTGGGAGCGAAGAGAGATTTGAGATACACACACTATCCATACATTATTCTAGGATACGGGCTGCTCTACGGAATTCAACTCTGCTGTCGGGGAGAAAAAATCACTTTGCCCAACTTCAAATGTAATTTTGAGAGAGATGAAGATAGGGTCGTATTTTGGACATTCCCTTGCTAGAAGTCCCGCTTTAAATGCATTGCTTTTACCTTGTTTTTTGAAATCAAGATTGAGTCTAAGAATTTAAAACACTGCTTTATTTTCTTGGTTAGGGAGCACAATGATATAAAAAGTTAACACAAAAACAGAGTAGTTTTGAATTTAGATGCTTTTGCTAGTGATGGTAGGATTGAGAAACTTGGTAAGTTCTCAAGGTCTTACCAATCTTTAATACTTGGGTTCTTTGCTTAACAGTAGATGCACGGGGAATTGGTGGCTGTCAAATTTCATCAAGGTAACTGACTCTCACTAAATCTAGACTCTTTCTGTTGCTGTTCCACAGTATTAGCCACATTCTCCCCCCGCCCCTTTGAAGCTTTAACCGTTTTGGCACATAGTTTTGAACTAGGTCAGTGTAATATTTGATGAACATTTTCTTTAAAGAATGATATTCCTTTTCCAACATAAAAATATCTAGATAATAAACTGCTTTTTAATATATCTATCGATTGGAGCTATTATGATATCTTTGAATTGGAAAGAAATAAAAAATAATTTGTTTTAATTATATCTACTTGTAAGCATGACTCTGACCTTATTCATTTTGAAGCATAGTAATATTCATTTTTCCTTTTTTTCTCCTCTCTCCTTTCTTCTCTCTCTCTCTCTCCACACACATGCACACACACATATATATGTATACACACATATATATGTATACATACTTCTCTCTTAAGTCCATGTGTAACTTTTTGTTTTCAGCTTTATTCATTTAAAAATTGTTAGATTTAAGAATCTGTAATAGAATTTCAGAACTGAATTCTTTAGACTAACCTCAGATATGAAGATATCAAGCTCAGAGTGCAGTGACCTCCTGCCCGTGGCCACACAGCTAATGAATACAGAACTGGCCCTGTAAGAATGCTTTTCTGAATCCTAGTTGAGGACTCTTGGTGCTGTACACCATTGCCCTTCAGATATCACAATCCCTACGTTCCCTTTGCTCTTTCCAAGGACAGAGCGTGACAGTTGTCTCTGCTGTCTTTACTGTGCATACATCCTAGGGCACACCACCACCCAGTGTTCATTGCCCTTCCTCTAAGATGGTGTAATTGATGCAACAGTTTTGTTGTTAATGCCAAGAAGCTGTGACCACAGATAAAAATTAAGCAGTGTGATCTCTTTAAGTATAGACTAGAATAACACATTTTTTTTCTTAGTGAAAGCAACAAATCATCATGTATTTTTCTGTTACTTTGGAGCATTTAATTCTATTTTGGAAGTAAAAACACAGAAATGTTTGCTACTACCTAGTAATTTATATTCATTTTTTGGAGGGAGGAGGGCATGAATTGTACCAACGATACAACCTTACATTTGTAAAGCTCTTGGTAATTTAAAATAAATTTGTATATATATTGTCTTAGTTGGGTTTAACAAAAGCTCCAAGAGAAACAAGTCAGCTATGATTATACTAAAATCCTAAAGATGAGGGGGGAAAATAGATACTTGAAAAGCTAACTTCTTATTCAATAGGTATATGCTAAGTGTCTTTCCTAGTCTATTTATTTTAGTCCACTGTATTCACAACTTGCAAACATGTTCAGATTCTAAGCCCATCAGGAAGCACACATGCACTCAGACTTTTAGACCTTGGCTACAGAACAAGAGTATTTATGCTACCTCAGTGGAAAACTTGTCATCAGTAACAGATGGAGGCCTAAAGACACATTTTGTTTGGCTCCTCCACCATTGACTCTGAAAGCATTTGTTAGAATGAGTCCCTGATTCACTAAATCTACAGATCATGCAAGATTTTTCCTATGCAGCCTCTCTGACACACTTAGGACTTCTGACAACACAGCTTCTTGGTTGGCAAAGAGAGCCAGGAGTTCAGACATCAGGCTCAGTCCCTTTGCTTTGGTGCCTCCTGTTGGCTTCTTTTGTTTATAATACCTGCCACTCCCTGAGGGTGTTCAAGCGCATATCTCTGAAGAAGGTTTTTGAATGGTTAGCAAAATAATTCCTGTTTTAGTTCACTTAGTAACTACCACTGTTCAAACAATATGCCTAAAACTCCATTTTTAATTCATCGAATTTATATAATATTGACTTACGATGATTAAAGAGGAATGTAGCTTTTCAATACCATTTTCTCTTTACCTTCATCCCACTGGAAGAAAAAAATTGTAATGCATATTAGTTTTAATTCTTTTCTTGACTGCCAGTATAGCATAAAACCATTTACTGAAACCCATTCCAAAACTTCAAGTACCTCTTTTTTTTTCTTAAACTTTTTTTTTTAGTTGTAGAGGGACACAATATCTTTGTTTTTATTCATTTACTTTTATGTGGTGCTGAGGATCGAACCCAGTGCCTCACGCAATATGAGGCAAGTGCTCAACCACTGAGCTACAACCCCAGCCTTCGAGCACCTCTTAATTATTGTCTCTGACCCTAAATATCTCTCCTCCTCTCACCCCCATGTCCTAACTGCTGCCACCTGTGTACTGTTTTACAAAGTCAAAATTGCTAACATTTTAGATTTTATAGTAGTAAAATTTCCTTTTATACATTATTAATAGGATTATTCTGAAGATTTAAAAATAATAAATAGTGTTAAGTTTATGAAAAATATTATTAATTGCACAGTTACTAAAACTGAACTTCTATAGGAGGAAATGAAAGCATCCTGGGTCAGGAAACCTCTGCCACGCAATAAATGCTGCTTCAGTCTGCACAAATAAATCCTCATTTATTAACCACTACCAATGACTCAAAATTAAGCTGTTTTATTAGGTTGTCTAGATGGGCCATGACTTATTGTGTATTTTTATAATTCCAGAATTTCAAACTGTTTGTTAAAGAATCCCCTGTACTTTATCCCTACCACTCTTTATTAAATGGAATCCATATTTTGTTTTGTTTTATTTATTTATTTTGTTCTTTATAATTATACATGACAATAGAGCATACTTTGACCTATTTATACAAACTTGAAGTACATCTTGTTCTAACTAGGATCCCAGTCTTGTGGTTGCACATGATGTAGACATTCACTATAGTGTATTAGCGTATGTATAGAGGAAAGATATGTCGGAATCATTCCACTGACTTTCCTATTCCTGTTCCCTCTCCCTTCCCTTCATTTCTCTTTGTCTAGTGTACTGAACTTCTCTCTTCCTCCACCCTGTTGTGTGCTAGCATCCACATATCAGAGAGAACATTTGAGTTTTGGCTATTTTGGGATTGGCTTGTTTCAATTAGCATAATAGTCACCAGATCCATCCATTTTCCAGCAGATGTCATAAAGTCATTCATTTTTATGGCTGTGTAATATCCCACTGTTTATATATATCACATTTTCTTCATCCATTCATTTGTTGTAGGGCATCTAGGTTGGTTCCATAGCTTGGCTATTATAAATTGAGCTGCTATAAACATTTATGCGGCTGCATCATAGTAGCATGCAGTTTTTAAGTCCTTTGCATATAAACTGAGGAGTGGTATAACTGGGTAGTTCCATTCCAGGTTTTCTGAGGAATCTCCATACTGCTTTCCAGAGTGGTTGCACCAATTTGCAGTCCCACCACCTGCCCCATATCTTCTCCATTTTTTGTTACTTGTATTCTTGATTATTGCCATTCTGACAGGAATGGGATGAGATCTCAGTTTAGTTTTACTTTGCATTTCTCTAACTGCTAGAAATGTTAAACATTTTTTCATATATTTATTGACCATTTTTATTTCTTCTTCTGTTAAGTATCTGTTTGGTTCCTTTGCCCATTTATTAATTGGGTTGTTTGTTTTCTTGGCATTAATTTTTTTGTTGTTGTTCATTATGTATCCTGGAGATTATATGAGATGCAGGTAGCAAAGATTTTCTTCCATTCTCTAAGCTCTTCTCTTCACACTTTTGATATTTTTCTTTGCTGTGAAGAAGCTTTTTTAGTTTGATACCGTCCCATTTATTGATTATTGGTTTTCACTTCTTGCACTTTAGGAGTCTTGTTGAGGAAGTTGGTTCCTAAGTTGGCATGATGGAGTGTTGGGCCTATCTTTTCTTCTAGTAGTCTGGTCTAAAATGTAGGTCTTTGATCCACTTTGACTTGAGTTTTTTGCAAAGTGAGAGACAGGGGTTCAATTTTATTATGCTACATATGGATCTACAATTTTACCAGCACCATTTATTGACGAGACTATCTTTTCTCCAATGTATGTTTATGATACCACTTTCCAGAATAAGATAATTATATTTAGGTGGGTTTTTTTCTGTGTCTTCTATTCTTTTCCCTTGGTCTTCATGTTTGTTTTTGTGCCAATACCATGCCATTTTTGTTACTATAGCTTTGTAATATAATTTAAGTTCTGGTATTGTGATGCTTCCTGCTTTTCTCACTAAGGATTGTTTTGGATTCTGGGCTCTTATTTTTTTCCAAATGAATTTCATGACTGCTTTTTCACATTCTATGAAGAACATCATTGGAATTTTAATAAGAATTGAATTAAATCTGTATAGCACTTTGGGTAGTATGGTCATTTTGACAATATTAATTCTGCCTATCCAAGAACATGGGAGATTTTTCCATCTTCTAAAGCCTTCTTCAATTTCTTTCTTTAGTGTTCTGTAGTTTTCATTGTAGAGCTCTTTTGCCTCCTTTTTTTGTGTGTTATATTGAATTGCAGGGGTTTTTTTGTTTTGTTTTTGAGACTACTGTGAATGGAATAGTTTTCTTAATTTCTCTTTTGGCTGACTCATTATTGGTATAGTAATGCAATTGATTTATGTGTGTTAATTTTATATCTTGTACTTTGCTGAATTCATTTATGTGTGCTAGTAGCTTTCTAGTGGAGCTTTTGGGTCTTCTAAATATAGGATCATGTCAATAGCAAGTAGGGATAATTTGAGCTCTTCTTTTCATATTTGTATCCCTTCAACTTCTTTCTCCTTCCTTCCTTCCTTCCTCTCTCTCTCTCTCTCTCTCTCTCTCTTTCTTTCCTTCCTTCCTTCCTTCTTTCTTTCTCCTCCTCCTCCTTCTTCTTCTTTTGCTTAATTGCTCTGCCTGGTGTTTCAAGGGCTATATTGAATAGAAATGGTGAAAGAGGGCTTTCCTATCTTGTTCCTATTTTTAAAGGGAATGCTTTCAATTTATCTCCATCTAGAATGATTAGCTCTTACGTTTAGCATATATAGCTTTTACAATGTTGAGGAATGTTCTTAATATCTCTAGTTTCTCTAGTGTTTTGAACATGAATGGATATTATATTTTGTCAAATGCTTTTTTTGCATCTACTGAGATAATCATATGATTCTTCTCTTCATATCTATTGATGTGATGAATTGCATTTATTGATTTCTGTATGTTGAACCAAACTTGCATCCCTGAAATGAAAACCATTTGATCATAGTGCACTATCTTTTAAATGTGTTTTTGTATGTGATTTACCATACATATATTATTTAGAATTTTTGCATCTATGTTCATCAGGGATATTGGACTAAAGTTTTCTTTCCTTGATGTGTCTTTGTCTGATTTGGGAATTAGGGTAATATTAACTTCATGAAATGAGTTTGAAAGGGTTTGCTACTTTTATATTTAATGGAATAGTTTGAGGAGCATTAGTGTTAGTTCTCTTTGAAGTTCTGGTAGAATTCAACTTAGAATTCATCAGGTCCTGGGACTTTCTTTGTTAGTAGGCATTTGATGACATCTTCAATTTCATTGCTTGAAATTGATATTTAAATTGCCTATTTCCTCCTGGTTCAATTGGGTAGGTCATATGTCTCTAGAAATTGGTTGAAATATTCAAGATTATATATTTGATTGAGTATAATTTTTCAAAATAGTTACTGATTCTCCTATTTCATTGGTGTCCAAGGTAATATTTCCTTTTTTATTACAAATTTTAGAAATTAGTGGTTTCTTTTCCTCTTTAACTTGATTAGCATGGCTAAGCGTTTATTAATTTTATTGATTTTTTTCAAAGATTGAATTTTTGCTTTGTTGACTTTTTGAACATTTTTTTTTAACTTCATTGATTTTTGGCTCTGATTTTATTTATTTCCTGTCATCTGCTGCTTTTAGTGTTGATATGTTCTTTTTTCCCAGGGCCTTGAGTTGTAATGTTAGATTATATTTATTTGGTGACTTTTCTGTTCTTTTAATAAATGAGCTCAGTGAAAAGAACTTTCCTCTTGGAACTGCCTTCATAATGTCCCACAGAATTTGATATGTTGTATTACTATTCTAATTTACCTCTAAGTATTTTTTATTTCATCCCTGATTTCTTCTGCAATTTATTCATCATGCAGTAGCATATTATTTAGTCTCTAGGTGTTAGAGTAGCTTCTATTTTTTATTATATTACTTATTTCTAATTTTATTCTATTATGATATGATAGAACGTGAGGTATTATTTTTATTTTTTGTATTTGCTAAGCATTGCTTTGTGGCCTAATATATGGCCTATTTTAAGAAAATAATCCATGTGTTGCTGAGAAGAAAATATTTTTAGTCATTTATGGATGAAATAGTCTATATAAGTCTATTAAGTAAATTATTAATTGTATTTCTCAGTTCTATAGCTTCTTTTTTTAGCTTTTTTGATGAGAGAGGCATGTTAATATCATCTAGTATCATTGTATTGTGGTCTCTTTGGTTCTTGAAATTGAGAAGGGTTTGTTTGATGTACATAGATGTTCCATTGTTTGGGACATAAATATTTGATTGTTATGTCTTTTTGATGTATAATTCCCTTAAGCAGTATGAAGTGACTATCTTGCTCCCTTCTGTTTAACTTTGGTTTGAAGTCCACTTTATCTGATATGAGGGTAGAAACCTCTGCTTGTTTACAATATCCATGTGAATGATATGATTTTTTCCCATCCTTTTAAATTCAATCTATGGATGTTTTTACCTTATGAGGTGAGTCTCTCGGAGACAGCATATTGTTGGGTCTTTTTTTTTTTTTTTTTTTTTTTTTTGGGGTTGGGGGTTACTGGGGATTGAACTTGAACTTGGACATTCAACCACTGAGCCACATCCCCAGACCTATTTTGTATTTTATTTAGAGACAGGGTCTCACTGAGTTGCTTATCGCCTCACTTTTGCGGAGGCTGGCTTTGAACTTGCAATCCTCCTGCCTTAGCCTCCTGAACTGCTGGGATTATAGGAGTGTACCACTGCACCCAGCAAGTCTTGTTTTTTAATCCATTCTACCAGTCTATGTTTCTTGATTGATGAGTTTAGGCCATTTACATTATTAATGTTATTATTGAGAAATAAATTTTCTTCCCTGTCATTTTGACTTATTTCTGGTTTTTAATTTGAATTAGTTTCTCCTTTAAGTGAATATTCTAGCATATTTTCTTTCTTTGCTGGCTTTCAATTTTACTTTTTATTTCTTCTTCATGAAATACTTTATTGAATATATTTTGTAGTGCCAGCTTTCTAATTGTGAATTCTTTTAACTTTTGTTATCATGGAAAGTTTCCCACCCCTGACTCCATGGAAGGTTTTCATCTAATCATTAAATTTTTCTGAATGTAGTATTCTTGATTGGCGTCTATTTTCTTTCATGCCTTGGTACATTTTATTCCAAGACCTCCTACCTTTGATGGTCTTGTTTGAGATATCAGTTGAGATGTGGACTGGTTTCCTTCTAAATATTACCTGTTACTTTTTTGAGCAGCCTTTAAAATTTTAATCCTTATTTTGCATGTTGAGGGTTTCATGAATATGTGCCTTAGTATAGGTCTGTTGTAATTATTTATATTTGGAAGTAAGTAAACTTCTGTGTTGGATTTTCCATTTCATCCTATGGTTTGGGAAATATTGATATTATTTCATTGAAAAGAGTGTGCATTCCTTTGGTTTGTATATCTGAGCCTTCATCTATCCTGATATATCTTAAACTTGGTCTTTTCATGTTATCCCATATTTCTTGAAAATTCTGTTTGTGTTCTCTTAAAATCTTTTCTCCATAGTCAACTTTATATTCGAGGTTATATATTTTTTCTCCATTGACTGAAACTCTGTCTTCCAAGTGGTCTACTGATACTTTCCATTGATTTTTAAATTCATTTTATTGATTCCTTCATTTCAAGAATTTTGAACTGATTCTTCTTCAGAATTTCTGTCTCCTTATTGATTTTTCATTTCTTGGATTTTCTCTCTAATCTAACACCTCATGTCATCTTTATCTCACAGATCAGTTTAACCATGAACTTTCGAAATTCCTTCTCTGACATTGCATCCATTGTAATATCATTGGATTCTGTAATTTAGGTATTTTGATTTGTTTGGGATGGTTTATTCCCTTGCCTTTTCATGTTGTTTGTATGTCTGTTCTTTTATTAGTAAGAATCTGAGGTAGCAGAGCTTTTACCCACCCTATGAATTTATGTTTCTGAAGATTTCTAGTTCCTCATGCTTTGGGGGAAGACAAATAATAACAACAACAAATTCAATCAATATTAAGCATTAAAATAAATATTTAGTTACTATTTTGGCATCTACAATGTTAATTGGTACTATAATTGGAAATGGTATGGCAGGCAATTGCCAATAGTAATGATATTATGTTCACAAAAGGGTTTGCCATTTCAAAAAGGTGAACCTGGAGAAAGCAGAGGAGATGTAGGATGAATACTTGAGGGGCAGGATGAGTTAAAGGAAGAGTGAAAGAGAGAACAAAAGAACAAAAGAGAGAACAAAATTTGGCTGTATGCATAAGAAAAGAGAGGAAGATAATCATGAGAAATAGAAGAAAAATGGCATGAGATAATAATAACAAAACAGAACAATAAATCAACAACAACAAAAAACAATATAAAATTGAGCCAAGTTGTATTAATCAAAATTAGTCCACAAAAGACAGAGTCAAGAAAATAACTACCTTCAAGAAATACTAAAAATAGAAGAGAGATATATGTATATGTATAAATGTCCATGAACCAATCAGAAAATATTAGTTGAAAGAGAGAGAGATAGAGAGAGAGAGAAATAGGTTCTTTTTTTCTGTTCATGTTATATTTATTATAGCACTCTTCAACTTAAAAAAAATTCTGTTTTTTGTTATACATAATAGAAGAATTCATTTATGTATTTTGATATATCATACATAAATGGGATATAATTTATCATTTTTTCTGATTGTACATGTTATAGAATCACATGGGTCATGCAGTCATGTAAGTACATAAGGTAATGATATTTGTTTCATTCTACTATCCTTCCTATCCCCATATCCCCTCCCCTCTTTTCTCTCCCTTCTACCTAATCTAAAGTAACTTATATTCAGTGGAATATTACTCAGCTTTAAAGAAGAATGAAATTATGGCATTTTCTGATAAATGGGTGGAGCTGGAGAATATAATGTTAAGAGAAATAAGCCAATCCCCCAAACCAAAGACTGAATGCTTTCTCTGATATGAGAATACTAATTCACAATAAGGGGGGTGGTGCTAGGAAAAAAAAGAGGTTCTTCATGGAAGGTTAAGGAATTGTTTCCGTTGTGATGGTTAAAAAATTGTCTATAATATTATATGTTGGTTGTCTGTTTCCAACTGTCATTTTTTCCCCGTTTTTTTTTTTTGAGGTATGTATTGTGTGCAAGAGTAGTACTTGGGGGCTGTTAACAATTCCTCCTCCTCCTCCTCCTCCACCTCCTCCTCCTCCTCCTCCTGCTTCTTCTTTTTGTTTTTTTGGCTAGTCAGGTTACCAATTCTTAGCTTCCTCTCTCAGCACGTGAGGTGAGTGGGTTGGAGGGTGTTGTCTACTCCACTCACAGCAAGAAGTCCCTGTAAAGTTCTGTGAAAGGGATTCACAGACCTGGAGCTCCTAGAGGTGAGGTTTGCATCTAGCCAGACCCCTGGTGCTTTTTGGTGAAGTTTAAATCAACTGTACCTTGAGTTCAGCTGCTTCTGGTCTTCATTGGGTGTCTGTAGTGCTTGAATCCCCCCTGGGTTCTGCTCGAGCTGCAGAAGAAGCAGTCCTTCACCATTCTCTTCCTCCCATGGCTCTCATATTTTGGCTGCCTTGGAGTCCCAAAGCACAAGTTCATTCCTCCAAACCCCCATCAAGTTCCAGTTGTTCCCAGCTGGTCCTGCCAACTTCAAGATTCAAAAAGTGAGAGACACTTAGGATCTCTCAGATCTGAATGTCTCAGATTCCCCTGGGTGCAACTCTTTCCTTGCTTGAATTTCACCTGGTTTTCTAGCCACACTCTGGATCATATAGTGGGCTGCTGCCAGGTCAGATTTTCGGACCCAGCTGGAGTTACACAGTTCTGGGCAACTGGGTTTGGACTCACACCTGCCATTGTCCATATCACAGCAGAAAAACACAGCAGCTCACCCTGCTTGCCTCAGGTCACTGGGAGACACGCAGAGTATCTCACATGAAAACAAAGTATAGCTCACCCATAGGATCAGCCCAACAATGTCCCTGATCAGCATTCTTTCTGCTTAAAGACCATCTTGATGACACCCCAAATGTAGGCTTTCTAGTCTCTCTTTGACCTTCTTCCTGTGGTTGATCTGCATCAATAGCTGATTTTGCCAGAGGTGGGCTCTTTCTTTTATTTTTTACAATCTTTATTCTATTAAAACTTCTGTGTCTCTAGACCATTCTGAGAGTCCAGTATTAAATCCCAGTAGGATTTCTTTTTTTTTATTTTTTTATTTATTTGCTAACCCTAAAATGAAGTTGTTGGTCCTTTTTTCTGGTCCTACACCAGGGAACAGTTTGGAAATGAACCTTCTCTACTCTGCCATCTTGACTAGTATGGAATCCATATTCTTAAGTATGTTCTACTGCTAACTGTTCTCTTTTATATAAATGTCAAGAGTAAGACAGCATAGTGACTAGAACCTTAGGAGTGATGCTACCTAAGTTTTAGCCTTACTCTGGCATTTGCTAAGGGTGTGTTGATCAACTCTGAGTCTTTTTTCTTGTCTGAAAATAGGAAAAATACACACATGTGGTTCTTTGATTGTATTGGATAACTCATCCAGATATATCAAGCCTAAAGCATCATTTATAATTATAAAACAATGAATAATTCTAGGTAACACAGTGGCAAACATTGACATACTACAGCTTAAGAACTGTGCTAGCTATAGGAATGCATGAGTTACAAAGACCAATATGTTAGAATTCCTTCAATCAAAATGCTTAGAATTTAGTAGATAAAAGGTAAAATACTTTCTATATTCTAAGAAATGAACTGTGGGCATCCATGGCTTTGAATTAACATCTCTTGGGTATTGTCAATAGTTAGTGTTATTATTTTTGCCATCTTTTCCTGATATAATACAATCTACAATAATTCATTTACTAATTCAGCAAATATTATTGACCCATTACCATGAGATAAAATATTAAACACAGAGTCAATAAGTTGAAGTCTGTGACATTAAGTAATTTCTAGAACAGAGGGGAAGATATCCAATAAAATATAACAATTATAATACAAGGGTCTAGATGATATGATTGAAACCAAACATTGGATATAAATAATGGCAGTACACTGAATTTGGATCCAGAAAAAATATTTAAAATAGAGGCTTGTCTAAAGTTCTCAAGACTTTAAGAAACCAAACATTAATACTAGGTAAGGCTATAGCTTTGAAAGTGTGCCTAGCAATTGAGAAAGGCGTGAGAAAGAAATCTGAAGAAGAAAGATGCGCCAAGATAGTGAAAGGCCTTGTTAATAACGTGACCTTTGTATTTAGGTGAAGGGCACACTACTGAACAGTTCAGTCAAATTCTTGCAATGTTGAGACTGTATTTCATGGCCAGTTCAGTCAAATTCTTGCAATGTTGAGACTGTATTTCATGGCCAAGGTGGCCAAAGTGTGTGTGTATGATCAGTGGAATGGCAGTGATTGATGAGCAAGTTTGGAAGCAATGAGACCACACAGGAGGTAGTCAAAACAGTAGAGACAGCAGATGATTTAGGAATGAACCTTATTTTGCCAGATAGAAATAAATGAAGTTTAGAGATGAAAATTTCTTTAGAGGATAAAATTAAAAGACTATGGTAATATGGGATGGAAGGGGGTAAGTAAGGTGAAAAAGTTTGGTATCAAATAAAAATATTTCTGGTTTGTAAGATTGTGTAGATGATGGATATTATCTAGGACTGAAAACTTAGGAAAATAAAAAGTTTTTTTTAAAGAGTTTCAACATATGAACAGATAAAGAAAACATGATATATATATATATATATAATGTTACAAACATACACACACACACACACACACGAAGAATTACTTAGCCACAGAGAATAAAATTATGTCATATGCTGGTAAGTGGATGGAACAGGAGACTGTCATGTTAAGTTAAATAAGACAATCCCCCCAAAAACCAAAGGCCAAATATTCTCTCTGACATGCAGAAGCTAGTCTAAAATAAAGGAGAGGGGCAGGGAGGGAGAGAGGAGAGGAGGGGAGAGGAGAGGAGAGGAGAGGAGAGGAGAGGAGAGAAGAGAAGATTCAGGGTGGGGTGGGGGAAAGAAATTCATTAAAATAAAAGAAAGACCAGTGGAGTAGAAAAAGGGAATTGATGGGAAGGGAGGAGAGAAGGATAAGGGAAAAACATTGGAATGAATTTGACCTAACTTTCCCATATACATATATGAATATACAACAGTGAATCTTACTGTTATGTATATCCACAAGATACATTAAAAAGGGGGTGGGGAGTAGTGGGGACTGAATCAGAGAAAATTATTAAAATTATTTCAAAATGAATCCTAATGTTATTTATCATTGACGTAAACCAACAAAAATGGAGAAAATGATATGAACTCACATACCAATTATATTAGAATTACAGAGCCTATGTTTATCGGGAGGAATATAAAGCCATGGTTTTTCAGACATTTGACCACAGGAGGCACAGGACAGTGATTGCTGAAAAAAAATGGGGAAGAATCAGCCTATTTTTCTGGACTTTCAGTCTCCCAAGCTACTGGGATTACAGGCATGCGCCATTGTGCCCGGCTTACTGTCTGTAAGGTTTTCAGGTGGTAACCCGGGGATGAGGGACTTAAACACAGTTTGTTGGTTCTGTTTGGTTAAGAGTTTGGAGTTCAGAAGACCAAATGGCTGATATTTTCAGGATAGTATACTGAAGAGGAGAAATCTTCACAGAGAAAAGCAGAGCTCAGGGGACCTGTCAAGGGGTACTTCAAATGTTTGGCTGAACACTGATCAGTCTGTATATGTGAGGGAATACCTCCGATGGCCAAGGGTAGAACACAGAAGAAAGGAGACAGAGCAATCTTTGCAGCTAAACATTTTGAGAAAGTCTAGTTTTGGACAACTGGAATATAAACACCTCAGATTCTATCTGACACAGGAGCATGGAGTAAAGTCATCAATATAATACCCAATGACTCTACAAAAATGTAGAAAAAAATTGATGCAGATTTAGTGCCCATTTATGATACCTAGTAACTGTTTCTATTCTATAGGATTTGAAAGGAACTTCTTCAATCTGATATATGGCATTTATGAGAAACCTACAGCCTATTTTATTGATACTTGATGGAAGTTGAAGGCTTTTTCTCTTAAATCTGGATACAAGGCAAAACTGTACACTTTTGCTACTTGTATTCAATATTTTTTGGGATATTGGGATACTGTGGACTGAACTGAGGGCACTCGACCACTGACCCACATCACCAGCCCTATTTCATATTTTATTTAGAGAAAGAGTCTCACTGAGTTGCTTAGTGCCTTGCTATTGCTGAGGCTGGCTTTGAACTCAAAATCCTCCTGCCTCAGCCTCCCAAGCTACTGGGATTAGAGGCATGCGCCACTCTGCCCCGCTTATATTTAATATTCTACTGGATTTCATATCATGAGCACTAAGAAAAGAAAAAGAAATAGAAGATGTTCAGATTAGACAGGAAAAAAATAAATTGCTTTATTCATAGAGGTAGTGATTATCTTTGTAGAATCCTAAGAAATCTATAAAAAGCCCTTTAAGAGCTAATTAATAAGTGTAGCAATGTTGTAGGACACAACAGTAATATAGAAAAATCATTTGTGGGCCTGGGGTTGTGGCTCAGCAGTAGAGTGCTCACCGAGCATGTGCAACGCACTGGGTTTGATCCTCAGCACAACATAGAATATAAATACATAAAATAAAGGTATTGTGTCCAACTACAACTAAAAAAAATAAAAAAATATATTATTTGTGTTTTGTGCATTATAAACAATTAGACATTGAAATTTAGTAAATACTATTATAATAGATAAAAATATGAAATATTTAAGAAAATAGTACCAAAGTTTCTCTACCTTGAAAGCTAAAAACATTGCAAAGCAACATAAAAGAAAACCTGAATAAATTCAGAAATATCAATTGTTTATGAATCAGATTTTTTTTTTTTTTTGTATCAAGGATTGAACCCAGGGATGCTTAAACCACTGAGCTAAAACCCCAGCCCTTTTATGTAATTTATTTAGAGACAGGGTATCTCTGAGTTACTTAGGGCCTTGCTAAGTTGCTGAGGCTGGCTTTGAATTGGCAATCCTCCTGTCCCAGCCTCCTGAGCTGTAGTGGACTTTATAAGATGTAAAGTCTCTAAATTTACCTATGAATTCAAAGCAATTCCAGGAAACTTTTTGTTTTTCATAGAATTTGATAAGCTACTTCTAAAATTTATACAAAAATATAAAGGCCTTAAACTAGCCAACATCATTTTACAAAAGAAGAGAATTGGAGGAATTATTCTACTAGATATCTGAGACTTATTCTAAAGATAAAGTAATTAAGACAGTGGCTTTTTTGGTAAAAGCAGATATATAAACAACAAAATATTGCATTTGGAAATAGACCTCCAAATTTACTGTCTACTGATTTTTGACCAAATTTTCAGCCAACGATGCTGAAACATTTGAGCATATGCACACAGAATTTAATTATTTCTTCACATCACATGAAAAAATTAACTTGAATCATTATACTAAGATGAGAGAAAAAGAATAAAAAATATTCTAGAAGTAAACAGGAGAAAATTGTTGTGAACTTGAGTTAGGCAAAAGTTTCTTCAACAGAATACTCACATGAAAGCAATGTCTGAAAAAGCAATGATAAATTGGAATTTATCAATAATAAGATATTTTCTTCCTTAAGAGAATCTTAAGAAAATAAAATGTCAAACCACAACTGAATAAAAATATTTGAAAAACGTATATCCAGCATATATAAAGAACAGTTACAACTCAATAATGGGGAGACAATCCAATAGAAATCAGGCACAACATTTAAACAGACACTTTCTTATAGAAGATATGAGGTTGACAAACACATTTTTTTCAAGTGGAAGGCAAATTAGACTGACAATGTGATACCCAAACACACTTACTAGAAGGACTAAAATGAAAAAAAATGACCTTGCCATACCTGGTGTTTATAAGATGTGATATGTTACTGTTGGGAATGCAGAAAGCCATGGACACTTTGGAAACATATTGACAGTTTGTTACGAAATTAACAAATACACTTACCCTATACTTAAACATATAGTCAACACTTATAGTATTATACTTAACACTATACTTATACCTATACTTAACACTTATTGTATTACTCAGTATTTCCACTCCTGGACATTCATCTAAGATAAATAAAAAGAATTGTATGTGAATGTTCCTAGCAATTATGTTCATAGTAGTAAGAATGTGGGAGTAAAAAAAAAACAAAAACAAATGCCTGTCAATTAGTGAATGAATAAACAACTGTGTTGCATTCATGAAATGAAATACCATTTTGCAATATAAAATAATGGACTATGAATATGAATATGTGCACTATCATGAATCTCAAAAGCATTATGCTAAATGTAAGAAGCCATAAAAAAGGGATTCGATATTGTATAATCCCATTTATATGGAATTATAGAAGATCAACATGGTAGTGATAATAAGACTCCCTATTGCCAAAGGATAAAGTGTAGAAAGATGGTATTAATTGAAAAAGGTTGGAGGGAATATTTTGATGTATAGGAAAGCTCTATACCTTCATCTTACACATTTTTCAAAGCTCATGTATACCCCTAAAATTGGTATATTTTATTCTGTATATATATACCTCAATAAAGCTGATTCTCTCCCCTTGGGGAAACTATATTTTGTTTTGGAGCCATTGAGGTTTGAGGAGTTTATCAGACATCTGTGTGAAGTTGTGTAGTATGAGGCTAGATGACAGAAAGACAATCAAATAGAAGTTCTTGATTTGTGAATTACTGGCATACAGATGATGAAGGGAGCATGGGTCACATAGGGGACAATTTTAAAAATGATGGGACTTGTAGAATGCTCATATTTTAGGGATAGATCGTCACCCATTTTGACTAAATTGAATGGTTAGAATTAAATACTACCAAGTCAATTTAGTCAAATTGGCTGTTACAGAGAGGCTGATTGTTATTTCTCTCCATGAAGTGCTAAAATTGGTGGGATGTATTCTGACCTATGACTGTAAAGGCCATCAGGAATTTACACTGAAGGGCATAGATAATTGCCTGGAAACTCTACCAGCTATCCTTGGGCATAAGGAGGAGGTTTTCTGAGCAGATATAATAATTAGAAATAAATGTAAAACTAACAATAGAACTCTTTTGCTTGTTAGGGCTTCTTATAATTATTGAAGTTATTACTTTTCAGTTTTTCCCCAAAGATTCCTGGCAACTTCCGAATATTAAAACATTGGTGTGTCTACTAATTCTTTTCCAAATTTTATTTATTTATTTACTCATGCCTTTATTTTATTGTTAAAATTTAAAGATCCATCAAAAATTCATAAACATTATAATATTATATATGAAAATTCAGTACATTATGGCCTTCTGTTTACATCTTTAAATATAAATATTAAATAGGTTACTTTAAATTGTCATTCTGTTTTGGAGCCTGATTCTGACTCCATTCAAGTTGACAAACTGCAACTGTAATGTTTTATTTATGATCTTTAATGGAATTTTCAGTTCGTTTGCATTGCTTGTCCAATTTAATTTTAGAAGTAAATTTCCTGAAACTCTGAATTAAGTCTTTTATGTGGAAGAATATAAGTCAGCATTCATTGTATTCATTTTTTGTGTTATTTCTGGAAATCTATTAAAGGGCAAATGGAAAAGCCTACCCTTTGTTTTTAATCAGGATATGACTTACCTATGTCACATAGAATTGCTTTCTCTCCCACTGTCCCAACAACCACCACCGTCTTGCTTGATTTTACCAATAAGCAATGGCTGACTTACTAGACAGCCATTCTGAGTGCCTCTTATTTTTGAAACATACTACTCTTGTTTCATGTGCTTTGCTGCACTGCTGGGTGTCCCACTTCTGGGCATATTCAGGAGATTGAAAGGGGAACTTACAGAGCTCCAAGTGTTGCCATACATGCAGCTACTCTCTCTAAGATAGTAGCTCTAACAACTTCTTTCCTTCATCAACTACTGTAACTCAGTACAGCAACTGAAAATCATGAGGCAATTTTAACTGTGACTGATTGGAAGGAAGAACTGGTCCACACAGAGAAGTTACCAACAGGCTGAGGGTGAGGGAGATAGGATCAGATCAGCCCCTTTACAGAGGTGGTTCTTAACACCAGTAGTCTACTGGCCCATAACCAACTCTTGCCAGTGTATGCAAGAAAACAGGTTTTGAGCTGAGAATTCACTCATTGAATTCTCTCTTAGGTTCTTATTAAAGAAACCCGCTGCATATTCTTATGTAAGAAGAAGTAGGAGCTAGCGTGACTGATGAGGTGACTTTCTGTATGCATTTTGCATATGTACCTTCCCAAGAAATCTTCATTACCCAGAGTAATTGGTGCAGGGCTCCTCCTAAAAGCCCAAAGGAAGCTGACACATGGAAGAATGATTAAAAACAAAAGAAAACAAATAGGCTGAAAATTGAAAGTGGTATTATTTGTAGCAAGGTTCCTTGAAATACCAAAAGCCTCAAGAAGATATTTAAATATTGATATTTTCAGGTTAAATGTTCACATGTTGAGACTTGTCATTTTTCTTATTGAGTAGTAATTTATTGAGAACATTAAAAATAACAATTCTGGTACTCATGATGAGGTAAGGACCCCTGATTCAATCCAGTTAAGCATCAGAACAGTACAGCAGGAGTATTTTATAGATTTATCAAAAAATATACTTAACAACCCTAATTTTATATAATATCCAAACAGAAGCTTCATATAGAATGTCATTTTTAGAAAATAGTAACTCCAAGAAAACTCAGACAAGTTAGATTAATTTTATTTCATTAAAAAATTATTTTTACATTTTAAATGACAATCTTTTCATAATAAATTTAGAAAATGGGGTTTCTTACTTTTTGTCTTACTACCATCAAATTCAATAAAGCAAAGATTATTAGGGGATTTGAAATTCTAGAATTAGTCAACAATAACTCTAAGGAGAGAGAGAATGATGTAATCAGTTTTATGACACTATGATATAATAGCAAGATAAATTTTATAGCATGTGTTTAGGTCTAAATTCAAAAATTTTGTTATTGGGTCTATAATGTAAGGATTAGCTGGTGTGCATTGTATTTGAAACTCGTTATGCTCTAAATATTTAGCTTTTCTCCTTCTTATGAGCTACATGATTCCTTCTCTCTCCAATTCATATGTTGAAGTTCTAACCCCATACTTTATCATTGTAACTGTATTTGGAAAAAAGACGTTTAAAAGAGATAATTAAAAGAAGGCCATCAGGGTAAGCTGTAATCCAATACCACTAGTGTCCTTATAAGAGAGGAAATTTTGACAAAGACACGTACAGAAGGAAGATAATGTGAAGATACAGGGAGAAGATGACCATTTACAGTCTAAGAACAGAGGCCTGGAAGATGCTTCTCTCACAGTATTGATAGGGAACCAGCCCACCAATGAAGTGTTCATTGGATACAGCCTTCATAACCATAAAGAAACACATGTCTGTTATTTAAGCCATTCAGACTGTTGTGGTACCTTATCAGGGCAGTTCTAGCAAACAAGCTTAATCTTGCATTGAAATCAGCTCCAATATAGAAACGGAGAATTATGTGGGGAATTCTAAAGTGAAAAAGATGTTATTCTGATTTGAAACCAAATTTAAGGGAAAATTATGTGCTCATTCATAAACTTGGGAGTTATATATGACAAAGATTAGTATTTAAACACAATAACAGAGATGTGAAGATCATTCTTGGTAAATTTTATCACAACAGTCTGAAAATCCACACACAGCTTTTATTAGTGTATGTTTGAATTATAAGAGGTTTTAGATACTCACAATCCTTCTCTCACTGCTGTAATTCAATTGATTCATAAACTAGTACTGTCTTAAGTGAGTAAACTGTCACTATGTAGTTTCAAATGGCATTTTAATACGTACGAGCTACACTAATAGAATTTTGAAGTCTTTTGTAGTGTACTCTCTCCAGATAGTAGATAAAATTAAATTATCTGTCAGGAAAGTGGAAAAAAGAAAACAAATCTTGTGATATTTAGGTTTAAGTCAATTTTGTGTTATTAATGAGGTATAATAATAGCAGGATTTAGCAAAATTATCTATAAAGAAACAGATGGCAAATAATTTAGGTTTTGCTGATCATATCACCTCTGTCACAACTATTTAACCATGAGGCAGCTAGGGATATTGTGTCAATGGTTGGGTGTTGCAATGTGCCCATAAAACTTTATTAACAAAAATAGGTGCTAACAGGAGTCAACTCACAGGATATATACTGCTAACCCTGTGTTGAGGACAAAATGTGTATGAAAAGGAATGTAAAAGAAAAACGGTTTTTACTAATGTTGGGTTTGATTTTAGGAGAGTCAGTCCTCTGTCTCTGTCTCTGTCTCTGTCTCTCTGTCTCTTTCCCTTTCTTCCTCCCTCCCCTCATTCTCTCCCCCGATTTTTTTTTTTTAAGTTGGAATTTTCTTTTCAGAATTTCTTACATCTAACCCCATTTTAAAATGAAAACAAACCAAACTTCCCTGGAATCCCTCTTTGATGAGATAAATTTAAAACACTGTTATTTGTCTTAAGATGTTTGAAAGGGGAAAACATCATTTTATTGTTTGTTTTTGATTTAGTAGGCAATCTCTCAGGGTATTTTTATATGGTTTTCCCAGACTGTATTATACATTCAGAAGGAAATACATTTAACAAGATTTGTGGTATAAAACATTGGGGGTAACATTTACTATTCTTAGTTACTGGCCACTCAGGACTCTCTGTAGCTTTGTGCAGTAATCCCACAGTACATTTAAAGCAAAAGTGAGCGCTATTTTTCCCTTCAATTCTAGTTTCATGTACAGATTTTGAAGAGCTATACTCTCACACAGGGCACCTGCAGATTTCATTAGTTTTTGTTAAATGTCTCTTTTCTTTATTGATGGCAAAACAGAAAATTACCAAATCATAAATTTTATAATACTCTTGCACTGATACTAGCAAAAAATGGAATGTGGAGAGAGCCTCTACTTGTAGAAAAAACCAAGAGGCAGAAGAAAGAGAAAGTTATACAGTTATTGGATAGTGGAGAAAGGGTCAGGGAAGAGAGAGATGAGGCAGCTGCACCCAAAAGGAAAATTTGGGAAAATGATGTTTAAAGAGTATTTGTAGGATATTTTCCTATATAATGTCTCCTATGTCTATAAGGGGAAAAAAGATTGAAAACCTGTGTCACTCCTATTGTGGAAGACTCTACATTCTCTTTTCATATTGGAAAAGAGAACATTTTAGATTCAGATTTTTGCTATTCCATAAGAATATATATATATATATATATATATATATATATATATGTGTGTGTGTGTGTGTGTGTGTGTGTGTGTGTGTAGGTGTAGGTGTGTGTGTGTGTGTGTATATATATATATATATATATATTTTAATGTGGTGATGAAAGTTTCTCTAACTCTAACTCTAATGGATCTTAGAGACTTATTTGGGCAAATTAGTTATAGAATGGGCAAAACTACCAGTGATCAAATTATACTCTAGAGGGATTAAGTTTCTTTCTTTCTCTCTAAGAGAAAGAAGGTGCTAGCTGCCCTCTATACAAGACGAGGCAGGAAAACACCAGGGAACATACTTTGTGTGCCTGTCTCCTGTTCTTTTCCTTATGATGAAAAAGTATAACTGAAAGTCCTTGGTTTTTAGGATGAAAGTGTAAAGGAACTTTTTCTTTGATTTAACAAGACCAGCCCCTTATGGATTTCAGAGCTCTAATTTGCATGCAAAGTTAGAGTCTCCTGGAAGGAAGGAGTCTGATGGGCCCCTAAACTAGTATTCCCAGGTAGTTGCTCTTGGGGGTACTAGATATCCCTTGTCATGGCTCAGGGACAAAAAAGGGGTCATGAGATCTCTGACCAAAAATCAGCAATGGGCTAGCACTTAGTTGAAAGGGGCAAAGCAAGCCAGGGCTGCAGGCTTCTCTCACCTTGCTTTCATAGACAGTGGTAGTGGTTTTGAGTGGTTCACAGTTGAATGGTAAGAGCCATCAGTATGAAATGCCTTATCAGAGAGAGAGAGAGAATCTATTTTTTTTTCCTACATGTACAATTCATGACTATTTTTACAAAGATAGGGCTAAAGAATTTTCCTAGTGTCTAGTTTAATATCAAAGTAAATGTCAAGAGAAGCACATGGTGGTCTTTCAACCTCATCTTTACAAAATTATTTTTACATAGGAGAGGCACTTAAGATGAGTTTAATAAATAGATTTCTATATGGATTTGTTCTGTTAGATGGGACTAGGACTGCCAGTGAATTCAGCTAACCAAATTATTGCTTCAGCTGTCTCTAAATAGGGAAACTTTTATTCTAAAACTATTTTCCTTGAAGTAGTTTAATGCTTTTTTAATATCACATAAAATATCACTTTTAAATAGATTCATCCTGAGTGTGCTTGTGTTGGTTCAAAAGACATGTTCCTTTTAAAGATTTGAGAAACAGTTTTCTAGAGACTTATTACAAAACCATTTCTCATGGAACAAGAACATGTAGTTTCACGGTGCAAGATTGCCTGATGTTTCTCAGGTTTAAATGGCTCAGGTAAGATAAAGGAAAATTCGGCAATGTCAGAAGAGAGAAGAAAAGATTTATCCTTAAGTAGAAGAGATAACCGTGTCCCAAGTGTACAGAGGAGAAAGAATTGAAGTATTTCTGGTAACCTGCCTATTCTTAAAATGAGATTTTAGTAAGAAGAAACTATTAACCGTTTGGGGGCAGTTTAGGGACATTGTACTTGGTATTCAAAAAAATAGGTTCAAAAGCCAACAACTTTTATCTAGAAATGGTGAAGAGAACTTAATGAAAACGATTGACTTTTTAATACACAAGAAGGACACTACAGATTCATCTAAATAAGATGAATTATTTATGTGCTACAAAATGAAATTTCTCTACCCCAAAGTTGAAATTACCTGTAATTCTGTTTGCTTGACAATTCTAAATGAGTTCTCTTGTACCTAGAAACACATTCTGTAAATAAGTTATAAAATCCCCTAGTAGTCATTTTGCTATGGTATTAGCATGACATTTGTCACTAATATGATGCAAATATATTGTTTATACACTTAGAATGATAGTAAATTTGATATGACATTAAAATATGTAGCTGAATGCCTCTGGTGTCAGTTCTGGCTCATTTAGACACCGTCTTTGAATACATAAATAGCCGAGTTGATGGTGCCTTTTAGTTTTTTCCGTCTACTTGATTTTAATAGATTATTGCTTCTCTTAGAGCTATTTGAAATGTTTTTCTTTATTCATTTACAACATAAGTTAATATGTCATTTTTCTCCCATAAAATTTTGAAAGCAGAGAGGATATTGACAGTGCTTGTACAGTGTCTCTATGCATATTTCAAGGCTTTAAATAAGTCACTTGAAGAAGAATAGGCCCATATGCACATCTGTCATTGCTATGTGATTATCCAAAGCTAAAATTGCAATGTCACTTTTAGAAAATGAAACAATGCCCCAGTTGCAGTAACATAAAAGTTGATTCTGAAAATATCAATTGTTATCTGTTATTTACTTTACATATTCTGAAACTAGAGGTGATCATATGACTTTGAAAGGAAATATTTTGGTATTGACCAAAATGTTTCCCCATAATCTTTTCACATTTGCAACATAGGCTGACTCCTTTTCATTTTTACACTTAAGTAAAATTTTTAAAAAATCAAACATTTTTTTCAACTGTTGGACAAAAATAAAACTTTGTTTTGGGCAAACAATTTATGATTACATTCTGTATATTACTAATCCATACTGTGACATTCATTGTTGCATTGTGAAATGTGTTAATTCATCTTACCTTTCTCTTAGTATTTATGACTTCCATTATTTGTCTTGATTACTATTGTATTTGACTAAAGTAAAGCTTCAGTGTGTGTATATCCTTCTTGTTCAATGATTTATTTGTGATACAATGAAGCACTTCTGCTTCCCCTAAATTCAAATATCAAACAATTTCAGAATCAACCAATATTTTCTATTATTTAGCTCTACTGTTTCTGTTGTTCTGCACAAGATATTCTAATAATCACTAAGTATGGATGACTGTACCTAATGATCCTTTTTTCAGAAATGCTCTTTATTGCCAGTCATGGACTTTAAGACTTATTGAATTCAACCAGTCAGTTTAATTTAACTAGAACTACAGAGATGTTAAGCAGAACAATGATACTCCTCCTCATTTGTATGATATTTTCATAGCCAATATAGTAGGTAGGACTATTTTCATTAGTGAGATTGTATAATAGCATTAAGAATTTTATTTAAACAAATACTTCTATATAAAGAGATACAATTCAATTATATATATTCATTATATTGCTAAGTCACTGATATTTATCCCTTGGGGATCTACAGAAAACATAGTTTCATAGCATATAATCTAAATTCAGTAAAAAAAAAATACTTTGAACAAAATTCAGTAAAATTAACTATAATTTTACTACCCAGAAACTGTTCTTTTACTTCTAGAAGTTTTTCTCCATGAGTGTGCTTATACACTCAAAACTTCATCAATGAAATTTGTCTCACACTCTGTATGTGAATTTAAATATTGCTTCATGTATTTCTACTAAATTTTGTGGGAATTTACCCATACAACTAAATATTTTAAAACTCTCCTTATAACTGTGTGTTACTTTTTCCTAGAGTCAAGGATGCATAGTAAAGTTACGTACCTTACCTATCTTATTTATGCTTGTATCTTTAGTAACATAGAGTAATGGTCTATTAGTTTACATAGTAATAATAACATACATAATATAGTATACTATATTATTATCACTATATTATTATATAGTCATAATAATATACAATAATATGGTATATATTATATAGTAAATAAAAATTGTTTTGGTTTGGAATGGTTAAGTGGAAGGACTAGTATTGAGAACAGTGGTTGGTGGCCAAAACTCTGCATACCATTCCCCTCCCCTCTCTAAAGCTTGTCTTTATTTTTATTTTATTATTATTATTATTATTATTTTTTGTCGCGGGGGGGAGTTGTCTGGACTATTTTGTGTAAAGTCTATTTCCCAGAAGCATGAAGTCTCTGAAGTTGCTACTGAAAGGATTCAGTCTTGGATGTGTGTGCACAGTCATTCTGGAGTGGCAGTGGTTTCAGCAGGTCCCTCTTTGTTTCTAGGTCTCCTGGCATCAGATCCAGCTTTCTCACTCTGCTAATTACTATCTGATTGTGCTATTGTTTTTGACAAATGTAATGTGACTGGGCATATAATACCTGGTCAATTGAATCTGGGCTGCCTCCTGCAGGGGTAGTTTTTGTTAATGGTCAAATGGATGTTCTGAACCAAAAAGGACATTTAGTTTTCTCTTTGCCTGTTTTCTCGCTGATAATTAGTTGACTTATGGTTTAGCATCTTGCTCTGTTAGACCTACCCGCCTTCTTTTAATTTATATCACCAAAATATCCATTGTTTTTGAAAGTTGCTTTATGCTTGAACTTCTCAACATTCTGCTTCCAATGAAGTTATTTCTTTTGGGTTAGGAGCTCCCTGCCTTTTGACAGCTGTTTTCACTGGGCACAAAGACTGCTCCATTACTCTGAATCTGAGGGAGGGAAAAGTGGCCTACCTCTCTGTCAGTTACTCCTCTATTCTGATGACATGATGTTGGGCAGAGGGTGTTTCTTCCTGACTTGCCTCTCTCGTCATGGAAATTATACCTTCTGGTAAATTGTCAGAAGACAATTAGGATAGCAGTGCTCTTGGTTAGGGTGAAGAAGCTTTTGAGTTTGATTCTACCCCATTTATTGATTCTTGATTTTATTTCTTGTGCCTTAGGAATCTTGTTAAGGAAGTTGGTTCCTAAGCTGACATGATGTAGATTTGGGCCTACTTTTTCTTCTGTGAAGTCTGTGTGGAGAAGGGAGACCTTGACCTTAGGAACTTAGGCCTCTGGAAATGTGAAATGCTGGAAGTGTGTCCCTCATGTAGGGATACCATGGCCCTAGCTGGCAGAGAGGTGTGTTTGGTGGGGATGGAAGAAGCATACCATTGACTCAAGTATCAAAGATTCTTGCTATTCTTTCTGAAATTTAGTATATTTTCTTGAAAGATTGTCTTTTCATTTGTTTTCCATTATTAGAAACACCTTCTGAGACTTTAAATTTTAAAAAATATAATTTTCACAAGTTATAGTTTTTTTTTTTTTTTCTTGAGGAACAGAGCTGCTGGTGGAAGTTCTTGCTCCACCATTATGGAAATCAGACTCCTTCCTTAATATTCAATATTGTCCACATATTATCTTTATTTAAACATTTATTTTTTCTTATTAGTTACATATGACAAGTAGAATGTATTTTTACATATTATACGTATATAGAATATAACTTTTGATTCTTCTGATTGCACAAGATGTAGAATTACATTGGTTATGTAATCTTATGTGCACATTGGGTAGTAATGTCTGATTATTCTACTATCTTTCTTATTCACATTCCCCTCCCTTTCTTTCATTCCCCTTTGTCTAATTCAAAGTACTTCTATCCTTTCCTACCCCCTCCCCCACATTGTGAGTTAGCATCGACATATTAAAGGAAACATTTGGCCTTTGTTTTTTTTGGGATTGGCTTATCTCATTTAGCATGATATTTTCCAGTTCCATCCATTTACTGGCAAATGACATAATTTCATCCTTATTTATGGCTGAATAATATTCCATTGTGTGTACACAACACATTTTCTTTATCCATCCATCTGTTAAAGGACACACAGTTTGATTCCATAGTTTAGCTATTGTGAATTGAGCTGCTATGAACATTGATGTGCCTGCGTCACTGTAGTATGCTGATTTTAAACCCTTTAGGTATAAACCAAGATGTGAGATAGCTGAGTCAAATGGTGGTTCCATTCCAAGGTTTCTGAGGAATCTCCATACCACTTTCCAGAGTGGTTGTACTAATTTGCAGTCCTACCAGCAATGTATTAATGTACCTTTTCCCCCACATCCTAACCAACATTTATTGTTACATGTATTCTTGATAATTACCATTCTGACTAGAATGAGATAGAATCTTAGTGTAGTTTTAATTTGTAATTCTCTAACAGCTAGAGATGTTGAACATTTTTTCATGTATTTGTTGACCAGTTGTATTTCTTCTTCTGTAAAGTACCTGTTCAGTTCCTTAGCCCATTTATCAATTGGGTTATTTGGGTTTTTTTGGTGTTAAGTTTTTTGAGTTCTCTATATATCCTGAAGATTAATGCTGTATCTGAGGTGCGGATGGCAAAGATTTTTCTCAATATGTAGCAAAATGAAATTAAATCCCTCTCTCTCACCCTGCACAAAACTCAACTCCAGGCAGTAGACCAGAGACCCTGCACCTAATAGAAGAAAAAGTAGGCCCAAATCTACATCATGTCATCTTAGGAACCGACTTCCTTAACAAGATTCCTTAGGCAAAAGAAATAAAATCAAGAATCAATAAATGGGGTAGAATCAAACTCAAAAGCTTCTTCACAGCAAAGGAAACAATCAATAATGTAAAGAGAGAGCCTACAGAATGGAAGAAAATCTTTCCCACAAATTTTGATGAGTTTTCTCTACAAATAATAATTCCTGTTATTCTAATTCATTTGCTATTTTAATTATTATATAACTAGTTAGCTAGTGTGTGTGGGGAGTTGAGTAGAGGTGGAATGGAGATATCTTCATTATTTTAGCCTTTTATTTGCTGCTTACTATTGCCACTCATGTGGGTCCTCAGCCTTCATTTCTAGACTCTTCTGACAGCAAAAGCTAAACCCGTGTACAACAACCCTCCTTTTCTATTTTTCATTTGCTTTAAACATACAGATTATAAACTCTGATTTCTTAGATATCTGCTTATTTTAAAAAGTCTAACCTTTATAAGTTACTTTGTTTAGATATCACTTTTTAAAAATTTTTATTGCTTTATTTTTTTAAATACATGACAGCAGAATTCATCACAATTCTTATTACACATATAGAACAATTTTTCATACCTCTGTTTGCATATAAAGTATGTTCACACCAATTCATATCTTCATACATGTACTTTGGATAATGATGTCCATCACATTCCACCATCGGTGCTAATCCCCTGCCCCCTCCCTTCCCCTCCTTCCCCTGTTACCTATCTAGAATTCATCCATTCCTCCCATGATCCCCCTCCCTACCCCACTATGAGTCAGCCTCCTTATATCAGATAAAACATTCGGCATTTGTTTTTTGGGGGATTGACAAACTTCATTAGCATCATCTTCTCCAATGCCATCCATTTACCTGCAAATGCCATGATTTTATTCTCTGGATTGGATTTTATTTACTTTTGTAGTTAAAATTGTGATTCTTACCATTCTTAGGTGGATATTTTAAAGGTAGATGCACCTATTTTGTCTACTGTTCTTTATAGTTCTGTCAGTCTTTATGTATTAAAGCTTCCTTATTTAGTATATGCAGGTGTAGAAAATTCATCCTCTAGGAGTATTTAAATTTTTATCAGTGAAATGGTTACCTACTAGGCAGGAACTGTAAGGATCAAGCTTCAATATTTATGTGTATGTGTGTGGTGGGGTGCGGGTGGGGGGCAGAATGTAGCTGCTGCCCCTTCAAGTTTGTCTTTGAGTTCAGATAAAGATGTCCAGAAGAAACCACAGGAAATCAGCCAAAGTCACAAAGTTACTGGGTCAAGATGAATCACTCTTCTAGGTGTCCTAGAAGTAAATTTACTTCTAGGAGTAATTTTTACTTATTATAATCTATGTATACTTCTATTTTTGCCCAGGTGGCTTTCCTTAGCACCATTGAACTTATAAAGCATGATCTCCAACTGAGCATGCTTAGGAATATTCCCACCTCTACATGTGATGATGGGTTCTTCCAAAGTGAACATACATGTTTCCTCAATAAAAACCCTTTGCTTTCTTTGTTCTGGGAGACACTTTGTTTTGAGATTTATTCCCAGTGTTCTTACTTGTACAAGTGTGGAGAACAGGCTGTGTCCTGCTGCAAGTTACTCCCATGTTTTATAGGACTACAGTGCCTAGCTCTGAGCTACTCCATTTTATAAGCAGCAATTTACCCTGGTTTACTACATATTGAGTACATGTGCTGAGGCAGAATGACTTGGTAACTGGTTTAGGTAAGCAAATAACCACCTGATGTTGGACATAAAGAACATATCAAAAAGAATATCCCCCAGTCACAGAGCAAAATCATCAGACACAAACTGATAAATTAATCATACTAATAAAATTACTACCTGTGAATTTATCAAATTAAATCAGGGGAACATGGATAAATGGACACATCAAACTTTTAGCAGAAAAACCAGGACTGTGAGCTTACCAGACACACTAGAACACAGAATGGATCTTCCTTACCTGAGACACGTAAAAGAAGAATACACCTGCTTATCATCAGAACACCAGGTGTACTCCTGACTTTATCCTTGGGCTTCAGGTGAGCTGGATCTTATGCTTGATTTGATTCACATTGGAACTGCCTTCCTGCTATCTGGACTCTTGCCTTGAACAAGCTCTATTGCTCCAATAAGTTCAGCTGCACTTGTTCCCTTTTCTTGCATTTGCAGTGACTTGCTTCTGTGTCAGCTGTCTGCCTTTGCTTTAGGTTCTGCCTCTTTAAACCTGTTGTACTGTTAACCCTCCCTTAGTACTTCTGTGACATATATGTCATTGTGCAAAGTGTGAAGTGATGTGTGACTTGAATCTTATAGATTTAGTAGTTAAGATTACAATGGAATAAAAGATGCTGATTGCCACCATCCTGATACCAAGTGAATCATGAATACTCTGTGGACAAAAGTCAATAAAAGTGATTAGCTCTTGAAATTATTGTTATTCAATAAATTCTGACATTGTGGAAATACACAAACGTGTCTGGCGTATGTTAAAAGCATAACTGGCACATGAAAATAAAATAAAATAAATAAATAAAATAAACCTTTCTTTATTTTCTTCATCTCCTAACCCTGTTTATTATCTTTGTCCTCATCAAGGGGCAAATCCATTGTGTTTGGTTACACAATGTGACTTTCTATAACTATAGTCATGATTTTTACCTTAAAATAATTTTTAAGTGATTAAAATCTATTTTGTTTGATTTTTACAATAGTTACACCAAATTTTAAAATATCTTTCTATATTTAAGGACTATCTTTCAAAAATATCATGTATTTAGATTCTTTTCCTTTATTCAGTAATTATTAATTACTTTCTATTTAGTCATTTAAATTAGTGTTTATATAATGTACATAATTTTATTCATTTATTTAATCCCAATTTATTCAATTTTTGTCTCCTTATTTTATACAATTTGGTTTGAAAACTATTATCTTACTATTTTGTTTTTATGTCAGGAATATTCCATAATCTGCTTTCTATTCTTTAATTTCTATTTTTCTATTACTCTAACCCCTTTAACTTGAACAGTTTGCACTTTTTTACCTTATGTCAAGGGTTTCCTCAAAGACTACAATGTGTATGCTAGGTATGATTAAATTTAATACTTTATTGTTTTTAGCTACTAGACTCCTACAATATTTTAACTGCATATAACTTTGCCTGGCTTTTTGTGCTGTTGTTACCTGGCTTTCAAATCTAGATTTTAAGTTTCACAAGATATTATTAAAATGTTTAAAGCAATTCATATTCATTTCTATCTACTCAAACTCTACTTGTTGCTCTCCATTTTTTCATACATTTCCTCCTGAGATGAATTTTCTTGTGTTTGAAGAATACCCAATTGTATTTCCTTCAGTTTGAATCTGCTTTTAAAAAATTCTCTAAGGTTTTATTTTTGTTTGTCTGAATATGTCTTTATTACCTTCTGTTTTGTAAAATAATTTTTCTTGATATAGAATTATAGGTTGGTCTTTCCTGTCTTTCAACACATTAATGCTATTTCAGTATCTTCTGATTTTCATTGTTCATTGTGAAAAGTCAACTTTAAATTTTATAAGTCCTTTCTTGGCAAATTAATTTTTTCCAACTGCTTTTTATAATAGTTTATTTTGGGGTTGTATCAGTTTTACTATGATGAATCTAAGTGTGTTATTTTCTTTTTATTTAAAATGTTCAGGTTCTTTTAGAATTTACCTAGTCTGTGATTTCATGTCCTTCATCTCTTTTAGAAAATTCTAAGTCATTGCTTCTTCTATTCTAGCTTCTACCCCATTGTTCTTCTTTTATCATTTTGTATTTCGATTGTTACATTTTTTATCACATTATTATTGTCTCCTGTGTTATTTACAATTTTTTTTCCATTTTGATTCCCTTTTGTGTTTCAGTTAAGATTTTTGTTTAGTTCACTGTTTTTTTATTCTTTACCTGTAAGTCACCTATTTCTAAATCCAACTATTGAGTTTTAAACTTCAACTATTGTATTTTTCTTTTTCTCTCATTATGTTTCAAATCTCTTCCTAAATCTCCAAAATTTTCATTTCATATCTGAACTAAATTTATAATATTTATTTTAAAGTTATGGCTGCTTATTTCAATATCTTAATATTCTTTATGTTTCTATCGCTTTATTATCTCTCTCACTCTTTGATTTAGTTGTTTTTTTTTTACTTATTAGAGATTTTTTTTTACCATATATTAAGTAGGAAAAATGATATTAATTTTGGATATTGGGTTATAATTTCTTTTTTCGTGAGAAATTTAATATTTTATTTGTTTTTGTTAATCAATTATCCTAAGGCAGACATCCATCCTACATATCTAGAATTTCGAAATTCTCCAACCCACATCAAACTGCCAGGAGTTGTATGTGGCCTGTGTGTGGCCCAGTCCTTCTTTCTGCTCAACTTCTCAGGCCTTTAGTCTTAATTTACATATTTTAAAGGGAAAAGCAATGCCAGATATTAAGTTTATCTATCTGAGCTGCTCTTCTCATTATGATCGCAGCATGAATGGCCTCTCTGATGTGGTAACTCCTCCATTCTTTGAAGTAATTATAAATCTATATTTCTAGTTTTTATGTGATATGGTTGTTCTAATTTGGAAAACAAATTCTATCTTTAATCAGAAAAATATAGTAAATGTTTTAACTCCATTTTTTTTTTCATTTTATTCTTAGGAATGTGTCTAATCTTTATATTGGAGCTTTTGTTGTTTGTTTCCAAATTTTTAAATACTCTCTTGCATCATTTTACTTTCTTTGATGTTGCTTTTGAATTATGGGAGAGTTTATAATTATTTGTCTCTGTTTCATGAAGCAGATTTTCTGGGGCAGAATTCTGTTTTTTTTTTTTTTTAACTGATAATTTTTGAGAGTGTTAATTTTCTTTCTTTCTTTGTTTTCTTTCTTTCTTCTTTAATTGGTCCATATTATACAGAATTGTGAGTTTCACTGTGGTATACATACAAAAAACCCATAATTTTAGTCATTGTTAACCTTATTTAACTCATTATCCTTACATTATTCTTGTGTTTTATTATTATTATTTCACCTGTTCTCACCTATGGATATCTATTTCTGTTTTATATAGAAATAGTCTCTTGTCATTGATTTTGGTTACAGACAGTTTTCTAAACTTTGTTTTTGAAAATTTTCTTTTTAGAGGTAATTTATTTCTCTGCATGTTCTCTATACAGGTGGAGTTTCCATTGTTTTGCAATTTCAATTCATAAACTTTATATTTAACTTTCTCATTCCTCCTTTTTACACGCAGACTCTGGACCAATCCATAAATTTGGGACACAGACTCTGATTTTACATATTGTCTGCTTAAATACTTGTCAAACAAATTCTTAGTTGCATAGAATTGAAGTTGGTTTGTCACCCAAAGCTCTCACTGTACTTCCTGGTATCTGAAAATAGGAATTCATCTGTGGTCCAGCAGATGCTCATTGTAGCTCTTGCCTACTGTGGGAATATCATCATCCACATCCAGTGCCTGCTTCTGTCTCAGAATTTTTTTATGATTGCATATTAATGGCAAAATGGTGGGTTTCATTATTGCACATTTGTGGATACATAAAAACATAATTTGATCAATTTTGCTGCCCAGTACTTCCAACCTTCCCTTCTTCCTCCCTGGTTACCTTCCTCTAACATAATGATTCCCCTTCTAATTTCATAGGACTCCATTTTTTGTTTGTTTTTTTGTTTTTTTACTCCTAGTTTTTCATATGACTGAAAACATATGACACTTTTTTTTTCTCTGAGTCTGACTTATTTAGTTCAAAATTATGGTCTCCATCTATTTTCCTGAAAATTATATATTTTGTTTGCTTTGCTTTTTGACTGAGTAAAACTATACCATGTATATATGCCACACTTTCTTTATTGATTCATCTGTTGATGGACACCTAGGCTAGTTTCTTAACTTGGCTATTGTGAATTGTGCTATAATAAAAAAGAGTATGTATCTCTAAAATATGCTGACTTTAATTCTTTTGGAGAGATATCAAGGAGTGGTATAGCTGGATAATGTGGTAGTTATAGATTTTGATCAGCCTCTATACTGATTTCTGTAGTAGCTGTACTAATTTACACTGCTATCAATAGTTCATCAGAGTTCCTGTTTGCATTCGTGATGCTTGCCATTCTAACTGAAGTAAAATGGATCTCAGGATAGTATTGATTTGTATTTCCATGATGACTAAAGATATTAAACATTTTTTTATATAATTGTTGGCAATTTGTAAATTTGTAGCTCCTCTTTTGAGAAATATCTGTTCAGTTCATTTGCCCATATTTTGAGTAGGTTGGTTGTTTTTCTAACATTGAGGTTTTTTTTTCCCTTTAGTTCTTTATACATCCTGGATGTTAGTCCTCTTCTGAAGTTGTTACTGGCAAAAACTTTCTTCCAGTCTGTCAGTTGTCTCTTCACTCTGCTCATTTTCTTATTTGTTGGGCAGAGCTTTCTAATTTGAGTCCATCACAATTACTGATTTTTTTTCTCTTACTTCCCAAGCTATAGGGGTCTTATTTAGGAAGTCTTTGCCTACACCTATATGCTAAAATGTTTCCCCTACAGTTTTTCCCTAGTAGTTGCCAAATTTCTTGTCTTATAATTAGGTCTTTGGTACGTTTTGAGTTGACTTTTGTAGAGGGTGAGAAATACATATTTGGTTTCATTCGTCCACATGTTGATACCCAATTTTTCCAGAACCACTTGTAAACAAGTTATCTTTTTTTTCTCAGATATAGGTCTTTGGCACCTTGCTGTAGAATAAGATGACTTTAACTGCATGGATTCTTCTTTGTCTTCTATTCTCTTCCATTGCTCTATGCAAAAAACATTATTTTTCATTACTGTGGTTCTGTGGTAGAATTTAAATTGTGTAATTTGATGCCTGCATCATTGCTCTCTCTGCTCAGAATTGCTTTGGCAATTATCCATGAACATGGAAGATACTTCCATTTTCCAGTGTTTTGTTCAATTTCTTTCTTCAGAGTTCTATAATTTTCATTGTAAAGAACTTTCACCTCCTTGGTTAAGTTTATCCATAGTTTTTGTTTTTTTTAAACTATTATGAATGGAATTATTTTTCTAATTTTTTTTGGTGGATTCATTATTGGTTTGTAGAAAAACTATTGAGTTTTGTGTGCTGATTTTACATCCTGATACTTTCTTAATTTTTTTTTTTCATTAGTGGTAGAAGTCTTTTGATGAAGATTTTAGGCTCTTCCAGATATAGGATAATATCATCTTCAAATAGGGATTATAGGATTTTTTTCTTTCCTATTTGTTTCACCTTTATTTCTGTTTCTTACCTAATTACTTTGGCTAAAATATCAAGTACTATACTGAAAAAAAAAGTGGTGAGAATAAGCCATCATTGTCTTGTTCCTATTTTTGGTGAAAATGCTTTCATATTTTCTTCATTAAGTTTGATGTTGGTTTGGGTTTGTCATATGTAGTTTTCATGATATTGAGGGAAGATTCTGCTATTTGGTAGTTTCTTTAGAGTTTCTATCATGAAGGATTGTCTTATGTTGAGTTTCATCAAAGGCTCTTTTTGCATCCATTAAAATAATTATTTTATTTTTGTCCTTAGTTCTATTCACATGATGTATTACATTTACTGATCTGTGTATGTTGAAGCATACTTGTATCACTTTGATAAAACCAACTAGATCATGCTGTGTAATTTTTAAAATATATAGTTGGATCCTATTTGCTAACATTTTATTAAAGATTTTTGCATTTATGTTCATGAAGTGTATTGGCCTCTACAGATACTTGAAATATCTTTATCCAGTGTTGGCATCAGGGTAATATAGGCTTTATAGAAGGAATTTGGAAATATCCCTTTCCTTTCAATTTTATGGAATAATTTTAGGAGTATTGGCATTTGTACTTCCTTAAAGATCTGGTGAAACTTAGCTATGAATTCACCAGGTCCTTTGCTTTGCTTTGTCAGGGCATTCTTTTATTACCACTTTGGTCTCATTGCTTATATTTTCACTGCTTGGCAATAGATGTTGAGAAATTTATCCATTTCTTCTAGATTTTCCAATTTATTGAAATATGTTTTCAAAATATTCCCTAATTACTCTGTGGATTTCAGCTGTGTTTGTTGTAATTTCCCCATTTCATTTTTAATTTTATTAATTTAGGTAATTTCTCTTTTGGTATATTTGGTTAGGGCTTGATTAATTTTGTTTATTTTTTTCATAGCATCATTTTTTTTTGTTTCTTGATCCTTTGTATTGTTCTTTTAGAGGCTATTTCTTTAATTTCAGCTCTACACTTTATTTTTTCTTTCCTTCTACTAATTTTAAGATTGATTTGTTATTTTTTTCCTAAGACTGTAAGATGCATCACTATGTTGCTTAATTGAAATCTCTGTATTTTTTAAATGTAGGCATTATTTTTTTTGGTCCAAATTTTTTATTAAATTATTTATTTATTCTAATTTGTTACACATGAGGACAGAATGCAATTCATTTCATATTACACATATAGAGCACAATTTTTCAAGTCACTGATTGTACACAAAGTATTTTCACACTATTTGTGTCTTCATACATGTACTTAGGTAATGATGTCTAACTCATTCCACCATCATTCCTACCCCATTGCCCCCTCCCTTTCTCTCCCTCCCCTTTGCCCTATCTAAAGTTCCTCCATTCCTCCCATGCTCCCCACATTGCGCCTGCTGCTCCCATCACTACTATGAGTCAGCATCCTCATATCAGAGAAAACATTCAGCTTTTGTTTTTTGGGGATTGGCTTACTTCACTTAACATTATATTCTCCAACTCCATCCATTTACTTGCAAATGCCATGATTTGATTTTCTTTTAATTCTAAGTAATGTTCCATTTTGTATATATACCAAAGTTTCCCTATCCATTCATCTATTGAAGGGCATCTAGGTTGGTTTCACAATTTAGCTATTATGAATTGTGCTGCTATAAACAGTGATATGGCTGTGTCTCTGTAATATGCTGTTTTTAAGTCCTTTTGGCATAAAAGGAGGAGTGGGATAGCTGGGTCAAATGGTGGTTCCATTCCAATTTTTCCAAGGAATCTCCATACTGCTTTCCAGATTGGCTGCATCAATTTGCAGTCCCACCAGCAGTGTATGAGTGTTGTAGGCATTAATTTTTATAAACTTTCTTCAGCACTGTCTTTACTGTTTCACTGAGATTCTGGTATATTGTGGTTCCATCTTGATTCTAACTATTTTTAAATTTCCTCCATAATTTCTTCAATGACCCATTACTCATCATTCAAAAGTGTATTGTTTATTTCTATAGACTTTCTGGTTGTTGCTTTTAATTTCATTCCATTATGATCTGAAAAAGTAGAAAAGGTTAGTTGATTTCTTTTGTATTTGCTAAGATTTGATTTATGGCATAACATATGATAAATTTTGGAGAAAGTTTCATTAAGTGACTGGGAAGAAATTGTATTAAGTTGTTGGATAAAATATCCAGCAGACGTCTGTTTAATCTTGATCTATAGGAATATTTCAATCTGATGGGTCTGTTGATTTCCTGTCTATGTACCCTATTTATTAGTGAGAGAGATGTATTGAAATCCCTCACTATTGGTTTCGGTTTTTTCCCTTTATATTTAGCAATGTTTGTTTTATAAAATTGGGTGCCCCAAAATTTGGATCATAACTATTTATTATTATTGTATATTCTTATGGAATTTGTACTTTTTGTAATATGTAATTACTTTCTTTGTCCCTTCTAATGTTGGCTTGAAGTCTGATATGAAAATGATTGCGTCTTACTTTTAAGTTTTAATTTGCATGGAATATCATTTTCCATCCTTTCACTTTGAGTGTGTGAGTATCTTTTCCTTTGAGGTATATTTCTTGGAGAAAACATACAATAGGGTCATATTTTTTTTAATCCATTGGTGGCTTGGGAACTTTTGGGTCCCCTGGTTTTGCCAAGGGGCTGGCACCAGAAGGGACCCCATCCTGGAGATCAAATAGTCCTGGAGACCAAACCCTCTTTGTCATGGTTGGGATGCTTTTTATGCTACTGGAAAACTGGTGTGTGGGGAGAAGTGCTGTGTATCCAGGTTGTGGAGTGAGTGGGCCCCAACTCTTTTCCCCCTGCTGGCCAGCGGGTTTCACAGACTTTAGGCTTGCAAGGACTTTATTGGTACTGGGGACAGCATTCATGGAGATTTCTACAGAAATAGATGTACTGCAGGTATGGGGCTGATCACAAAGCATCCTGCCTTTCTCCAGTATTAACTTAGGTGGCTGTGCAATTTCCACAGCTGACCTGGGACCTATGTACCCTCATATTTCAGAGGTACTGGTGCCAGGTCATCTCTGTCCAGTGAACTGAACCCTCTTGGTGGTGGGCAGTGTGCTTTGTGTATACCCTGGAGTCTTCATGTATCTGCAGAAGCAGCGCCTGGGCGGTAGAGTGAGCTCTGCCTTGTTCCCTCTGCTGACCTGTGGACTTCCCTGGCTCTAGGCTTGCAGCACCTTCACTGTATAAATTATTTGGAAGGCTTGCTATCAGGTCCTTTCTCCATGGTGCTATTTGCTGTGACCTTCAGGGAAGATGAAGATGCAGGGAGTTATGTTTCCCTAAGGTGCAGATTTAGGGAACAAGGCTTAGGGAACCCCAAGAAGATGGCTCCTTGCCACACTTTTCTGCTTGTAAATCCAGTGGAGTCTTTTTCATGCAGCTTCTCACTGTGCAGTTCCAGCTTCAGCTAAATTCAGATCAACTTGCCCCTCTGCAGCTGTTTCTGTAATGATTTTATCAGGTATGTTTTTCCTTCCCTTTGTGCGATCCCCTCCCCATTCTCCTGCCCTGGCTTTGTTGGTGTTGTTGCAGGTTCAGACCTGATTAAATCTTTGTCTCTGTTCCGATAACCAGAGTCTCTTCAATACTTTCACTATCCAATGTTGAACCTCAGTATGTTCTCGCAACCACTCGCTTCTCAGGGAAAATGTTCTGGGGCTGTTTTCATTTGGAACTGCAAAGGAGCTGCAGATGCACTCTGCTTCTACAGAGTCATCTAAGCCTCTGCCTCTCATTTTTATCCAGGGTATTACATGAGAAAGTACCCGTATTTAGGAATTTTCTTTACACCTTTTCAAACATAATATTATGTTTCATTTGATGGTATTTGAAGTTCTAAATAGAATTAATTTGAAGAATATCATATTTCCCAAGGAATCACCACATTTTTCCCCCTGTGTAGTCTATTTTGGAAATTGCATTCTGAAAATATTATTTGAATGTCTGTGTTTCTTTCCTACCCCTTCTTAGCATATCATTGTCATTATCACAGATTCTCACAACTTTTCTTGTTTTCTTGTAAACTGTAACTCAGATGACCATATGTCTATCTTATGTCTCATTTTGCTAGCACTTATAAGCTTGTCAGAGGTCTCAGAAAAATATTTTCTTGTCCCTTTCCCTTAATAGTCTCTTGATAGAGGTGACAACTTTTTAATCACAAATTTTTAACTCATCAACAAGCTGTACTCCTAAGTAATGGACGTGTACGCAGGCACACTCACACACACACACACACACACACACACACACACTGTGATATAGTTCTAACAATATTTTGTTTGCATTCTTCATGTAACAAAAAAAGCAATGAATGGGAATCATAATATTTTATTTTTCTATTTTCCATTTATTCTTATAAATCTTTATGTGCTACAGGACAGAATTTTTCTTTAGTATAAACTAAAACAAACACATCATAGAGTAAGCAAAAGAATAGTTGAGTTTGTAAAATGTTCAGTTAAATGTACATAAAGAACTGGTTTAGAGAAGCTTCAGATAAACCTTCCAACCCTGTAAGGCATAATAAACAAAGACACTAGACATTTAAGTGGTGTCATTATAATAACAATGTATTATACTGGAATACACAGGTAAATAGCTTTTGGCTGTCATTATTATAGATCACTATTTTCTAATCCTTAGAAAAATGTTAATGAGCATATCAGAAATGGTATTCTTTTCTTTTGCCATCCTATCTGTTAAACACAGGGTGGATTTAAAGCAATTATAAGGAACAGGTTTATCTCTTTGCCAAGCCAAAGTTATAGATAAGTTCTTTTTTTGTTGGATTAAAGAATGAGTCAGTGTTCTAAGTATTTAATTTTTAAATAGCGAATGATACAACAGATGCTGCCAACTCTATATCACTTTTTGACCTTGTGATTCTTTCGATATATATTTCAAATGAGTCCACACACTATTAAAACTTACTGGTAGAGCATATGCTAATTCTAGTAGCAGTATTAAAAAATATGATTGATGAAATAGAAGTGCATATTTCAAAGAAAACTGCCAGTCTTTTTGACATCTAAAGTAGTATATCTTTTGAAAAAAAATGGATATATTTGTGTAAGGCACACCCCAGGATTTGAAACTAAAACTTAGCTTGAATCCTGAGCCAGCATTTAAGT
Organism: Marmota monax; assembly: GCF_021218885.2. Taxonomy (NCBI): domain Eukaryota; kingdom Metazoa; phylum Chordata; class Mammalia; order Rodentia; family Sciuridae; genus Marmota; species Marmota monax. The sequence goes on along the minus strand of NW_026694617.1, from coordinate 393,632 downwards.
CATCTTCAGCATTTGAAAAACATCATTTCATATACTATGTGGGATTGGTCTTATATGGTTTGTTCCATTCAACCCATAGATTTGATTAAGTGGTAAGAATGATCTACTTTCAGATTTATGATGGGAAAATTCTCAAAATACTTTTTTTTCTAGCCCAGGGCATAAGAGGAAGATACTTAAGAAATTTCCTTTGAAGTTCCCAGTGATCCACAATGATATTTCACTCCAGGAGAAATCTGTGATTTTCTTTTCCTAGCTTCCATCTCCTGTATTATTGATTCTCCAAAAAAGATCAGAAGTCTTATGTACAGAAACTATCTACTCATTCACTATTACTCATCTGATAACTTTGAAGATCAAGCATATAGCCAAGTAGTGAGAAGACAATTATTTTAAGATGCCCCAAATAAATCCTAAGTGTTCTTTATTGTTGAGCTAGAAAGATTTGTCCATTAATCACAAGTTTATAAACTATTCTGACCAGTTTGAATACATGATGTACCAAGTTCTGAGTGTCCTTCATGAAACTGTAGAAGGTGTCTACAGAGAGGATATTCTTAGAAGCAGGCAAATCAGCAATATCAAGAAGAGAGAGCCAAGTGTGAAACAAGACAAACCTTTTAAGAACAGAGGACTGTGTCAAATGGGAAAAGAAATTTCTTTGTTCTAGACCCTATTTACTACTTTAGCTTGTGTCTTATTTCTATCTTACTGATGTCTTTAGTGATATACAACCCAGCTACTTTCATATCATCTTAATTATTCATTGATACTTGTCTTTCTGAGGTAAAAAATATCCATATCATTGTTAGGCACAATGATGTTTTATTCAACTGTCTGACCCTTGATCTCTTAAACTGAAGGTCATCTCTGTCCTCTCTTAGCTTTTGCAGCATTTGAAAATCCAGGTGCACATATTTACCTCATTTTTCTCTTTTTTTGGTTCCAACAATCTCTCCCCTTTTCTATTTCATCCTTCAGAGCTCCCAGTAGTCCACACTTATTGCTTATACATGGGATTTGTCTTTTCCCACTTTAGAATTCGATATATATATATATATATATATATATATATATAGAGAGAGAGAGAGAGAGAGAGAGAGAGAGAGGGAGAGAATAATTAACTGTCTGTCCAACAACCCTGAACATTTGAGGCCAGTTTGCATGCATTTTCTTGTTCATGTTTCACAATAATCTTCTCCATTCGATGCAGTTATAATTCTCATTTACAAGCAAGAAAACAGAGCTTTGAGATGTGTTCAGTAACTTACTTGCAGTCACACAGGTAGCAGGGCATAGAGCCTGGAACTGAACTTGTCTCTGCTTGACATAGTTGATGAACACTCTTTTTGAGTGAAGTATATTGTTTAAGAGCTCAGCAACTGTGGTCTCTGGTCTCTTGTTGGTTTTATTTCTAGAAAAATTCACTGGGTACCAAAGATGACTTAATCTCTCTGAAAGATATACAGGAGACCTGGGCTGATGTGCCTACACATAACCTTTAAAAATATCACTAGGCCTAAGATGTTTGCAAAGACTTGAATCTGCTTGTTTTGCTTTTTTTTTTTTTTTCTGATTTAAGGAGACAGAGCATGAGGACTTAGTCTAAAATGGTGAAAGACATTTTAACATAGAAACCTGAAATTTTAAATATTATGTTTCTGAGATGAGAGGCACTTAAAAATTTTGATCAACTTCTGTGTTAAAAAAAAAAATTGTGGATCGGTTGGTGGGTCTTTGGAATATTGAGCCTGAATCTCTTCCCAATCCTCTTCCTGTAATTCCCTCTACTGTAAGGGCTGGCAAAGCTGCATACTTGCTCTTACAGGTTCTCTTCCTACTACGCATGGCCTGGTGATCAGTGCTGGACAACATATGTATAAAGAAGTGTGATAGAGACATTTCCAGGAATGCTGTTTTTCCTTTTCTTATTTAAAGAGACAGATGCTGCACTCATCTTCTTTCCTTCTTTTTGACCAGACTGAGCTGTAGCAGCTATTTTATGATGATTGATATTCAGAGAAATACTGGCCTCAAAATTGTTGAGTTACAAAATCAATGCATGATTCAGATTTAATAAAAATTTTTTTTATCTATTTTTAATTACATTGTCATTTACTTCCCCAAAACTTTTGTTTGTTTGTTTTGGGTACTAGGAATTAAACCCAGGGCCTTGTGCACACTAACTAATATAATTACCCACTGGCTTTCATCAAGGTGCACTATAATTACTAGATTGATTTATGTCAGAAACAAATATTTGGGAATCAGTTTAGAATAATGATATAAAATTCCTATAAGCCTTTTGGGATCTGAAAAGTAAATAAGTTGCATTTTGAATCTGATAGCCATAAAGGAATTACAAATATGGCCCACTGTCAAACGATTATTTTGCTTAACAGGATTCCTGAAGAGACAAAATGAGCGTGAGACATTAACAAAAACTGGATTTATTCATAGCCACACTAGCTTTTGGCTGTCTAACACTGGGTAAGCCAATTGTCTTAATCTGTTTAGGTTGCCATGACAAAATAGACAATGTGGCTTGAATCATAAGGATTTATTTGCTTAAAGTTCTGGAGCCTAGATAGTCCAAGGTCAAGTTGCTGCCTAATTCAGTTCCTCCTGAGATCACTCATCCTGTCTTGCAGTTGGCCATCTTCTTGCTATCTTCCCACATGGTGAAGAGAAAGAGAGAGACTTCTGGTGTTTCTTCCTTTTCTTACAAGGGCACTGGTGTCATAGGGCTTCATTATAACCTAATTGCCTAATCCCTGAACACCCATGCTCAAAAATAATCTCATTTGGATTAGGATTTCACATATTCATTTTATTTTATTTTTGATACCAGTAATTGAACCCAGGGGTGCTTAAACACTGAGCCACATCTTCAGTCCTTTTTACTTTTTATTTTGCTCAGGGCGAAATAAAGTTGCTTAGGGTCTTACTAAATTGTTGAGGCTGGCCTTGAACTTGTGATCCTCCTGCTTCATCCTCCTGAGTTGCTAGGATTACAGGCATGCACCACCACACCCAGTTCACATATGAATTTTAGAGGAGCACACATATGAGGTCCATAGTACTGACCTTATAATATACAAAGTCTTAAGAGGAATCCTCAGTTCTTCCATCTTGGAAAGAAGTCCAGTCAGTTCTCTGTTCATGGGAGGCCTAAGAAAAATGAAGATTGAGCATGTTTCTCCCCTCTTGTCAACCTGGGATAGATAAGTATATTCAATATAACCTTCTCTAACTCAAAATTTAATTTCTTCATAAAAAAAGAATTATGATCATAAAGCAATGAATATGCTTTAATCTTTATTAAATAATTTTTCTCAACAGAAGACTCTTTCAGTTCTTTCTCCATTTCAATGTTGGGCAATATCTAAATTTCTTTTTTGCTTTTTAATTATGATATATATGTAACATTTCAACTTATAAACTTGATTGTTAATTTATACAGTGTTTTTTGTTCTCTATTTTTATGTAATTCATGAAAATTTAGTAAATTTCAATGAGAACTACTGTTTATGGATCTAGGGAAGATAATGATGAGATTCGAATAAAGGCAGAAAGGATGGTATGGATGGTAAAAGTTATATTTAAGAGGCAGCATCTAAAGGTCTTGGTGACCTATTCTCTGATTATGATGGTGAAGAGATAGTGGGAGTAATTTAGGATAATTCCCTGATTTCTGTTTTGTCTGGTAGTGGATAGCCTTGGCACTACTTTATCTAGATTTGGGTCAATTTCAGTAAATGAGTCAATGTGTGGATGTACTGAGTTTGAAGTATATGTGAAATTATCAGATAGAGATATTCAGTAAGCAGTTCACTAAATAGATATAAACTGGTAGCTTAGGAAATAAACCTAAAAAACAAAAATAAAAATTAGCTACAGATCTCAATCTGAGAATCAGAGGCAAGACTTTGAATGAATTCATAGGTATAAATGAGTTTGTACAGAATAGTGTGTAGATTCAGGAGGAGACAGAAAGTGTGCTCATTAAGGATCCAGAGTAACTGTCACCTAAAAGGCAGATGCAGAAATGAACCATCCCACACACAAAATTAAACTTGAGTAGGTAGAGAGCAAGGTAAATCATATAACGAAGGCAAGGGGACAGAATTGTTTAAGGAGAAAGATGCCTAAAATATCAGATTATGCTAAGTGTACATAAAAGACAAGTTCTAAATTATGCCTAATGAATTTGTTCATTAAAAGAATGCTGCATAGGCAGAAGGTATAGGGAGACAGGACAGGGGAAACCTTAACAGTAGATAGAAGAAATATTAGATAGAGATGCAGAAATGGAGGACGTATGCAGACTTTTAGTTTTAAATGCTATGATAGGCATGTATCTATGCAAAAGAAAAGATCTAGTAGAGGGATTTTAAAAATTCAAGAGAAAGTGGGAAAAATAAATGGAGACTACTCAAAGATGCTATGTGTGAGTAGGGTAGAGAAGAATTGCAGAAGAATTTTAGGTGCACTAGTACCGTGTCATTGTGGTGAGTTATGTCTTGCAAGTAGTAATGAGATGATTATTTTAATCTAGCTATTGGATGCTATTTTATTTATATTTTAAAAATAACTGTAGTTAATAGTAGAGAGAACAAGTTAGAGAAAGTAAGATTTGGAACAATAACAACCAAGGAAAGTAAGGCAGAGCGAGATGGTCAGAGGAAATAATTGTAGAAACATTAACTTAGGATCAGTAGTGCTTGGTAACCTACTAAGTATGATATATAGGAGCCAAAGTAGATTGAAGATTTGTGGAGGATTTAAAGTTCCTAATATGGATGCCTGCTGAAAGCATGGTACAATCTGGAGGAATTTGAAGTGTAAACTAAATTGATCTATTTTAGGCATCTTTAATTTTACCCAATTGTAGATAATCCAAGTGAAAAAATAATTTATTTTAGAAAGTGGGATAGGAAAGCAGGTGGACAACAAAGCCTGGTCATAAGATTTGGAGCATTGTGATATAGATGATGGCTAAGTGTAGAAGTGGAATAGTTTGGAGAGAATAGATACAGAAGATAAGGTGAGGGCATTTCATGAAACCTTGAGGAACACAAAAATTAAGTCAGGTAGCAACAAGGAAAATAGTCAGAAAATTGAAAATTATACTCAGGGATAAAACTGAACTGGAGAATCTGAACACAGATTCACAAACTCTATTTAAAAACTTAAGCAAGAGCAAGGTATATAACTTGTAAATGTCCATTGAATTAGACACAGGTGGTCATTTGTGATCTGAAGACGTCTCAGTTGAATGAAGGAAACCACCAGAGTGTAGCAAGGCTAAGTCATTAACCACAGTAGAGTAACTGCAGACAGAATGCAAACCAGTCTTTCACTAAATTGGTTAGTGAAGTGAGTGAAGGAGGACATAAAGACAAAAGAGGAGTTATTTTATTCTTGCCTTGACATTTTATTTTTATAACATCTTATTTTACCTTCATTTACTTCTCTTTATTTTATTTTTATGTGGTGCTGAGGATCGAACCCAGTGCCTCATGCATGCTAGGCAAGCACTCTACCACTGAGCCACAACCCCAGCCCCTTGCCTTGACATTTTAAAAGAGAGTTTTGGTAATGGAAGCCCATGCTTACTGTTTTTTATTAAAGAAGCATATGCACCAACAACAAGATAGATGATCCTGCATATTAGTACTTTCCTCTTAGGACCCATGTTTAAAAAATGTATAGACACAAAAACAATCATCTAATGAATAGAGTGTGGCCAAAATCATGGATATGTTATATTTAATGACACACTGGAGTTTGTTAGTGGTAGAGATTTGTGACTTTCTTCAGGGCTTTCTTTGTAGTCACATAGTTGACTTAATGTTTTCGTCCTAAACAAGATTGAGTATTTTAATAAAGTCTTGACTAGTGCTAAGTATGCTGTGATGATAACATTTAAGAAGTACAAATTCAATCATAGAAGATGATGAGTGTCCTATAATTACTTGTTTTTATCAGTATCTCATTTCTTGTTATTGCTTCTTATTATCTTGTTATTTGCCTCTTATTACTTTTACTTATATTAGTTATTATTTGAGTTTAAATTTTTTCATAAGCCACAAGTTGAGTTTCAAATTTTATTGTTGGATAGTAATAAAAACTAGAAAATATTTTCTTCCAATGATTATGTAGTTTAGCTAGAGATTGTTTGGTCACAAACTTAATTCTTAACTAAATTTTGATATCCATAGTAGAGTTCTTTTTTTTTTTTAATTTTTTATTGTGGGTTATTCAAAACATTACAAATTTCTTGACATATCATATTCCACACTTTGATTCAAGTGGGTTATTAACTCCCACCTTCACCCCATACACAGATTGCAGAATCACATCAGTTACACATCCATTGATTTACATATTGCCATACTAGTGTCTGTTGAGTTCTTTTAAAAGCCAGAAGCTCATCATAGTAAAAGTATTATACTATTCCCATTTCTTCCAAACATTATTTGCATATTTATCTTATACTACTACTTGAAAACTAGTGAGGTTTTAAAATGTGTTTGAAAGAAGCTGAAACATTTCCCTAGGATTTTCCACCCATTTAAAAAGAAAAATAAAAGGTTTTAGATGTGATCCATGTATTCTTTGTCTTAGTTCATTGTGTGTTCCTATACCAAAACACCTAATGCTGGGTGCTTTAGGCTTCTTAAGAATAAAGGCTTATTGTTTTAATCAGCTTTTTTTGCTGCTATGACTAAAAGACTTGACTAGAACAATTTTAGAGGAAGAAAAGTTTATTTGAGGGCTCATGGTTTCAGAGCTCTCAGTCCATAGACAGCTGGCTCCATTTCTCAGGGCTTGAGGTAAGGTTGATTATCATGGCAGAAGTGTGTGATGGAGGGAAATGACTCACATGATGATCAGACAGCAGAGAGAGATCTCCACTTTCCAAACATAAATACATTCTCCAAAGCCACAGCCTCAATGTCCCACTTCATTAAGCCACACTCTAGTGCCTTCAATTATCAGTCTATTAATTCCATCAAATGATTAATTCACTGACTGGGTCAAGGCTCTCATAATCTAATCATTTGTCATCTAAACCTTCTTACATTGTCTCACACATGAGCTTTTGAGGGATACCTCACATCCAAACCATAACACTTATTTATTATACAGTTTTGTAGACTAAAAAGTCCAAGACTGGGCAGGTCCACTTTGTTGGCCTCTGATTAGGGCATTTTGGCTATATTGTGACATGGCATATGGCATCATGGTAGGTAAGAGAGAGAAGGAAGAGTGCAGAGGGAAGGAGAGATAGATAGATAGATAGATAGATAGATAGATAGATAGATAGATAGATAGATAGATATTGGGACTGAAGTAAAGTTGCATAAGACAAGAAGCAAGACACCTGGAAGAGAGACAAGGGAGGAGCTAGGTTTGCTGTTATATAACAGCCCTTTTTCATGGGAGCTAATCCACCCTATGAACTCTGACCTACTTCTGTAAGACAGCATTAGTATATGCATGGGAAAAGATCTCCCTTGACATAATTAACCTTCTCAAGACCCCACCTCTTAAATGTTGTACCACTTTAACACTGCCACACTGAGACACTGGGGAGCAAGCTTTTAGTACATGAATATTTAGGGAGGGATAAACCAGAGTGAAAGCATAACATACATGTATTTCATATTTATATATAATTTATGTTCTATAAATTATGTATGAAAAATATAATTTATGTAAAAATGTGTGACAAAAACATGTTAATATATGATAAAAACATGTAATCATATTAAAATTAGAGGAATATGGTAATATCCACTTATTAAAATGTAAGTAGAGAAGCAAAAATCCAAGAAATCAATTTATTATATCATGCCTTCCTGAACAATATTAAAATTAGCCACAAAACAATGTTTTGATGCCAGAATTCTTTGATCTTAGCTGAATGTTAATATCAAATAAGAAAAATTTTGAATAGAAATAAAACATGACTGATTTCAAAGAATATAAATCAAGGAGAGGTGAAGAGATTCCAGAAGGCTTTAGCTCAGGTTTGTTTGTTTTTGAAGCAATTCTGTGTAAGCTCTGAAGCTCTATGAAGACATTTTAAGACCCTGGAGACATGTAAGGCAGAGAGGCAGGACAGTGAATTGGATAAGCCATGACCATGCCCAGTGGACTCTGACCAGGTAGGAATTTATTTTTATAATATGTTGAGGTTCTCCATAGGCTTTCATTAGTAGCAAGAATTTTATAATTTTGGGGCTGGTTGAAATCTATAGATGCAGCCTCTCAATTACCCCTTCACTGATAGAGACTAAGAAATCTTTTCAAGGGCACACAACTGAGTTACAGAGTCAAGCAGGTCTGGAAGCCAAAAGCTACCCTCTTTCGGTTAACCAAAACCACTGACTTTTTCTTTATGTTTTCTTTGGAATATGAACAAATTACCATGGGCACTCGGTATTCCCAAGAGTTTAACTGGACTACAGTATTTGAAATTAGTTCTGAGATCCCTTCTCTAGCGGCAGTCTTTCTTACAACATGAGAGAAATTGAGCGTGCACCTATCTTTTATTAATGTGTCCAAGACAAGGAACCTGCTGCCTCCTCAAATAATATACTGCATTTCATTCCTGGGGACCAGACTGTGATTCTCAGAAGGAAATAGAGGGAGGATGAGGATGTACCCAATTACAAACATATTAAACTTTGGTTACTGTCTTTTTATTTTTTCTTCTTTGTATGAATGTTATTGTTACTGTCAACCTATTTTAGATTTTGTAACCAAAGTGTAGAACTTCTTGGCTCTTCTTAATGCATATAATCTTATTTACTTGAGTATATATTATGTGCTATACTTTTGAAATAGTCATGACATTTATTATGTACACTGTGTTAACATTTTCAGTTATCTTGAAATTTGATAAGCATGCTAATATTCTCCATACAAGCTGTAGATAAACATTGTAAAGCACCACTCTGCCAAGAGTAAGACCCACACACATATATACACACTCACTGAGTATGCATAGGATCATTATTACTCTTACATTGTTTCTAAGCTTTATAAATTCACCAAATTATGATTTCAAATGTCCCATATTTCATTTCCTTTACCATTATTGTATTTTAAAATCCTTTATAAATATCACTGTTAAATTAAAATGCATTGAGTCCATTGGATGTTTCTGAGCTGTTAATCTAGTTAACTTCAAAAAAAGAAATATAGGGGCTGGGGTTGTGGCTCAGCGGCACAGTGCTTGCCCAGCACATGCAAGGCCCTGGGTTCGATCCTCAGAACCACATAAAAGTAAATAAAATAAAGGTATTGTGTCCAACCAACTACAACTAAAAATAAATATGTTTAAAAAAAGAAATACAGGTACTTTGATTATATCACAATTTTGTTAGTAATTTTATTTATTACAACAGTTTTCCCAATAATCCTTTAGGTAGATAAACACTGGTATTTCCTTTTCATTTTTTTCAGATAGTCCTAAATCCAATTTCTGTAATGAATATTACAATACTGTGATGATTTTTAAACTAAATTTTGTTACTAGTGCTTACTGCAACACATATAATTGCTGAATGAATGAATGTGAGCATGTAGATAGTCTCAGATGATTTACCTAAGATCTAGTATGGGAGAGGTGCTCATGTAACTACTGGATTAATGGCAGTGGTAGGAATGTGTAGTAGTGCACCTTCTACTTCAAGGCATTTAGTTAGGGTTATGAAATCTACAATGGCTTTCCTCTTGGTTAGGTGACTGTCAGTTACAAGGATCATGAAAAGCCACTGCACCATTAATCCGATAGGGAATTCCTTCACATCTTGCCTTCTTATTTTTTGTCTATTCGTATTAGCTTGATGAGATTAAATTTCTTGGATTTATAATTTAACAATATTGATAATGATAATAATATTCATAATGTAAAATAATGTAGAAGCAAAGGAAAAATATGAGGAAGAAAATGAGACAAAAAAGGAGCCACTATTTTAAAATTTACTGAAGGATTACTGTGCACTAATGCTTTATCACTTATTATTTTCCCCAACCTACCTTACATTGTCACTTTTTATACTTTCTACTCTCCTTTCTGATTTATTAGTTATATGATTTACGCACTGTCAGAGCTTGTAACATTCTGCTTTCCAATCTGTCCCCTTATCCCCACCTTTGAGATATGCAGATGAATAGACTCACAGCTCACCCCAGTCCTTCTCTGTAGCTTTTCCTATCACCTGTCACTAGAAGTTGTCTTCCAGTACTTTCTTTAGGAAGCACCTGTGTTAACAATATTACCTGAATTCTTGAATGTCAAAATGGTCTGTTTTAGCTTTGATATTTGAGTGAAAGTTTAACTTGCTATAAAATCCCTGGGACATAGTTTGTTTCCTTTCCTTCCTTCCTTCCTTCCTTCCTTCCTTCCTTCCTTCCTTCCGTCCTTCCTTCCTTTTCCATTATCTTTTGAAGTTGAATGTGACCATGTAGAAGTCTGAACTCAGTATAATTTCCCTCTTTTATCTTGTCTAGCTGCCTAAATAAATGAAATAATTCTACCAGGACAAGTCTTATGGTTTTATCTGTGACTTGGAGTTATCTTTTATTATCTATAAATTCAATTTTCTTTATTTATGAAGTTTTTTTTCAAATATGTGCATATGTGTATATTAAGTACATATTATTCTATTTCATTGTTTTTGTGTCTTATTCAAAATTTGTGTATGTTGCATTCTTTTTTATTGTTTTCTATTATACCTTTCTTTATTATCCTGTTTTGTCTAGAATTCCTTCCTTCTCTCCTTCCTCCTTCTGTCTTTTTTCATCTGTTTTTTTTTCTGGTTCATTTAATTTCCTTTTCTCATGCCATTCTGTGCATTTTGTTAAATGTACATTTTAAAAAATATTTTACTTTGTGGTGCTTATTATGCTTTTTGTAGTTAATTGTTGCTTATAGAATAGTTTTGCATTTTTTTCCTCTCTGAAGTTCTATCAATTCATTTTTCCTCTTGTGTTATCTGACCGTCTTCATGATTCTTCAAAATTGTTCCAATTTTGCATTGTGGCTTACTTCAGAGCTTAAGTTGCTTCAATATAATTTTTCTTTAAATATTATAATTATCACCTACTTTAATATTTTTCTAATGCTCCTTTCTTGCAAGTAAAATTTTATGGTTCATTTCTGCATCTGTCTTATTGTTTCCATGTGTGGCTGTGTATTTATCTCCTTTTGTTTCTCATACTTGGATATCTTGGGATTTTCTGGATCAATCATCTGCAGGAGATCCAGATGATAATGAAAATGTACCTTGCCATATCAATACACTTTACACACACACACACACACACAATTAACATCGATGAGTACAAGGGACAATTTCTTAGTGTGCTCATTCTTTTAGTAACCAATGGACAGTCTCACTGAAGACTCATTACGCATCATGAATGTAGTTTTGGCCAATTCATACATAATACACAGGGCTCCCAGTTGCCACCCAAGACCAATACCACCCAGAAAGCTGCTGGTCTCATATAGAGCTCACCTTCTGATACACAGCATGAGCAAGCTGGAGATGAAACAGTGGAAAAAGGAGACTTAGTCCTCCAGACTAAGAAGGACTGCCTTCTTCATGAAGGTTAATTGCAGTTCCCTTCAAATGATGTAGAGAAAGGTAAGAGCTAGACCTAGGGTGTACTGGGAAATGGTGTTTGCCATTGGAGAATTCATCACTCCATTTCAGTTGATGGGAAAAAAAGCCAAGGCAACTTTGAGGACACTGGGAATGTTGTCTACAATATTTTAATATGGACCTTCACTATTCTCTGGTTAAGCAAATGTTGTATTAATAATTTTAAAATAACATTAGATAAAGATTGCAAAAAAATGCTAGTTTAGATATGAATGTAAATCTGTATAAACCTGGATACAACTGAGTTCTGCCTGAGCAGCACCAGGGGAGTGAAATCTGATGATGAGATCCCAGTGAGTGGAGCAACTATAGAGGAAGACCAGCTTGTTTTCTGCAGGATAGTCCTCATCTGCCTCCATTTCTGGCGTCTATATGTCAGGCAGATCAGAGTATCACAAACAGAAAAGAAAAAAAAAGTCCAATCCCACTGAAACACTAGTAAACTTAATACTGTAATTAAGAATGATATCACCAAACTCTAGTTTTCCAAATTGTTCAGGAAACATGGCAGATTATGAAACAGATCGTAAATAATGTAAGTGAAGGTATCTGTATCTGGGGAAGTCAAATAACAAAAATGCTTAGGGTTTAAGTTTTTAGGTAGATTTAGAAATAATGTACTCATGCGTTGAAATTCTGCTAAATTTCTATGCCCAGGCTTTAGTTTGGGAGTTGTGAGAGATTAAAAAATTCCATTAGTGGGGGCCAAATGAGAAGTGATGTCTTTATGGTAGAGTCCATGTCAAGGGGAGCAAGATGATGATGAATGATAATTGAAATAAAGAGAAAGAAGGCAGTTAACACTTTTTTGAGTTGCTGTGTACTGGGCACTGTTCTATGTTTCCTGCATATATTTATTCATCTAACATTTAAAAAAACCTATGCAGTGAATAATTCTACTGTCCCAACTTATACATGAAAAATTAAGGTGTTAAAAAAAAACCTCATGAAGCTATTAAATACCAGAGGATCAACTTGAAAATAGACAAATTTGAGAACCTGCACTTTTAAACTCTTAGGCCCTATTGCAACTCTGGAGATAGAGGGTTCTGAGAAGTGGCTGTGAGAAAATTGTTTGTTTTTTATTTTTAATGCATAGGAAATTCCAGAGAGCAACTGGGAAATTGTTGAAAGTGGAGGAGAACAATGGCAAAAGTCAAAGAGAAAGCCCAGACAGTAAGATGGTGTTTTGGGGTGTGAAGGGAAGAATCACCTTGTTCTGCAGAGGACCTCTGCCACTTCACAGGTGCAGAGGGGAAAACACGCCTAATTCCTATAAGAGTTGTTACACCATAATTCTTTCTTGGTAATGGAATTTGCCACCAAACATTTCCCCTATGACAACAGACTCAAGGATGCTTACTTATTTTTTTTTTTTTTATCATAGACCCTTATTGAGACTATTGTGAACACATTCTACTTTCTCTTTAAGGTGAGAATGAACATAGGCATAAATGCAGATGAAAATGTTTATTTCAAGATTGCAAAAGAACTGTGGGAAGTATGATTTTGCAAAGGAATGTAGGGACTACGATATTTCTCAGGCATCTCTATGGAGCAAGGATAGCCCTATGTGATAAACAACAGAGTGTGTGGATACTAATAAGAGAACAAGGAAACAAAATAATAAATCCAGTGAAATCTTATAAGCTACTTCTCTATGGTCTCACACATTTGAGTGTATCCAGAAAACTCATGATTTGATGAGTGTGCTGTGACTGGAATTTCTTCTGGAGGCAAGTAAGTAAGTGGGCAATGCTTAGCTTCTGGTTCAAAGACGGGGCAGCACAAAATAGGCTGCCTGATTCCAGATCTAGAGGGAAGAGCTAGTAGAGCACACACAATGTGGGTGGAATTTTTTGGTGTCCCATACTGTGAACGTGGAGTATGGGAAATTTTCTTAGCCTGCTAAGGACAGAGAAGACTCCACGTGATCTCTGTGCTATATGCGCATACTGGCAAGACTCCCCTGTTATTTCTGGGACCTTTTGGACCCTCTGAAGCATATCCACAAACCTTAGGCTCAGGCTTTGGTCTACAGAGATGTTTCTCTAATATTAAGCTATCTTCATATAACAAAAATGTGACCCTCATCACTTATGAACACTCAGTATATGGGAATCCAAAGATTTTTATGAGTTTATTTGTGTCTGTTTTCCCCTCACGTTTCTGGGTTTGAATAAGTTCAATATTGAATCCACTATCTGTGTAGACTTGAGTCCCTAAGTGTCTTCAGTGTCATGTCAGTTTTCTGTCTTTACATTCTGTTCTGTTTGATGTGGGACCAGCATCAGAGATGCTCAGGGAGAATGTTTTGTGGAAAGTTTGAAAGTCAGGCCGCCTCTGTCATCCAAAGGAACACAGAGTCTCAGCATGCACTGGGCTAAGTCTGGTTTTCTTCCACTGGTAGAAAGGAGGATTCTTCCTCAGGCCTTTTTCTGCCTGACATTGCTGAGAAAACAAAAGACCTCAGGAGAGCTCTGTGATAGCTGACCTCAACTGGTTTTGAAGAAAGTGTAGCTTCCACTCTTTTTGACTTGTCAGAGCTCAAACCTATATATTTCTTTCTTTTTTTTTAAGTTTTTCCTGCCAAAGAGTTAGTAAGTTCTGATTAAAAACAACCAGGGGCCAAATCATGTGGTCATTTTTACAATGTTTTAAACAAACATTGGCTATCTTTTTTTTTTTAAAATAAAAAGCAGTACTTTATTATACCCTGTTAAATGAAATTCACTTAAATATAAAAACAACTAGGTTTAAATAAAAAGATATAAAATCATATATTGTTATAATGCTGTTCCAAAGAAAAGTTAAGTCATAAATATCAAAGTATATTTCAGAGTAAATGACATTATCAGGGATTGAATGTCAATTTCGCATTATAAAGAAATTTATCAATATACCATGGCAATCATAAGTTATCCTTAGCCATATTAACCATTTTATGCACAGGTAACAGAACTTCAAAATATGTGAAGGTAAAATTACCAGGAGAAATTAAAAAACAAACAAATTATATTTGAAAATTTCAAGATCCCTTACTTCATAATTAGTCAACTATATGTAAAATCAATGAGTTTATATAAATATTGAACATACCTATTAAGAAATCAATCTAATTGCAATTAAATGACAGTTCATCTTATAACAGCAGAATGTACATGATTTTTGGACATCCATATGTTTTTGTCAGCTTTTTCACTGCTGTGACTAAAAGACCTGACAAGAAGAATTCTAGAATTGTTTATTTGGGTCTCACTGTTTCAGAGGTCTCAATCCATAGATGACTACTTCCATTGCTCTAGGCCTGAGGCAGAACATTATGGAAGAAGAATTTGGTGGTGGAAAGTGGCTCAGGACCTGACAACTAGGAAGCAAAGAGACTTTTCGTACCAAGGAAAAGACATATACCCAAAGGCATGATCCCAGCAACCCACCTCCTCCAGACACATCCTACCCTATCCAATTCCCAGACAATTATTCCCTATCAATGAATTAATGCATACCAATTAGGTTAAGGTTTTCATAACCCAATCATTTCACCTCTAAACTTTCTTGCATTGTTTCACACATGAGCTTTTGGAGGACACCAAAATTTAAGTCATAATGCTGTAGAATATACAATGAGCCAATCCTTGTTCTGTATTTTAAAACAAGTCTTGGTGAACTAAAAAGATTTAAATAATATAAAACATGTTCTCTATCAATTGTATAATTGAATTAAATTTTATATATAACAAATATATCTGGAAAGTTGACATTCTTTTTTTTTAATTTTTTATTGTTGGTTGTTCAAAACATTACATAGTTCTTGATATATCATATTTCACACTTTGATTCAAGTGGGTTATGAACTCCCATTTTTACCCCATATACAGATTGCAGAATCATATCAGTTACACATCCATTGATTTACACATTGCCATACTAGTGTCTGTTGTATTCTGCTGCCTTTCCTAGCCTCTACTATCCCCCCTCCCCTCCCCTCCCCTCTTCTATCTCTACCCCCTCTACTGTCATTCATTTCTCCCCCTTGTATTATTTTCCCCTTTCCCCTCACTTCCTCTTGTATGTAATTTTGTATAACCCTGAGGGTCTCCTTCCATTTCCATGCAATTTCCCTTCTCTCTCCCTTTCCCTCCCAACTCTCATCCCTATTTAATGTTAATCTTCTTCTCATGCTCTTCGTCCCTACTCTGTTCTTAGTTACTCCCCTTATATCAAAGAAGACATTCGGCATTTGTTTTTTAGGGATTGGCTAGCTTCACTTAGCATAATCTGCTCTAATGCCATCCATTTCCCTGCAAATTCTATGATTTTGTCATTTGTTAATGCAGAGTAATACTCCATTGTGTATAAATGCCACATTTTTTTATCCATTTCTCTATTGAAGGGCATCTAGTTTGGTTCCACAGTCTTGCTATTGTGAATTGTGCTGCTATGAACATCGATGTAGCAGTGTCCCTGTAGCATGCTCTTTTTAGGTCTTTAGGGAATAGACCTAGAAGGGGAATAGCTGGGTCAAATGGTGGTTCCATTCCCAGCTTTCCAAGAAATCTCCATACTGCTTTCCAAATTGGCTGAACCAATTTGCAGTCCCACCAGCAATGTACAAGTGTACCCTTTTCCCCACATCCTCGCCAGCACTTGTTGTTGTTTGACTTCATAATGGCTGCCAATCTTACTGGAGTGAGATGGTATCTTAGGGTGATTTTGATTTGCATTTCTCTGACTGCTAGAGATGGGTGAGCATTTTTTCATGTACTTGTTGATTGATTGTATGTCCTCCTCTGAGAAGTGTCTGTTCAGGTCCTTGGCCCATTTGTTGATTGGGTTATTTGTTATCTTATTGTCTAATTTTTTGAGTTCTTTGTATACTCTGGATATTAGGGCTCTATCTGAAGTGTGAGGAGTAAAGATTTGTTCCCAGGATGTAGGCTCCCTATTTACCTCTCTTATTGTTTCTTTTGCTGAGAAAAAAACTTTTTAGTTTGAGTAAGTCCCATTTGTTGATTCTAGTTATTAACTTTTGTGCTATGGGTGTCCGATTGAGGAATTTGGAGCCCGACCCCACAGCATGTAGATCGTAGCCAACTTTTTCTTCTATCAGACGCCGTGTCTCTGATTTGATATCAAGCTCCTTGATCCATTTTGAATTCACTTTGTGCATGACGAGAGAAAGGGATTCAGTTTCATTTTGTTGCATATGGATTTCCAGTTTTCCCAGCACCATTTGTTGAAGATGCTATCCTTCCTCCATTGCATGTTTTTAGCCCCTTTATCAAATATAAGATAGTTGTAGTTTTGTGGATTGGTTTCTGTGTCCTCTATTCTGTACCATTGGTCCACCCACCTGTTTTGGAACCAGTACCATGCTGTTTTTATTACTATTGCTCTGTAGTATAGTTTGAAGTCTGGTATCGCTATACCGCCTGATTCACACTTCCTGCTTAGCATTGTTTTTGCTATTCTGGGTCTTTTATTTTTCCATATGAATTTCATGATTGCTTTGTCTATTTCTACAAGAAATGCCGTTGGGATTTTGATTGGCATTGCATTAAACCTATAGAGAACTTATGGTAATATCGCCATTTTGATGATGTTAGTTCTGCCTATCCATGAACAGGGTATATTTTTCCATCTTCTAAGATCTTCTTCTATTTCTCTCTTTAGGGTTCTGCAGTTTTCATTGTATAAGTCTTTCACCTTTTTTGTTAGGTTGATTCCCAAGTATTTTATTTTTTTTTTGAGGATATTGTGAATGGAGTGGTTGTCCTCATTTCCATTTCAGAGGATTTGTCGCTGATATACAGGAATGCCTTTGATTTATGCGTGTTGATTTTATATCCTGCCACTTTGCTGAATTCATTTATTAGCTCTAATAGTTTCTTTGTAGACCCTTTTGGGTCTGCTAGGTATAGAATCATGTCATCTTCAAATAGTGATAATTTAAGTTCTTCTTTTCCTATTTTGATGCCTTTAATTTCTTTCGTCTGTCTAATTGCTCTGGCCAGTGTTTTGAGAACTATGTTGAACAGAAGTGGTGAGAGAGGGCATCCCTGTCTTGTTCCAGATTTTAGAGGGAATGCCTTCAATTTTTCTCCATTCAGAGTGATGCTAGCCTGAGGCTTAGCATAGATTGCTTTTACAATATTGAGGTATGTTCCTGTTATCCCTAGTTTTTCTAGAGTTTTGAACATAAAGGGATGCTGTACTTTGTCAAATGCTTTTTCCGCATCTATCGAGATGATCATATGGTTCTTATTTTTAAGTCTATTGATGTGGTGAATAACATTTATTGATTTCCGTATATTGAACCAGCCTTGCATCCCAGGGGTGAATCCTACTTGATCATGGTGCACAATTTTTTTGATATGTTTTTGTATCCGATTCGCCAGAATTTTATTGAGGATTTTTGCATCTAGGTTCATTAGAGATATTGGTCTGTAGTTTTCTTTCTTTGAAGTGTCTTTGTCTGGTTTAGGAATCAGGGTAATGTTGGCCTCGTACAATGAATTGGGAAGTTCTCCCTCTTTTTCTATTTCCTGAAGTAGCTTGAAAAGTATTGGTATTAGTTCCTCTTTAAAGGTTTTGTAAAACTCTGCTGTATACCCATCCGGTCCTGGGCTTTTCTTAGTTGGTAGTCTTTTTATGGTTTCTTCTATTTCCTCAATTGATATTGGTCTGTTTAGGTTGTCTATATCCTCCTGACTCAATCTGGGCAGATCATATGACTTAAGAAATTTATCGATGCCTTCACTATCTTCTAATTTATTGGAGTATAAGGATTCAAAATAATTTCTGATTATCTTCTGTATTTCTGAAGTGTCTGTTGTGATATTGCCTTTTTCGTCCCGTATGCTAGTAATTTGAGTTCTCTCTCTTCTTCTCTTCGCTAGCATGGCTAAGGGTCTGTCGATTTTGTTTATTTTTTCAAAGAACCAACTTTTAGTTTTGTCAATTTTTTCAACTGTTTCTTTTGTTTCGATTTCATTAATTTCAGCTCTGATTTTCATTATTTCTTGCCTTCTACTTCTTTTGCTGTTGTTTTGCTCTTCTTTTTCTAGGATTTTGAGATGAAGTATGAGATCATTTATTTGTTGTTTTTTTCTTTTTTTAAGGAATGAACTCCAGGCAATGAATTTTCCTCTTAGAACTGCTTTCAATGTGTCCCATAGATTCCAATATGTTGTGTCTGTGTTTTCATATATCTCTAAGAATTTTTAAATTTCCTCCTTGATGTCTTCTATAACCCATTGATCATTCAGTAACCTATTGTTCATTCTCCAAGTGATGCATGATTTTTCCTTCCTTCTTTTATCATTGATTTTCAGTTTCATTTCATTATGATCAGATAGGATGCATGGTATTATCTCTACACCTTTATATTGTCTAAGAGTTGCCCTGTGACATAATATATGATCTATTTTTGAGAAGGATCCATGTGCTGCTGAGAAAAAAGTGTAACTGCTTGATGTTGGGTGGTATATTCTATATATGTCAATTAAGTCTAGGTTATTAATTGTGTTATTGAGTTCTATAGCTTCCTTATTCAACTTTTGTTTGAAGATCTGTCCATTGGTGAGAGAGGTGTGTTGAAGTCTCCCATGATTATTGTATGGTGGTCTATTAGACTCTTGAACTTGAGAAGAGTTTGTTTGATGAACATAGCTGCACCATTGTTTGGGGCATATATGTTTATGATTGTTATGTCTTGTTGGTGTATGGTTCCCTTGAGCAGTATGTAGTGTCCCTCTTTATCCCTTTTGATTAACTTTGGCTTGAAATCTATTTTATTTGATATGAGTATGGACACTCCTGCTTGTTTCCAAAGTCTATATGAGTGATATGATTTTTCCCAACCTTTCACCTTCAGCCTATGTATGTCTTTTCCTATCAAATGAGTCTCCTGTAGGCAGCATATTGTTGGGTCTTGTTTTGTGATCCATTCTACTAGCCTGTGTCTCTTAATTGGTGTGTTTAAGCCATTAACATTTAGGGTTATTATTGAGATATGGGTTGTTCTTCCAGCCATATTTGTTTATTTATGTTACTAAACATGGTTTGTTTTCCTCTTTGATTGTTTTTCCCCTCTTTAGTGTCTTACCTCCCACTGTTGGTTTTCATTGTTATTTTCCATTTCCTCTTCCTGTAATGTTTTGCCAAGGATGTTTTGAAGAGATGGTTTTCTAGCTGCGAATTCTTTAAACTTTTGTTTATCGTGGAAGGTTTTAATTTCATCTTTCATCCTGAAGCTTAATTTCGCTGGATACACAATTCTTGGTTGGAACCCATTTTCTTTCAGTGTTTGAAATATGTTATTCCAGGATCTTCTAGCTTTCAGAGTCTGTGTTGAAAGATCAGCTGTTATCCTGATTGGCTTACCCCTAAATGTAATCTGCTTCCTTTCTCTTGTAGCTTTTAAAATTCTCTCCTTATTCTGTATGTTGGGCATCTTCATTATAATGTGTCTAGGTGTGGATCTCTTATGATTTTGCACATTCGGCGTCCTGTAGGCTTCTAGGATTTGGGATTCTGTCTCATTCTTCAAGTCTGGGAAGTTTTCTCGTATTATTTCATTGAATAGATTGTTCATTCCTTTGGTTTGGACCTCTATACCTTCCTGTATCCCAATGACTCTTAAGTTTGGTCTCTTAATGTTATCCCATATTTCTTGGATGTTCTGCTCATGGTTTCTTAACAGTCTTGCTGAGCTGTCTATGTTCTTTTCAAGTTGAAATACTGTGTCTTCATTGTCTGATGTTCTATCTTCTAAGTGTTCTACTCTGCTGGTAATATTCTCAATTGAGTTTTTAAGTTGGTTTATTGCTTCCTGCATTTATAGGATTTCTGTTTGTTTGTTTTTTATAACCTCTATCTCCCTGTATATTTGATCTTTTGCTTCCTGGATTTGTTTGTGTAATTCATTGTCGAAGTGATCTTTCATTGTCTGATTTTGCTGTCTAATGTCTTCCTTGAGACTCCAGATCATCTGAAGCATGTATATCCTGAATTCTTTATCTGACATTCCATCTGCTGCAGCTGTTACCTCTTCTGAAGTTGAGTTGATCTGCATTGCTTGTGGTCCTTTCTTTCCTTGTCTTTTCATACTGCTTGTGTTTCTTTCTGCTTGGTGAAACTGTTGTGTTTTTGAAAAATTTTTCCCCCTATATATTTATATTGCCCTTGTATAGTTGAAAAGTCTCTCTTGCAGGGTCGGGCAGTGGTCTGCCTACTTTGCAGGCACGGGCGGCGACTCTGCTCTGCCCCTCCTCCAATTGGTGTGACATGTCTCTCACGCCCACGGAACCCTGGGCCTGTTCTGCGGGTCAGTCGAAGGTCTGCCTACCTTGCAGGCGCGGGCGGCGTCTCTGCTCTGCCCTTACTCCAATTGGGGTGATGTGTCTACCACGCCAGCAGGCCGCTGGGCTTATTCCGGGCGTGGGATGCGGCTCTGCTCTGCCCCTACTCCAATTGGGGTGACGTGTGTACCACGCTGGCAGGCCACCGGGTCTGATCCGCTGGTCGGTTGCAGGTCTGCCTACCTTGCAGGCACGGGCGGCTGCTCTGCTCTGCCCCTCCTCCAATTGGTGTGACTTGTCTACCACACCCAAGGACCGCTGGGCCTGTTCTGGGCGCAGGCAAAGGCTTTGCTCTGCTACTACTCCAATTGGGGTGATGTGCCTACCACCCCGGCCGGCTGCTGGGCCTGTCCCACTGGTCAGTTGCAGGTCTGCCTACCTTGCGGGCACATGCAGCGGCTCTGCTCTGCCCCTACTCCAATTGGGGTGACATGTGTACCACGCAGGCAGGCCGCTGGGCCTGATCCACCGGTCTGTCACAGGTCTGCCTCAAGTTGACATTCTTCAATCTCAGCTACTCTGGATTTGAGGCAGGAGGATCACAAGTTTGATGTAGCTCAATGGTAGAATGCCCTGAATCTAATCCTCAGCACCTGAGGTGGGAAGGAGATCTTGGACCAGCAAGCTTCTCATTATTCAGTGGCAGGGTCAATCAGACACCTGATGTGGCTGCTGGCCAGGAGGTTCTGGGCTTTAGACACAGCCTTAGCAGAGGCAGGCCAAGGCAGCTTGGCTGTCTTTCTATGCCTACATCTCTTAAGAAACATAGGAGATTCAAAGATCCAACATAGTAAAGAACCTAAATTAAGCAGAATCAGAAACAATGGCTCATTAAAAAATGACAGGTACATGTCAATGTATAATTTATCTGACCATTAGTACATGTACTGTAAAAACTAGTTAGCACAGGTACTTAAAAATTAACGCAATATGCTATTTGTTAGATTAATAAGCCTAGAGATACTCTCGGACTCCTGAGTTTGTTTGGCTCACTGTCAAATTTCAGCTTGATCATAAAATTACTGAAATCACTCCAGTGATATGAGTTGAGAGTCAAGAAGTATTATTTGATAGAGAAGAGGGAATGGGTCACAGGGCAGGTAAAGGGGAGGGTAAAAAGAGGTAATGAGAGGTAGAAGTGGTCAAAGTATATTATATGCATATACAAATATGCCACAATAAAACTCATTATTTACTTCTTTTTAAAGTAACCTAAGGGTGGTTCTACTAGCTAAGAGCAATCATTAGCTCATAGGTATCAAGAAAATATAAGCATCAGTCATACACCTGTAAGGAGCTGAAATTGGATGATAGCCACCTGAACTTGGAAAGGAGCTTCAGAAAGGACTGTGACCTTGCATAAACCTTAATTTCAGCTTTGTGAAACCCTGAGAAGAGGATTCATCTATGCTATACATGACTGACTCCTCACTCACAAAAACTGAGACAGTGAATATAGTTTGTTTGAAGATATTAAATTGTGGTAACTTGCTATAGAGCAATAGAAAGCTAATGCACTAGAGTTCATAGTTAACCAGGCAGGGAACATTTATTGATGGCAACTTGCACCATAGCTATGCCTGTTTAGCAACTGCAGGGAAAATGCCATTCAATATTTTCAAATTTTATTCATAAACTGGACAAAAGGCCCTTTAAAGTCTTGAATTGCTGAGGAGTATGAATGGTGAATTGACTGGCTCTTTCTTTGGGAATAACAATTAGTGGTTCACTAGGAAATTTTAGCTGTTTTCTGAAATGCTATACATATTTCTTACTTTCTTTTCAAAAATACTTTTAAAATAAGATAATATTATATCTCATTAGTATGAGTTATAATCTTATTAATATGAGATATAAAAGATGACAAGTATTGATGACTTACAAAGTTCAAGGCATGGAGAAAAGTGTTTTAATGTGAATATCTTATTTCATCCTCATAATACCAATGTAAGATCAGCACTAATATTTTCTATATTTTACCCAGGTGGGAAATTAAGAGTATGGAAAAGTAAACCAATTTGCCTAAAGTCACATATGAGAATATGGAATTCCAACTCAAGCCTGTTAATTTTAGGTTTTTAGACCAAGGTGTGTGGTCTCTGAAGTCAAAGTCTCTTTGTCATATTACTGCCTCAACCTACTTTACTCAAAAATATTACAAAGTATACAAAAACTATACATGTGATTGTAATATTACCTCTCTTTTGTATATTTAAAATGCATTACTGCTATAATTTGTTCTTTTTATACCACACAAAATAAATTTTTAATGAATCATTTATAATATTAAATTTAATGGTGATGGTGGCCCGTACGGGGAGCCCCGGGACACTCGGGGGTAAGTGACGAAAAAAAAAGCTGCCCATCCATAGATAGGACGGGAGCAAATCTGCTCATCCCTAGGCATATAGGGCGAGAGGAAAAATGGCGATTTTGAGAAAATGGAGAAGATTGATACAGTATGTTTGTGTCTTGTTTTGTCTCAGTGTATTGTATTGTCTTTGTGATGAAAATATGGAAGGGGTGAGAAGTAAATTACTAAGGGAAGAAGGCACCCCAGTGGAACCAAGAATAGTTAGGGCATGTGTTGATAAGAGCCCAGGAACTCTAGTCAGAAAGAAAAAAAAAAAGTTCAGAAGAAGAAGGATTATCAGGAAAAAAGTTGCAGCAAAAGGCTATTACTAAATACTTTTCGTTACCGGAGGGTGCGTGAAGCGGAGAGGCGGCTGCCAAGTGTGCAAGCCGGTCACAGCGCAGCAAGGATTTTCCAAGAGGCGGTGGCGACTGGCCCTTCCCCGCCTCCTGGCCGTGGAGCTGGCTCTTCCACTGCCATGAGTCCAAATCTAGACCTGACCTGGAGGCACAGTCTCGCAGGCTCTTGCTCCCTGTGCCCAGTAGCAGTTTGAGACTGGGACTCTCCTCAGGGCCATCTGGGGCTGCCTGGGACACTACAGCCAACAGAAGACACTACTGGTGTCCCTGATGTTTGGTCATTTTCAATGCCAATAACTAAGCTACAATGGTTCTTCCACACCTGGAAGCTAATGAATAATAAACACTATTAAGGCTTATTTCAAATGTAAAAAACCTTGAGATAATGTACTAAATTGTTCAGAAGGTTGTTTTCTTAGTGCCTGCTGGAATACTACAGGATTTTCTTTAGCCATCCAGAGTTCCTGCCTTCGTCCCAGTGCCAGTGAAGACGAAGGTGGAAGAATTTCCAGCGTTGCTGAGAACCGGACAAAACTTCGGCTGAGAAACGGATGAGACTTCGGAGCTGTTGCTGTTTCTGCTGCTACAGCTTAGGCTAGCTGCCTGCAAAACTTACCTGGACTGTGATTTAAGCTAGCTGCCTGCAGAACTTACCTGGACTATGATTTACCTGGACTGTGAGTTAATCTATTGAGACACTGCTTTACCTGGACTGAGACAACAAACTGTAATCTACAACAAATTGTAACTGGGTATCTTTGCTAATGGTGTCATTGCTGGTATAATTTTTCCAAGGGCTTCTTGCATGGAGCCATCGATTGGCTTGGTATTGTGGCATTTTGTATCCTCCCCTTCTGCTCGTAGCAGATTATTTGTGGTGTTCGTGTAAAAACCACTATGGTTGTTATTTAAATTAAACAAAAGGGGGAAATGTTAGAGTCTGTAAACAAGTCAGGATGGCGCCTGGCAAATGTTAGAGTCTGTAAACAAGTCTGGATGGCGCCTGGCATTTTGCCAGAGGGAGTGGTTTGTGAAGTCACGCCAGCGAGCCATTAAATGTGGAGATTCCTTATTGGTTGACTGCTGTATCTAGTTCATGTTAATTCCGTTAAGTGTGGAGATTCCTTATTGGCTAACTTCTGTATCTAGTTTATGCTAATTAGATAAGCTGTGTGGAATGTATAAATACCGCTCCTGTCCTGCAATAAATGGCTCCCACTCCTGCTGTATCAATCTACGCAAGTTGCTTGTCACTCCCCGGTTATTTTGCCCAGCCAGCCGGGCTGCGGCAGTGATTAACTTTCACTAGTTTCCTTTTGGTGAATTTCTATTCCTGATGAAAAACATATTTCAAAAGGAAAAAAAAAGTACAGATCAACACAATTAATGCAACACCTTCAGATCCACAGTGCCTTCCCTTATAGGGGAAATAAGATCTAGGACTGTAGTTCTCAGGCATCATAAGGTACGGATCCCTGTTGAGATTGATGAAACATATAAAACCTCTTTCCAGAAAAATGGCCATGCACATAAAGTATTTGTTCAGGGAGAACTTTGTCAACCATCCACTGGCCCCAGTTTAGAAGTTTTGATTTAACAGAGATAAAATTAACTGCAAAATTGTATGATTATAATTATATAGTCTATCTTAATTTATCTATTGATCATTGTACCAATGAATTTAAACTATGAACTTAAGAACTTAGTGTTTCCATCTGTTCAAAAAAGAAGTAACAATCTGTATGTCTCATAGTACCTGGGTCACCCAATTGTGCACTCCATAAAATGTCCGTACTTTGTACAATGCCCTTTCTTACATTGTGGGACACAAAAACAAACAGATACAACATCTGTTTACTTCCAAGGAAGTGTCATATAATTAGTGTCATATAAGGGAGTGTCAAATTAGTACTATATAAAAACAGAGAAACACTTGCACTAACAGTATAAATGACATTTGAAAAGTTTGTAGAAGATGATATTGAACTGGAGTTTTCAAATTACTATATTCTTCCCAGGTATTGGAAATCTGTCCCAAAAGTCTATAGGCACTTGGAGTGAACCCCTACAATGAGTAGGGATTTCCTAATGGTTGAGCAGCAGGGGTAGGCAGTGGCATTGCTAGCAGAGGAAGGGTGAATAGCTAAGAGGAAAATGTGAGAGTAAGAGAGTTATCATCTATAGGGAACAGCAAGAGATGATGTTGGAAGGCAGGCAAGGCCTAAGAATTTTATACCCTTTGAGTTTGCAATGGGAACTATTGAAGGAATGTTACAGATTTATACTTTAAACATATTCTTAGTAAAAATATGAAGGATGATTGGAAGAAAAGGGAAAACTGAAGTAATCAGAGCACATGATTCTTCTAAGAGTCTGAGTAAGAAAAAAAATGATGGTTTTATCTAATACAATGGCTGTGATAATGTGAATGGAGAGAACATAAAAGTTGCATTGGATAGGCATTTAAAACGTGTGATTGGCAGGATGGGGTATCTGAAGTTTGAGATAGGTTTTTAGATTTGCTGAGTCCAATTAAGTGTCACCAACATAACGGAAGAGATTTGGTCCTAATCACAATCAGACTGGAAGACGGAGGGAGAAGCTTGTTTAGTTTAGGATGTATCTCATTTCGATCGTGGCAAGGTCTAGGAGACAGGTTTGATACATAGCACCTGTAGCATTGGAGAAGGTTCTGTCCTGAAGACAAAGATTTAGGAATTTAGGATTTAGTTGCTGTTTTGGGTGTGATTTAAGTCATTGTGAGAGAGTGTACAAAATGACAGAAAGGGCATGAGGAGCAACTCTCAGAGCATACCTAAACTTTTAACAAGAGCATAGCATACACATAGGTGAGTGTGTAAACCCAGAGCAGCTTGCAGAAATATGGTGGAATTGTGAGAGTGAAGTCAAAGCAAAGCAAGAAAAAAATTCAAAATGGAAGTAAAGGTCAACTTTAGCATCTGGTACAGAGTTTAATTAAAATAAGGACTTACTGGTGTTCACTGACTTAAATTTGGGGGAATATAACTGGCATCAAAAAATTTTGGTTCCAACCACCATTTCCCCTTTGCAGTTTAATACTCCAATTTTGTTTTGAGGGAATTTGATTTTCTCTGATGCTAACTGAAGAGTACTGGGTACAGCTGATTCTACCCCATGGTCTAGGGATGAGGTATGTGACTTAAGTCAACAATATGTTCTAGTCTCCTGGTCATACTGGTTGGTTCAGGGAGGGTACATAAGTTAGGCTAATCAAGTCTCATAAGAGAGAACTTCCTGGACTTAAAAAAAAAGCTATAAGAAAAGATTTTTCTTTGGGGTAAGGTGTAGAGTACATGTAGGAGCTAGAACTGTGGCTACCATATTGTGTTCATGTTCATCCTGAGAATGTTCACAATCTAGCTTGAAGCTAAACTCAATCCTATAGTATTTAGTTGCACAATGTAATATTTTTCTTTTGAACCTCTGACACAGGACAGTGGAATTATTCCTTTAATATCAGTATGCCTTCATATGATGATTTTATATTTCTCCAAGGAAAACAAATTTATCCTCTCCATTCATTCAAGAAACATGTTCTAAGAATCTACCATGTACCACGCACATTTCTAGGCACTAGGGATCAAGAACACAGGAGGAAGTGAGATAATTCATTTATTTCCCCAGGACATAAATTTAAAAAGTAATATAGAAATCATTGGAAGTAAACTCAAACAACATAATGTGAATAATAAATTTCATGAAACAAGAAAATAAAGCAAAATAAAAATTAGAGTGATTGTACCTGGGTTCAAAGTGGGAAAGAGGGATGTCAGGAGAGAGAATTTCTTCATATCCTACCAGTGAAAGGGGACATATGTTTAGAAAAATCAAAGGGTTGAAATTCATTCAACAATCACTTGATCTTCATGGGAGAGGATTTCCCCTACTTCTTTCTTATCCCATTCTCAGGAAGATTAGAAGTACCATCAGTGTTTCTCTTTTAGAATCTAAGATCCAAACTTACAAATTATTTAATTGTATAAAATGAATTGCATCTGAAGAAAAGCATTTGAAGGACTTGGTTGAGGTCATTCTGGGTTTTAAGACCTTAAGTTGTGAATACAATATTAATATCAAAAGAAACAAAATGATTTGGATAGATTTTGGAATGAAATGCTCTGTGAAAGCTGAATATTCAATCATAGGACTTAGGTGCTGCTTTTGAACAAGATTCTTTAAAGCTAGGCTAAGAGGATATATAAAGAACTCAAAAAAAATAAACCTTAACAACACTCACCCCCCTCAATAACCCATTCAATAAATGGGCAGAAGAACTAAACAGACATTCATCAAAAGAAGAAATACAAATAGCCAACAAGTATATGAACAAATGTACAACATATCTAGAAATCAGGGAGATGTGAATCAAAACTATGTTGAGATTCTACCTCACTTTGTTGAGAATGGCAATCATCAAGAATATAAAAAACAATAAATGTTGGCAAAGATTTGGAGAAAAGGTGCACTCATACTTTGTTGGTGGGACTGAAAATTAGTTCAAGTACTCTGGAAAACATAATGGAGATTCTTCAAGATTAGAAATGGAACCACCACATGACCTAGCTATCCCACTCTTTGATATTTATCTCAAAGAACAAAAATTAGCACAGTATAGTAATACAGACACACTGATGTTTATAGCAGTGCAATTCACGGTAGTCAAGTTATGGAATCAACCCAGATGCCCATCAACAGATGAATGGATCAAGAAAATATGATATATATATATATATATATATATATATATATACACACACACACACATACATACACACACACACACACACAATGGAGTTTTACTTGGTCATGTGGAAGAAAGAAATTATGGCATTTGCTGGTGAATGGGCAGAACTGAAGAATCTCATGCTAAGTGAAATAAACCAGACTTATAAATGTTGAATATCTTCTCTTATACATGAAAATTAGACTAAACTAAGGGAAAATAATGGAGAGGACCTCATGAAAATAGAGGAGATGTCAGTGGAGTGGATGAAGGGGATAAAGGGATAGGCAGGAGGGTCAGGAAAAGGGAGGAATGAAATTGACCAACTTGTGCTCTATACATATATGAATATACCATAGTGAATTTTATATATATTTATAAAGTACCAATGTAAAGAACTATTAATAAATAGAAGGAAAACAAGTAGAGTAGAAGAAGGGGGAAGAAAGGGAGGGAAAGAGGAAGTACTAGGGACTAAAGTTGAGCAAATTATATTCCATGCATGTATGATAATCTCAAAGTGAACCCCAAGATTATGTTTAATTATTACTCACAAATAAAAACCATCTTTAAAAATAAGAAATGTGGCTACGTGGCAGGTCATTGGTCATGGGGTAACGGCTGTCCAAAGGGAGTGGGACCCTTGTTAGTTCTCATGTTAACAAAGTGCAAGCCAGGTCCCTCCTGAGTCTCCCGACTTGCTATCTTGCCATGTGATCTCTCCCTCTCACATATGCTCCCATGATAAATGCCACCTACCATGATAAATGCCACCTACCATGATGAGCTCACAAGGCTCACACCTGAAACAGTGCCATGCTATTTGGACTTTAAGCCTTCAAAACTTTGAGCTAAATAAACTTCTTTTATTTAGAAATTAGGAGTGGTGGGGAGGATGACCAGCCACAGGCTTACAGTAAAAGGGCTGTCTTTGGAAGGGAACAAATCCTAAGTGGTGTCTCTTTTATCTGTCTTTAAAATTAGAGTTAGTTTTAGCAGATACCTTGAGGAAAAATATTAAGTTGCAGATTTTGCTGTTTTGTTGTGCCTGCAATTTCCCAATGTTGCTAGTGAGAAGCAGAGAAGGCCCTTAAATGCCTTTGTGCTTGGCACCTGCAGAAATCTAATTTCTGATGAATAGGACTCTAATTGGGTCAATTATTCTATTATACTACACAAGAGTACTTCAAACTGCTGGTTCAGTAAAGAGAGGCACTTTAGTCTCCCCATTGGTGTTCCATTGGTACAGAACTCAAAATTCTGAATTTAACTTTTCCTATCCCAGTTTCAATTTTGTCATTCCAATCTCAGTTTAATCACATATAAGTCCATTGCTGAAGAAAACTGAAACAACATTTTTCATCCTCTAAAACCATGGGTAAGATAACAAAGGAAATTTATTTGACCTCTTTAAAATTGTTTTCCATATAGTTGTAAAAATGTGAGGAGATACTTTAGTGCATGTTACTCAAAGAGAATTCTTTTAATAAATGATTATTTGGAGGGGATACAACAAAGAGAAGGCAAGAAGAGTTTGCATTTTATCTGTGGCTTCCTTTACATTTTTTGCACATATGTAAGGCTCTCATTTCAATTTTATTTCCTTATTATTCAGAAGGATTGAACCATTTCCTTTTTTATAATCACCTATAACATGTGAGTTTGAAAGGAAAAAAGAATTTTGACGGTGACATATGATGACACTTATAGACTCATTATTTTAATGAGATTTATTTCTTAGACATTTCCTAATGCTAAATGTCCTAATTTGTAACTTAAAACAGAAACTTCTCTAATTAGTATGAACACTTTCACTCATGACTTGGTCTGTGACTCAGACTTTATTTGGGAGAAGATAAAATTATGTCATTAATTGCTCTTTATTAAAAGTACTACTGTGCAATTACTTGTACCCTAGGGAAAATCTTTTGCTTGGATTTGGGCTCAACAAAGAAGTCGTCGTCTTGGCTTTTATAAAAGGCTATCACTTTAGAAAATATTGACTTCAATAATGTAGTTAATGTCATATTTTATATAAAATATAAAATATTTTAAAATATAAAATTCCAAACTTAGTGTCCAGCACATATTAAACACTAAACAGTTAATTTTCTTTCTTTTCTTGAGCTATCCCAAGGATTGGCTTTTAATAGGAAATTGAACAATTAAAATATAAGTAAGGCATAGTCTTTATTTTCAAGTAGCTGTGGCCTAAAAGGGGATGAAAAACCGCATGCTTCATTATGATGGGAAATATTCTGAGTGTCATCAGAAGGTTTCCAAGTGCTGTGAGGGCTGTGTGTGAATAGGTGTGGGCATGTATTTGTGTGTGAGTGTGTGTTTTCTCTGTGCACCCTCCTGGCATTTTCATTTTGCAGTCTTAGAGCAGATGCATGTCTGGAGTTACAGATACCAATTCTATGTCGTTTTACAGTAAACCTTCATACTTCCCACTCACTACACTGGAATTGATTTATCTCTGCTTACTCTGAAAACCATGAATCTAGCAAGAAACACGGTTTGATTGATTTTTATGGTGAGTCAGAGGGAATGAAAATTAGTATGCAACTTTTTCTTGTTTCTTTCATGAGGGGCTTAGAAGAAATTGTATGATTAGTTCTTTACCAGAATTCTCCACGGATTAATTTTTGTCCTAGAAGCAATAATATTTTGGTTAACTCTTCTCTTTCCTCTGGATATTTTTTTTTAAATTTGAGTTTTTAATTTTCAGCCTTTTCCATTGTTTAAATTAAAATGTTACTAAGATTCATAATAATAAACTGACAATTTCTCATAAGCATATTGGCCTCTATATTTTTTAGGTCAAACAATGTTTTAAATATATTATACCATTTTCCTCATTACCATGTGTGGTTCTTCAGTATGTATATTATTATTTAGTTTTGCAGCTCTTTCATGATATTGGTTTTTCAGAGTAATCCCACTACTTAATTGAACATGGATTTCAATTATTATTAAGATATTTGTCACATCTGCTATTGAAATAAAAATATTACAGTATCCTAATATTCATCTACTAATTGTATGTCATAGTATCAAATTTGTGTTACAGTATGTGAGGTACCATGTATACATTATCTCAATGAAACTATTAATATATTTCAAAGACAAAATTGAAACCAAGAAAAGTTAATTTACTTGTTGAAATTCATACAATTAATAGGTGATGGCGTTCATTCCATCTTAGCCCAAAGCCTTAGTCCTTTTCAGCATTCTACTCAGCTTTACTGTCTGAGTTGCTTCCTAATAGTATATCTGCTTATGGAATCACATAGTTTGAGAAAGTTCAAAAATGCTTTACTGAAGAATTTCCTTTGAATATTCATTCCCACAAATGTAGAAGCAGTGGCCTAAAGATTAACTTTCCCCCATCATCTTTAAAGCTCTAACTTCAATGTAATGTTGTTCCCAAAGTAAGTGGAACAGATACAGCTTTGATCATTAAATATGTTTCTTTGAAGATATAAAGTAAGAGGAGTGATGCCTCCTTCAGGCAAAGAACCTTCTTCCACAGTTTTGGATATAGCTGAGCAGATTGGGTCAAACATGCTATAAGCTTGAAATGCTCATATCTGGACTTCAAATACAAGCCCCGCTAAATCATCTCTCCTGTCTTCGGTCCGTTAGTCAATGATTTTATGAGAGAAGGGATAGTCTTTCCCTCAGGGAGCTCTTAATCTGTTAGGTGAGTCCACACATGCACACAAATAGTTATAAGACAGGACTAGAGGATTATTCAAGAAGCAAAATAAGACTAATGCTAAATATGAGAAGCTATCCTAAACTGAATATCCTCCTTTTTTTTTTTTTTGACCTTAAATGCTACGAGGGCTGGACCAGCCTTCTTATTCACTATTACGTTCCCAGCATATAGCATAGTGCCTGGCACATAGGTAACACACTATAAAAACTAGTGAATGTGTAGGTAACCCATTATGTGTGCTTATAGTGTGTAGGAAAGTGGGAAGGTACAATTCCTTTGCTAATTCATGCACACAGAGTAAGCTGCACAAAATACCCTTCCTTCCCTAATCAGCCTTCAGAGGTCTATAGAATCCTTCTCAGTAAGTATCTCTGAGTTTTCTTTCACACTCTGAGATCTCTTCCTCTTCCTTGAGGTCTCTGGATCTTTTCCAGCCTCTCTCCATTACCTTTTGTGTGGAGGGAAGAGCCATCAGATACTCACTGAGGGGGTGTGGTGTCTCTCAAGTATTCCACAGTAAGATGCTAAAAGGTAAAGAAAGCTTTCTCTTGCCTACTAGAATCTTTCAAATTATAACTCAGATGTACTATTAGGTTAATAAAATCTTGTTCTTGTTTTCTTTTGTGTTAAAAAGATCACCTGGGATGGGAGAGAAAGATAAAAGGTCTTGGGGCCTGTTGTGTGCCATTGGAGAATGGTGCTGGAACAAGGAGACTTTTCCTGGCCTTCTCTCCATTTACATCTGCAGTAGAGGCTTTCATATGCTTCTCAACAGACCATTCTGAAAGGAACCCACACCTTTCTCTGCAATTTCCCATTGCTTAGAAGCATTCTCAGGGTCTAGAGAAATTTCCTCCCCCCAAACTCTTATAGCCATGAATGTAGGAGTTTTTTTTTTTTTTTTTTAAATACTCCTGAGGTCAATCTTTAATCAATAAAAGACAATAGTAGGACACTAGGTGCACCATCTTGACACCTTTGGTGAAACACCCTGAAGGGTGATTTACATGATTTATCAGAGTGTCTCCAGAGGATTGAACTCAGTATCACAGTCATAAACACACCATTTATTGTCCTTTCTCTCATTCCATTTACCTCCTTATCCCTCACTCAAGTTTTATTTTGGAATCTTCTTTGTATACCCAAGTGGCCACCAATTGTCATCACTCTACCTCTGAAATATTGCCTGAGTTTTCCATTCCATCACCTTTTTGCTTCACATGTCTTCTACCACTTCTCTCATCTAAACTCTGAATAAATTTTTCAGATTCATGTCTCTTCCTTCACTAATAATTTTCCATAAGACTCCAGAAATTATAAGTGCTATGAAACTAACACACAAGGATGATTGATTTGTTAATTTACCAAATATACTATGACTTAACCTATCTCCATGCCTTGTTTTGTTCATATTTTCCTATCAGATGGCTTTTCAGTCACAGATATTGCATTTAAAATCATCTACTGTTTTCATTCCAGACTATTACCAAACGGATGCATGCTTTAAAGTATTCATTACTAGAAAAAAAATGATTTCTTAATATTAAAGATCATCTCCTAAATCCTGTTAACTTGTTCTACCCAATATTATAATAGGTAGAAAAAGATGTCCTTTATGATGTCTGTCAGGAGGGAAACAGAAGATACTGGAATGATATTGACCAAATTGCTATGTCATATACAAATATTGATAGATTAATGGACAAATGTGAGCAGTGAGAACATGAGATTAAGGGAGTAATTCTATAAACTGTATCTACTGTCTTGACCCTTACATGTTTCCTTTTAAAAAACAATTTACCTGCAGCCCTGCCTGGCTTAAGTCAATAGGATATGCTACATTCCTCAGCAAACAATCTATTATCTACAGAAGAAAAGCAAACCTAGAAAGTTTCCTCACTGCTGATAAGAACACAAGTTATCCTCAAGAGGGATGGGGAAACTTCTGTGACCTTTATGAAGACCAGATTTCAGTAGTCAAGGAGACAGGGTAATTAAAAAAGAAAGCCCTCTAACCACAAAATCTGTAAGAACAAGTTCCGAATAGAGCATGTCAGTGCAGGCCAAAGTGATCTAGAGTTGCCTTGGATCTTTAATGTGTCAATATAATAGTAAAATCTCCCCTCCATGGGTGAAGGCCATCTGCAGTGGGAACTTGAATTTCTGATGCAATTTTGCTGTCATTCAAAAGTCAAGAGGTGGATTAGGAACAGTCTTTTGGAAACTACCCTGGGAAGTATTTGTGGGGATAGGAAAGGCACACTGTCCGTCTTCCTTGAGAGGACCCTCTCTCTGCCTTGGAAGTGTCTACTTTTACCTTTTTCCTAACCCTTCTAATAAAATCATGCCTTGTTAGGGTCTGTAAACAAGTCTGGATGGCGCCTGGCATTTTGCCAGAGGGAGTGGTTTGTGAAGTAACGGCATCGGAGCCATTAAGTGTGGAGATTCCTTATTGGTTGACTGCTGTATCTAGTTTATGTTAATTAAGATAAGCTGTGTGGAATGTATATATACCCCTCCTGTCCTACAATAAACGGCTCCCACTCCTGCTGTATCAATGTACACAAGTTGCTCGTCACCCCCCCCCACCCCCCACCCCTATTTTGCTGCAGCCGGACTGCGGCAATGCCTGCTACTCTTAGTGACTCCTCTGAAATTTTTTCAGTGTGATTGCAAGAACCAGTGAGTGAGGACATTCCACAGAGCTTTGGCCTTTTTCTGCAACAATATGGCATAAGAAATCCTACAGTATAATTATAATGTAATCCTCTCCCCCCCAAAAAAAAATGTATCATCAGTTTTCAGTATTTTCAGATGTGAAATTCAGCTTGAGTTGCTGGTGACTTCCTGTTTATATCACTAGAAAGTAGTCCTAACCCTTCTGGCAAGAGTAAGGGCAGAATTGACCTTGTAAACAACATTCTTCCTGGATGGGTTTAAGTCTACACCCCAGCCTTTTCGTGGAACATGGTTTACTCCAAACAGAGATGTAGCAAGTTACACCAAAGAGAAAACTAAGATCTACAACTTTTTGACTTACCACCATACTGTCTGGGCCAGTAAAGGAAAGCACATGCTACTCCACCCCGGACGTGTCAAATATAATATATAGTTGGATTTATAAATGTGCACAAAATCCAAAGATTGTCTTTTCGTTGTTTTTTTTTTCTCTCATCTTAATTTGAATTTTTTTTTTAGGAATAAACCTTATATAATAATATAATATAAGCCTTAGAATGTTAACTATTTAAGATCACTTAAGTCCTTTACTTATGAATCTTCTCATGGTGAATATTTTGGGGTCTTGTAATATCATTTTGGTACCAGACTGCAAGCTAAAGTGAGCAAAAAAAATGTATGCATCATGTAAAGAATTGTCTACTTTTAAATTATACTTTGTGGACACCATCAGTAACTGTAAATAAGCCTAGTCTTTTTTTCCCCTCCATCCTGTAGCATTATTTTTTAATATTAATTTATTATTTTCTTCAGATTATTTATTTATTGCTAAAATACAATTTCAATCAGAATATAATTATTTTATTGTATTACTAGTTAATGTGTTATTATTTCAAATGTTTTAACAATTTACTGATTATACTACAATAAATGACTACATAAATGATTGACATTCCATTCCACATAATTTTATGAGGTATATGTGAAGGTTTTTAATTAAATAGCTTAGAGATATAAAACTGAACTTTAATAATGCAATTATTTTGTTAATAATACAAAAATTATTTTAAAATCAAAAGATTTTGAAAGAGCTTAGAATGAAAAGGTATAAATGGAACATATAAATATTAATGCTATATTGCTCCTAGTATCTTACATCTAGACTTTTTTATATTGAGTTAGACTTTTTTATATTGAGTTAGAAAACTAACTGAAGGATTTACAAAAACGAAAAGATTAACCCAGCAAAGACCAAGGAACCTAAGATAAATGGAGAAGCAAGACATGTTTAATCAAGGAAAGTAATGTTTTTCAAGAAGGATTTATTTAATTTCCATCATCCTATTACCTCTATCACAGTTTTGGTTAGAGGTGGAATTTATTCAGTAGCAGAATAAGAATCAGATTTAGAAGAAGTTACTTTCCTGCCAAATAGCTTGTAGCTACCCCAATGTACATTTAGTAGCATCATATGCTCAAATGTAAATATTTTCTTTACCAAGTCTTATATTAGATGATTTTTGTAGAGACTCAATATTTGGGGTTCACAGGTTTATTTCTAAAACAAGTAAGACTTAAATGTCATTGATGTACATCAAAGATTAAAAAAAAAAAACAAACCAGAAATGCTTAGCTTCGCAAACAGAATCAATTGAAAAAATGTTTTCAAATGAGATATTTTAAGAGGAATTCCAAAAAAAAATGACTCTCATTTTGGTTAAAAATGACTCTCATTTTGGTAAAAAAAAAAAGACTCTCATTATTGATTAAGTTATAAGAACAGTAAGTTAGTCTCTATATAAACTATTGTTGAAATGTGAATATATGGCTTTTAAAATATTATTCCATCTTACTTTCCTTGGCATTGCTAAGCAATACACTAAAACTTAAATATTTTGGAAAAGGAATCAAAGTCAGTTTCCTGCAGAGAAAATGCTAGATTTGGGTTTAGAAAGCAAATGGACATTTTTGATCTTTAAATTTCCCCCTGCAGGTGATTACAATTCAAACCATGGTCTAAGCCTCTGGAAACTACATTAAAATGAGGATTCTCATTTCATCTGGTAAAGCGAATACTTTGCATAACATATACTGCCCCGGGTACCAATACTATTTTTGTAAGAAGAAAGTGTCAGTACTTTTTGCCAGCTAAACCAAGATTTTTTTTCAAAACAGGAACTTTCACAGGAACAAAAAAGTTTGATTTGATATAAGGAGAGTTTCTTAAGTATATAAAAAAATGGGTAAAGTTTTCCATGAAGATACCTGTTAAAAACTTCATAAAAATTTTAGATTAAATCTAGACATCCAAAAGGAGAGGACTTGTGACATAATACTACCCAGTGATGAATCATTTACTATTTACCAAGGAAAGCTAATTGAGTACCGCTTCCTTGGCATATGCAATTTTAATTATAGACTTGGCATCTGTGCTGTGTTCAACAATGATCAATGTATTTTTATAGGGTTTACCTTCTTTGATTCACTCATTTCATCTACTTCATTCCCAGTATGCCAAAACTAGCCCAGAGTAGAAATCATTAAATATAGTTTTTTTTTTAAACATTGATTGATCCTGAGATAGGATCATTCAGTGTCCAGGTAGATTCCATAATCTTTGGTGTTGTGCTTTTCCAAGTACATTTGCTTTCTAAAATCTCCCTCTCTGGACTGTTTCTTGGTCTCCACTTTCTTCCTCCCTTCTTCTTTCTTTGACTTGTTCATATATTCAGTCTTCAAATAGTTACATGGTTACTGAGGTCTAATTTACACAACTCATTGCATTTCCAGTAATAGACTTGCTACAATATTGGGTCCAAACCTCAACATTTGACCCTAGAGAACATGCACTGGATTTACCTTTTAACTGATGTTTTAAATGAAAACCAAAGTAATAAATACAATTATCTGTCATTCAAACAAGGTAAATATTGCTTAAGTAAAAAGATACTTTTTTCACCAGAAATGCTATAAGTCTTAGCAGAAATAATTTGAGGTTTCTTCATATTGTCAATTTTCCAATTAAACTCTTTTCTTTTGTGATGCTTGCTGCTTGACTGCGAAAGGGTGTGTCATCCAGTAACCTGAAAGAGCTAAAAATAGATAATGAACAGAAGCGTCTTTGACTTCCAGACGCTATGATCCCAACTTTTTTTTTTTTGATTAGGTCATTTTTATAATTTATACAGTTGAAAGATTTATACAAAATGATTGAAGATAATTATTTGTTAGGTGGTCCAAATACATGTTACAATTCCTCTTTTAGTTATTGTTGAGCCAAGAAAGTTGTCTTTCATCTGGACTTCCTTTAAGAAGAAAGGCTCAGATTGACTGGGGCAATTGGTAATATTGCTTGCTAAAAAAAAAAAAAAAAAAAAAAAAAAAAAAAAAAGGCTAAAAAGAATGGTTCCCTGAGTGATTAGAATATAATTATAAGAAGAATCAGATTTTATCTGCCTTTAAAACATTTGTAGTAAAATACAGGTAAGACAAACATCTAAAATAATATATTTACAATTCACAATTTTCTTTATTCTTTTCTGTAGATGTGAATTATCACTTGATATAAGTAAATACTGTAGAAAGTAGAAAAGAGAGTAGTATTATACCTGGGGATATAGGAAAAACCTTATAGAAGAGGCAAAACTTAAGCTTTGTGGCAAGAGGGAATTATTGAATGTATGGAAATTGGGGGAGGTAGAGTTAGGCCATTGCATACAGGAAGAAGGGCTTGAATAAAGCTATGGATACAGAAACAAAAAGCTGAAAGAATAAAAAAAAGTTATTAATTTTTCCTGGAATATGAGTAATATTGGGGCTTGTAAAAATGCACATTTTTACAAAATAGGTTAGGAATAAATTTCATAGGTTAGGATTTAGTTGTAGAGAGCAAAATTCACTGTAGCTAGTTTAAGCAGAAAGAAAATTAAGATTTTTTTAAATATGTCACAGCAACATTGGAAAGCTCAGAGAAATAGCTTTGGGCTCTGCTTCCAGAGTTACTTTGCAGCTCTGGAATCATTTTGCAAAATTAGTTTAGCAAGGGAACACTGGCACAGTAGACACTATAAGGTGAACTTCACTTTCCCTGACACAATCTGAAAGAGACTCTTATAAAAGAGTTGTCACTATAGTTCACCAACCAAAATATAGGGATTGACCAGAAAGTAGAAATTCTTGCACAGTTGCAGCATTCAGCCATCCCCACATGCACTGAAAAGCTGCGTGCCTTCCATTTCGCATTCTCACTTCTTTCTTCCAACTCCTGAAAGGGTGTGTGTTTCTTAAAACTGAGTCATATGCAGGCACTCAGATGAAAGAAAATTTGAGGAATGTGGTCTTTCCTTTAGAGCTCTGACAGGAAACTACATTAGAACATCTGAAAGGGCCAATATCCCATATATCTTCAAGAAATTCTAGATGTTGAGTCTAAATAAATTGGACTTTGCATGGTGCTCACTGGGAAATCTTCAAAGATTTTTGAGTAAAGAAGAAACGTATTAAGGACTGGCTTTGGTAATACTGATCTGGTAGTTGAATTTAAATGGCATTTGAATATTTTATTTCATATTTATGACTATAATAAATTTTGTAGACTTATGTCAAATGAGTAGGTGACATATTTGATATTTTAAAAATATCCTGAATAAACAACTAGATATTTTGATTTCAACATCACTACATTTAGGAGATAATTTAGTCTACACCAAGGAAAAGAGAGCCAAGAAAGAATAAAGTTAAGAAGAAAGTAGCAAAAACAAATAAATAAAAATGGCAGGTGAGGAAAGAAATGTTAAAACTACCCACATTTAGGGGTTAGAATGAGCTAGAGGAAATAAATGAGTTTCAGGTCGTACAGTTAAGGCTTCAATCTATTTTGAGTTCATTTTTGTATATGGTATGAGGTAAGGTTTTAATTTTATTCTTCTTTGCCATATATTTATTTAGGAAATTATTTATTTATATAAATATGGATGTATACACATATATTATAGGTTTGAGGTGTTAATCAAATACTACATTACTTATTGTTGCTTAAACCTTCTAGCATTTACTATATAGGTCCATTTCTGTGTCACTTTAACATGCCCCATACTTTTTTTTTTTTTTTTTTAACAATTTCTTATGCTTCTCTTCCCACATATCTCATCAAACTACATATAGAGAATTTCCCCAATCCAGACTTCCAGTCAGTTCTTCTTATACTGTGTACTTATTGACCAAGGTTTTATATTTGTTCATTCATTTCATGCATATTTTCATTTTTCTTTATTTCCTTGAGTGTAGTTACTAATGATTACTTATAATTCCTTGTTTACTAATTCCAGTATCTAGATTATGTTCAGGTTTTTCTCTGTTAGTATTTTCTTTTCTTTTTCTTTTTAATTTTTTTATTGATTTTTTTATATATGACACCAAAATGCATTACAATTCATATTACACATATAGAGCACATTTTTTCATATCTCTGGTTGTATACACAGTATATTCACACCAATTCATGCCTTCATAGATGTACTTTGGCTAATGATATCCATCACATTCCACCATCATTGCTAACCCCCTGCCCCCTCCCTCCTCCCACCCCTCTACCATATCTAGAGTTCCTCTACTCCTCCCATGCTCCCCTCCACCCCACTATGAATCAGCCTCCTTATATCAGAGAAAACATTCAGCATTTGCTTTTTTGGGATTAGCTAACTTCACTTAGTATTATCTTCTCCAGCACCACCCATCTACCTACAAATGCCATGATTTTATTCTCTTTTATTGTTTAGTAATATTCCATTGTGTATCTATGCCACATTTTTTTTTATCCATTCATGTACTGAACAGTATTGAGGTTGGTTCCACAGTTTAGCTATTGTGAATTGTGCTGCTATAAACATTGATGTGGCTGTGTCCCTGTAGTATGCTGTTTGTAAGTCCTTTGGGTATAGACTGAGGAAAGGGAATAGCTGGGTCAGATGGTGGTTTCATTCCCAGATTTCCAAGGAATCTCCATACTGCTTTCCAGATTAGCTGCACCAATTTGCAGTCTCACCAGCAATGTATGAGTGTACCTTTTTCCCCATATCCCCACCAACACTTATTGTTGTTTGTATGCATAATAGTTGCCATTCTGACTGGAGTGAGATGGTATTTTAGAGTACTTTTGATTTGCATTTCTCTGATTGCTAGCGATGTTGAACATTTTTTCATATATTTGTTGATTGATTGTATATCATCTTCTGAGAAGTGTCTGTCAGGTCCTTGGACTATTTGTTTTTTTTTTTTTGTGTGTGTGTGTGTGTGTGTTTAGCTTTTTGAGTTCTTTATATACCCTAGAGATTAGTGCTCTATCTGATATGTGAGGGGTAAAAATTTAATCCCAAGATGGAGGCTCTCTATTTACCTCACAGATTGTTTCTTTTGCTGAGAAGAAACTTTTTAGTTTAAATCCATCCCATTTATTAATTATTGATCTTAATTCTTGCTTGCGCTATAGGAGTCTTATTAAGGAAGTTTGGGATATAGCTCAGTTAGTAGAGTGGTTTTGCCTTGTACCATGCACAAGGTCCTGGGTTCAATCCCCAGCACCAAAAAAAAAAAAATCTGTTAGTATTTTTTTTTCTTTTGAGAAAGTATCACATTTTCCTATATTTTCACATGCTAGTGTTCTTTAAATTGTATACTGAATAGTATAAGTGGCATGTTGGGTTCTATTTTATTTCTTTTAGAATGAGCCTCATCATCCCCATCTCATCCCCACCCCCTGCCATAAGCTATAATTTAACTTGTCTAGATTTAGTTATGCTGAGTTTATGTTGTACATATTGGGCAGCAGTTATGATCTGAATATTCCCCCCAGAATTCATATATTGAAACACTTTTCCCTGAGGTAATGTCTTAGGAAGTGAAGGGTTTGGAAGGTTATTAGATCACAAAGACAGGGTCCTCATCTGTGGGATATGTGCCTTTATTAAAGAGACCTCTTGTATTTTATGAGAAGTGGGGTCATCTCTGAGGAAAGGCCCCTCACTTTGATCTAGTACTTGCTCCCTTCTGGAATTCTAGGGAAGATATTTATATTGTCTGTAAGTTGTACAGTCTGTGGAGGTGTGTTATAACTGCCTGAACAGACTCAGCAGCACCTAGATTCAATTGTTTCTGAATCCACCCTGTGATTCTTGGCATGGGCCTTATGCATGTGTGGCTCAGGGAGCAGCTGTTTGGGCAGAGTTTGCATGTAGAATTGGGACTTTTACTTCAATGTCAATGGGTTTTTCTTTTCTTAGATTTTTCTCCTTTAGTTCTAAGTCTTATAAATCTTAACTGCCTCACATGATTCTGAAAGAGTAACATTCGAGCTAAAATTACCAAAATAAAAATAATGCATCCAAGAATATTGCCTTTTTCTAAGGTAGAATCCTCTCCAGAATCTTCCCCTTTATAATCATCCACTAGTGGC
Source organism: Marmota monax (assembly GCF_021218885.2). Classification (NCBI taxonomy): domain Eukaryota; kingdom Metazoa; phylum Chordata; class Mammalia; order Rodentia; family Sciuridae; genus Marmota; species Marmota monax. The sequence goes on along the minus strand of NW_026694617.1, from coordinate 351,253 downwards.
TTTAGATAGTTATTTTTTTTCTATTTTGACCATAATTCATAGTTTTTTTAAAATTGTTTCTTGGACAATTATAGAATCACACAATTTTGGGGAAAATGTTTAGTTTTGAAATATCCCGGGTAATTATCAAATTTTGCTTCCCAGACAAGGTATGATAGACTAAGTTTACTTGTTTGTATTTAAAATTAATAGAAAGGGAAATAACCAGTCAGAGTAGTGAAAGTGAGAGATATGCTAGTGTAAAAAGAATCTCTACTTAAATAATGGTTAAGAATTCAAAGAACGTTGAGAAACCCATTCGTGGTCTACAAACGCCTCAATAATGTAAATCACTAAAATATAAATTACACATCTGCACTAAGAAATTTCAAGTCATAACACTATTAATACTAAATAAATATGTATAATTTCAAATAAAATAGTCAAATCTTATTGCATATTTTCCCTATTTTACTTCCTAGATGTGAAAGAAGGAAAATTCATGATTGCCTGTTCATTATGTCTATTTTTGTTACAAAAGTCCTGTGCATGAATAGCATTGCATTGCAAAACTCAGAAGTTAAATTTATGGCTCTTTTGCCAGATGTGCTCAATGTGGCCATCATCAGGATTGTTTTTTTTTTCTCCCATAATAGAGCCAAGCTTTTATTAATGAAAATGCATTTTTTTTTCTAAAATACTTGTTTAAATTTAGAAACTTGTCTACGCAAAGGAAAGATTTAGTTACTCTTTGCAAAAAATTCATGTTATGGTTTTACCAAGTTAGTTTTTATAATATCAGCAATATTATAACTTTTTAAATGCCTATGTGAAATTCAGATTTAGTTGAAATCAAATGCAGCCAATTTTGACTCTTATATACTAAAATAAAATAATTGATTTCATTATATTTGCTTCTTGTCAAATTAATCAATTTCAATAATGATGGAAAGTTGTTTTATTTTGCAAAATTGAATGTTTTGTGCCCACTCTATATCACTCTGTACAATGTTCTTGAAACATTATTGATAGCATTTGAATTGCGCTTTATATTTTGCAAATTTAATTGTAATCATTCACATAATGTCACTTTTTTCTTAACCATGCTAACCAAAATAGATATACATTCCAATACTTTCTCTCCTTTACATAGTCAGAAGAATGTAACACAGAAACTGAGTAGCTTTCACATGTATGACTTTTGAAGTGCATGCTAAACAGATTTCCATATTTTGTTTTTAAAACCACAGTTAAATCCATCTGAATTCTTAGTCCACACAATGACTAATTTTATAATAATGAGAGTCAGAGAAAGTAATAAAATAACACATTTAGTAAACCATTTTTAACTCAAAGAATTTCCTTTTCTTTCTTTTTAAGAACTCAAACCTTATATACAGAGATATGATAAATTGTTGTATAAAGATGTATTAAGAATTATAATGCAAAAATAAATTAATAAAATAATAAATTAATTAATTAAAAAAAGAAAAAAAAGAACTCAAAGTTTCCAATTTATTTCCCACTGAAAGTTGTTTTTTTGGTATTTTTTATTATTTATTCAACTAAATAACTTGGCTGTTTATTTAACTAAAGAAGACATTCTAAATTAGAAAGCAGAGCATGGTTCAATGGTAGTCACTGCCTGGGTTTGCGTTCTTTTTCCATCATTTATTAACTATGAATCTATGAGCAACCACCTCAGCTTTCTCCTACATTATGAAGCTAATTTCAATACTTTCCACATAAATTTGTTATGAAGATTAAAAGATTATGTGAGATATTTCTTACAGAGCCCTCAGAGTAGCAGAGCAGCATACATTATTGTTATGTGCTGATTCTATATATTATGGACTTTCATATGATGCAACACATTGACTGACATTAGATATGTTTGGCTTCTTATAAGAATAAAAAAACTCTTATTTTCTCAGAAATATGAAATACTTATATTTTTTATTTTTTTATTAGACTGTGTTATGATACATTGATATCCTCCAGTGGTCCTTAATAGAGAATTAAAATCTAAATGCTATTAGTATTCTTTTAAATTTCATAAATAATCCTACTTTATAGCAAAAAAAAATATTTATAAGAGAAGAAAATAGTTCCTTTAATATAGATCTCTCTTTCTCTTCTTACATCTTACAATATTTTTTTGGATTTTACACTAGCAATATATTTCCAAACTCTATTTTGCAACACACCAAGTAATTTCTCTGTCCCTGTTAACACCAGGTAATTTTTTAAACTCTTCTCAGCAACATTGCTCCCAACTAGACACAATCCACTCTGCTTCTTCCATAAAATAGTGATAAATGAGTTGAGCAGTGACCTTTTATAATGAGAAATATCACCAGACTGCCTTTCTTACAGTATTTCAAGTACATTTCCTCCTGAAAGATCATAAGAAACTACTTTTTATGTTCTCTTCACTGTAAAATTGGTCAGCTCTTGGATTTTGTGCTGATTCTTTCATGTATAGAACCAGATGGGATAAAATTCACCATATTCTATTAAAATAATCAAAGGCTTTGGAAGACATTCACTTTTTAATTTAAATGAACAGAATCATATAAAGGATTTGCTTTTATTACATTTTTGAAACAGAGTCAATATTTTCTTATATATTTAGATTTTGACTCTTAAAATTCAACCTACATTTTTTTAAAAAAATTAAAAAGAATATTATAATGAATTTTGTCTTTAATAAAATGGACTTTTGTTGCCCTAAGCATAAAAGCAGCTTTTTATATTACATTGTAGTTTTATGTTTTTGACCAACCCCAAGCTGAACTAAAGCATCTGGACTAAGTGAGGTTGTGGGAAGTCATCCTTCTTTCAGGAAGGAAGTTATTCCTGCAATTTGTAATATTGTGAATAAAGTGTACTTAAGCCTCTGTGATAGATCGTTTGATGATATCTACAAACTAAGGAGATAATATGTTTTTCCCATCATTTGTGAATCAAATAAGAAACACTATGCCATCATCACAGTAACAGGCATAGGGGTAAGCACTTTAGAAAAGAATACAAGCGCTGGAATTCAACAAAGAAGTCTTCTGAGGAGATACCAAACAAAAGAAAACATTCAGGAAGTAATTTTAGAGCTTGAAGTAAGTAAGTTGAAACTTTGATAAGGGAGAGCCATGTACAAGTTTGTGACACCACGGAAACAAAGTAGATATGTGTGGAGCTGGGAGAGGTTCACAATATCCTGGTTTTTGCTCTGAGAAATGAGTTATTTGTGGGAGCAAGCAAATTTAGAGGATGCAAATAACCCCTAACCTCTTGACCTCATAGTGAAAAGGATTCTAGGGTTAGAAACTGCTGGATATGCAAGGAAATGTCCCTGTACCCTTCTGCTGAAAGAGGAGAAAACTTCAGTTCTAGTCAGTCTATTACTAAGCAAGCCAAAGAAATATACTTGGGTATTTGTTACCGAAAAGGCATGTTTTAAGATACTGTATGGGCCCATCTTGCAAGAAACAGAGCATATGAGCAAGAAGGTGGTAAAAAAATGAAGTTTCAGGCTGGCTTGTGAATGGTAGGGAAAGTTGCTGATTTTGAAAAGGCAATCAGAAGTCAACATAAAGCATTAAACTGTGTCGTGTATTATAATCAAAGTGTTGCTTACTAAATTAATCTAGCAATGATGTAATGCTATTATACAGGAAAGAATGCTTGAGGCCAAGACTGGAAACCTATTACAGATCATTCATCAATAAGAATTTGTGCAAAAGAGTAACAGTGGAAACTGTATTGCATATTAACTTCTTTTGTAAAAGCTATTTCTGTAGATACTCCTTGAAATCCTATAGTTTTTATTATATATCTCTTACCAAATCACAATTCCTGGGAGAGAGCTTCTATCTGACCACACTATGAAAAAACATAAACTGATCATTGTTTATTCCCTTATTTTGATCTATTTTCTCTCACTTTACCCATATTTCCCCACATTATACTCTATAGTTATGTATTTTTCAATGTCCAATCCCCAAACCACCCAAATACAATTTTCTTAAGAAGAGAAGCTTTGCTTTGTTGCCTGCTGACATGTACAACTTGAGGGGCAGGAGAGGTTGGATGATGTATAAATTGATGCCACATTACAGAGACAGTAGAATTGGAATGTTCTTCAAGAATTTAAAGGAGAAGAAAAGTTTTATTCACAACAAAACACTAACAAAATTAGCATATTCTTTGTTTTAAAGCCCTAAAAGAACAAGAAACAAACCCCTTTTCCTAGGGGAGGGGTTTACTGGGGGTTGAATCAAGGGGTGCTTAACACAGCCCCAGCTATTTTTATTTTTTATTTTGAGATAAGGTCTTGCTAAGTTGCTTAGGGCCTTGCTAAATTGCTGAAGCTGGATTTGAACTTGTGATCCTCCTTCCTCAGCTTTCCATGCTGCTGGGATTACAGGTCTCTTTGGTTTTGAGTCTTGTCAAATAATCATGGCTGGTTGCTGAAGAATTTAATAGGTAAGTCTTAATAGCAACAGAAAAAGAAAATGTGGAGAAAGTTGGTTGAGATTTAAAGTCAAATCATTGTTTTTTCCTTTATATGGTATTTTCTTTAAGATCTTAGAACTAGGTACTTGCATATTTCCTGAAATATTCCTAAAATACTCCCTTTCTTCCTTTTTATCTTTGAATTTTTGTTGCTTTTTTTAAGTTGAGAAATAATGCATACTTGTTGCAAAAAGCAAAATAATTTTAAAACATAAAGTTAACAATTTTATCCATTTATTTTGTCTAATTTATCCTTTTAGGTCCTAATATTACTCTAGAATATACTCTGGTGTGCTTCTCTTTCCTATCCTTGTTCTTAAACAACTACATACATATACTTTTATAAAAATTGAATTTTATTATGCATAGTACTGTATAATTTGATTCTTTGAATTAATGATTTATTATAGCCACCCTTGCATTGAGGTATAGAAAACTATCTCCTATTAAAAGTTGAATGTTTTTTTCTCATGGGTATGTTATAATTTATTAACTATTCTTTTATTTATAGACTTCATAATTCATTCTAGAATTTTCCCATCACAAAAAAATTAGTAAATATGTGCAGTTGATTCTCAAAAGTGGGGTTGCTAGATAAAAGATACAACACACTTTTAATTTTAAAAGATAATGAGGGGGGCTGGGGTTGTGGCTCAGTGGTAGAATGCTTGCCTCACGTGTGTGAGGCACTAGGTTAATTTCTCAGCACTGCATATAAATAAATGAATAAAATAAAGATCCGTCAACAACTAAAAAAATATTAATAAAAAAGATAATGAAAGATTATTTTCCAAAAACAATTGCAAAATTAAATATTTATTTTGGTCTAAATTCACAAATATTAGCTGTATACTCCTGGGCTTCCTCTTGTTTAGTAATAAATCCCAGAAAAATGAGCCATATAATAAAAATTGATTTAAATTCCTGATTACATTGAACTTTGAATTTAATATGTTTGCATAAAGTAGCATCTTCAATTTCTCTCCATTGGAAGCATTTAGAGGCAAAAAGAAAAGTGAAAAATAAGACAAATAGATGAAATTCCTTTTCTGTAAGAGTTGTCAAAAACGGAGTAAATAGGAAATAAAACATACACTAACATACTTAAGTTGCTGAGAGAATCCTCAACAAGGTAGCAGCATATATCAAAAGTCATGCAAATTCTTAATGAAGCAGTTTTGCTCTTCTCAGGATCTATGATTATTTAGCCTCATACTATAACTAGGATTAAGCCATAGTACAACCAAATCAGTACCAGGGATCATAAAAGATAAGGGAGAAAAGGATCTCTATCCCAAAGAAACTATAAAACTTAGCCTCTGGAGCTGGGGTTACAGTCAAGATACTGAAGATGCTTTATCAAAGAAGTCAGGACAGAAATTAAAGAAGAAAGAATTTATTGATTTCCTGAAATACTAGATTTCAACATCCTGGCAAAGATCATAACAGATAGAGCAAATGTGCTGTAATGTGTTAAATGAGGTCAAAATGCCAAATTTTTCATGTTAGACTAGAATAAGGGTGAAAAAAATGCAAGAAAGTGTGCATCCTGGGGTGAATGTACTATGTAATGTCAGAAAAACACTCTGGATTACCATGTTTTTATGGGAATGCCACAAGAAGGGAAACAGCATTCACTAGATATCAAGGTTAGAACTGGTAAGGAAGGCATATGGGGTTATTCTCTGTTGCTTATGGCATGATGATAGGAGAGTCCATTACCTAAGTAGGCTCACTGGGATAGCAATAGCACTATACATGCAGGCATAGAATCCCTGGGGGTGGGTGGGGTGGATGGGACTTAATTGTCTAAAATACAATAGACGCAATTATTATGATGAGTGTCAAGATCTAAATGGAATCCAAGGGTGTGTCTCATACACATAATTACGGAGATTGTTAATAGAACTTGGAGTCCCAAGGAGCAAAACTGATGGACAACCAAAGAGAATACCAACCAAATTGTACTCTCAGAAAAATACAAGAATCAGGAGGCTGAAGGGCAGTTGTCCCAATAAAAAGCTACAATCTCTGCCTAGTTTCCAGAACTCAACCAGCTTTTACCCGGAGTCCCTTGCTTAAAGGAAAAGCTATGTCTCTTTCAGTTTGCAAGATCATGTCAAGCATGCATGACGGTAAATCCTCACATTGTTTTCTGAAAGAACCTATGAACATTTGCTAGAATAACTGAATACTGAGTCATAGACTCTTGGAAACAGAATCCATGTTGACATACCCAGAGATCAAAATAATTACCATGGTCTCCTTGTTAAAATGGAAGCTTGTAAGAGGCAAGTAATGAATAAGTCCTGGCCAAGGCACAATTTACAGTGGGTCTATTGAAGATTTATTCTGTAATCAGTACCATCTATCTTTTCTTGGTAGCTGAATATGTAATTGGGACAGACAGACTTGGTAGTTGGTGCAAATGCTACCTTGGCCCTTTGACTTGCATTATACACGAGATCCTCCAAAACTCACCCTCCTTTGACCAAGGTAGTACATCAAAACAATATTACATCTGGGGTGGGGGCATGGAGATTAGTGCTATCCACAAAGATCTAAAGGCTACCTAAAGGATACCTGAGTGGTTATCACCATTATAATCTGATACTGCAGGTTACCAGTGACGAGTTTGCTTCCTCACATGTTGAAGGATAACATTAGAGAAGAACGTTGAGGCAAGCATATAAAGCAGGGTTTATTTAAAAAGGGTAACATAGACTTCTCCCAGGAGGGAGAATGGGGCCATAGCTGGTATCCCAAGAAGTGAGGGGTGTTTTGCCTTTTTCCTATGACCTAGGCTTCCTTTGTTCTCCTGCTCTCTTCCCCTTATCTTTCTCCTTCTTGTGAATGTGACTAAGTCCAGGAGCTGCTCAGTAAGATGGCCAATAATATAAAAAGCCCTCAGAAATTACAGATATGTGAAATTTGTTAAGAAAGGCTTTAGAATTTCTAACCTATAAGCATGTTCAAAGATTTAAAGAAAATATGAATATAATGAGTAAAAGGGAAAATAGAAATATGACTAAAAGGTTCTTACAGAGATTAAAAATATGTGAAATAGACATAAACAGAAGGGAATAATATGAAATAGTATCAGAATTGAAACTACAGAAGGAAAGATTATGAGATTGAAGACAAAGAAATACCAATGATCTAAAATAAAGCAGGGAGGGGGGGGGGAAATCCACCCAAAACAGTATAATATGCTGACTGCTGATAGTTTCGGTTTTAAGTTGAGTACTTGACCTGCAACTATACAAATCCCATATTGCCAGCGTGGTTTTTCTCTACTTCTGTTCAGAACCAGGATTTACTGCTGACCTGGGACAACTGTATCCATCCTCATGGCTTAATTTAGGAATTATGGTTCAAGCAACAGCAGCACATCAATGCTAATTTATGATTTAGTTTTCCTATTATAGTACTATCTTTTTAAAAAAACCTAACAGTGGATGACTTGCAGACAATTGTCTGCTGAAAAATCATAATTACCATCTCTGCCACCCCCTTATTTGTTTTGTTTTGCTTTACCTACTGTTTAGCTGCTCCACAGTAGGGAGAATGAGGATATCTAGCACCCTGTACACCAGAAATTAAAAGACCAGTTTTATTTTTTAAATAAATAGGCATTATGTATAGCACATGATATTAAAGAATTTCCTTCAGAATGTTTATTCACAGTGATTGGATTATTAGTACTTAAAATATTTTTATATAAAATGTATATTTAATATAAATATATTTTATATTTATTTTATTATATTTAATGTTTTATATTTTTTTGTACTAAGATGAATTACTTTTGTAAAAATGAATTTTTTTTCTTTTAAAATTTTTTTGGCTTAATTAGTTATACATGACAGTAGAATTCATTTATGCACTTTGATATATCACACATAGATGGGATGTAATTTCTCTTTTTTAATGAGTGTACATGTTGCAGAATCATATTGGTTATGCAGTCATATATGTACAACAGTAATAATGTCTGTTTCATTCTACTATCTTTCCTATCCCCTCATCCCATCTCCTTCCTTCCCATCACTTCCCTCTACCTAATCTAAGGTGACTCTATTCTTCCCTAGTGCCCCCTGCCTTGTTGTGAATTAGCATCCACATATTAGAGAAAACATTTGGCCTTTGATTTTGTGGGATTGGCTTATTTTGCTTAGCATGATATTCTCCAACTCCAACTATTTAATGACAAATGCCATAATTTTACTCTTCTTTAAAGCTGAGTAATATTCCATTCATCTATTGAGGGATACCTAGGTTGGTTCCACAGTCTAGCTATTGTGAATTGAGCTGCTATAAACATTGATGTGGCTGTGTCACTAAAGTATGCTGATTTTAAGTCCTTTGGATATAAACCAAGGAGTGGAATAGCTGGGTCAAATGGTGGTTCCATTCCCAATTTTCTGAGGAATCTTCATACTGCTTTCCATAGTGGTTGTACCACTTTGCAGTCCCACCAGCAATGTAAGAGTGTACCTTTTCACCACATCATCATCAACATTTATTGTTGCCTATATTCTTGATGATTGTAAGAGGAAATCTTAGAGTAGTTTTGATTTGCATTTCTCTAATTGCTAGAGATGTTGAACACTTTTTCGTATATTTGTTGATCGATTGTATTTCTTCGACTGTGAAATGTCTGTTCAGTTCCTTACCCCATTTATTGATTGTGTTATTTATTTATTTTTTGGGTGTTAAATTTTTTGAGTTCTTTATATATCCTAGAGATTAATGCTTTATCAGGGGTGGATGTGGTGAAGATTTTCTCCCAATCTGTAGGCTCTCTCCTCACTTTATTAATTGTTTCCTTTGCTGAGAAAAAGCTTTTTAAATTTGAATCCATCCCATTTATTAATTCTTGATTTTACTTCTTGAGCTTTAGGAGTCTTGTTAAGGAAGTCATAGACTGACATGTTGAAGATTTGGACCTATTTTTTCTTCTATTAGATGCAGGGTTTCTGTTCTATAGTGCCTAAGTCTTTGATCCACTTTGAGTTGATTCTTGTGCAGGGTGAGAGATAGAAGTTTAATTTTATTTTGTTACATATGTATTTCCAGTTTTGTCAGTACCATTTATTGAATAGACTATGTTTTCTCCAGTGAATGATTTTTGGCACCTTTGTCTAGTATGACATAACCATATTTATGTGGGTTTGTCTCTGTATCCTCTATTCTGTACCATTGGTCTACATGTCTATTTTGGTACCAATACCATGCTGTTTTATTACTATAGTTTAAGGTCTAGTATTGTAATGCCTCCTGCTTCACTTTTCTTGCTAAATATTGTTTTAGCTATTCTGGGTCTCTTATCTTTCCAAATAAATTTCGTGATTGATTTTTCTAATTCTATGAAGGATGTCATTGGGATTTTAATAGGAATTGCATTAAATCTGTATAATGCTTTTGGTAATATGGCTATTTTGACAATATTAATTTTGCCTATTTAGGAGCATGGGAGATCTTTCTATCTTCTGAGGTTTTCTTCAATTTCTTTCTTTAGTGTTCTATAGTTTTTATTGTCTTTCACCTCTTGTTAGATTGATTCCCAGGTATTTTAATTTTTTTGAGGCTATTGTGAATGGAATAGTTTTCCTAATTTTCAGTGGACCCTTTGCTGATGTATAGGAATGAGTTTGATTTATGGGTGCTGATTTTACATCCTGATACTTTGCTGAATTCATTTATTAGTTCTAGAAGTTTTCTGGTGGAATTTTTTGGATCTTCTAGATATAGAATCATATCATCATCAAATAGTGATAGTTTGAGTTCTTCTTTTCCTATTTGTATCCCTTTAATTTCTTTCTTCTGTCTAATTGCTCTGGCTAGAGTTTCAAGGACAATGTTGAATACAAGTGGAAAAAGAAGACATCCTTGCCTTGTTCCAATTTGGGGCGGGAATTCTTTTAATTTTTCTCCATTTAGAATGATGCTGGCCTTAGGTTTAGCATATATAGCTTTTACAATGTAAAGATATGTTCCTACTATCTTTAGTTTTTCTAATGTTTTGAACATGAAGTTGTGCTTTATCAAATGCTTTTTCTGCGTCTATTGAGATGATCATTGATTCTTATTTTTAAGACTATTAATATGATATATTACATTTATTGATTTCTAAATGTTGAACCAACCCTAAATCCCTGGGATAAATCCCTCTTGATTGTGTTGCACTATTTTTTAACACGTTTTTGTATGCGATTTGCCAGAATCTTATTGAGGATTTTTTCATCTATGTTCATCAGGAATATTGGTCTGAAGTTTTCTTTCCTTGATGGGTCTTTGGTTTTGGTATCAGGGTGATATTAGATAAAGGAAGAGAATACCTAAGGCTTTCTTAATTACTGTTCTTGGATTAATAAGCGTAAAGCTTTTCGGATCTCTGCTTCCTTGCCTGTGAGTACACCATCAGTAGCTGTGGTGACCACAGTCATCATTGTCTGACTACCGGCTTACATTCCGCAAAAGCATTATTAGGCGTTTTTGTTGCTACATGTGTATCACAGAGATTGTTTTCACAAACCTAGATGGAATAACCTAGTATGTGATCAGGCTATCTAGTATATACCTATGGTGTGGCCTATGGCTTCTCAGGTCATGATAAACAAAATAACATGAGAATATGGAGCACAAGAAAAAAGGACACACTCCAGAGACATGATAAATGAGGTATACGAAGCTGATGGTGTAACATGGCATGGTGTTTTATAGTAAACTTATTTTTCATAAGTAGAAAGAGGACATTCCAAAATAATGATAAAATAGGGCATAATAAATACACAAAGTAACAGTCACGGTTGGTTATTATCATTATCAAGTGTTGTACACTGTTCATAATTGCATGTGCTCTTTTTTTCATACTTCTGACAGCACAGGTTTGTTTACATCAATATTAATACCACAGATATTTGAGCAAAGCTTTGTGCTCGGATATCGTGAGCTAAAAACCTAGAGATTTTTCAGTTCTCCTTTAATCTTAAGGGATCACCATCACATACGCAGTTCATTGGTGATGGAAATGTGGTTATGTGGTACTTGCTACTGAGAACCAATAGCCCTTCTAAGAATTTTAGTCTTTTGAGTGTAGTTGCTTCTCTCACCTGCATCTTCAGAGTTACTATATCTGATGAGATTTCCTCTCATTGAGGAGACTCAATGAGCCATTTCTAACTGGCCTGTTTTATACCTTTTCTCATTTCTCTCAGTTGGGACTCCCAACTGCCTCAATGAGAGATTATGAACACTAATTCAACCTATCTGCCTATGCCACAGATCAGCGGATCACTTCTGTAGTCATAGCAACGTGTTTTGAGACCTCTTCGTGTCCTCTCTAATTTAAAAAGTGCTGCCTTTTGCAGATTGAAGTAGTTTGAAGCACCAAGAGTCAAAGCCATGTTTTGTGGTCCTATGTTGCTCTGTTCTACTTTCACCTGATCCTTTGTCATCAGCGAGTCACTGTGTTACTGGCACATCCCTCTTGATGAGTTGTTTTGCTCAACCCTCTTGGTGTATAGCATATTATGTTCAGCAATATTTTGCCAGGAAGTAAAATATAATTTTTTAGGCTTTTTAGTCACTTACGTTTGTAATCAGTTAATAATGTGTAACAGACTTTTCCTCTCAGTTTCTGACATGTATACCAGAAAATGGAAGTGAAGCTAAGAAATGCATTAATTAATGCTGTGATGTGCAGGGATAGAATGAAAATCAGAAAAGGCTTGAGGCTCAGGTAAGAGTTGAGGTTTAGACCTGTGGTAAATAGTGAGGTGATATTGGGGTTGAGTGTGCTATATATTTTGAAACAGACCTTTTGACTTAGCTGAGTTAAAATATAGTCATTTCAAAATGTTTTACTGTGGCTTAAAGGTGGCTGAGTAGGACAAGGCTACCGAGCTCATAGAAGGCTTTGCCTCATTTCAACCATGCTCTATCCAGCTCATAAAGCTCTGAGGCAAACAGATTGGTGAACAGCAGACTCCTGGTCTTGAGACCAAGCACATGCTGTCTAACTTCTCAGTCCCTTGAACTTGAACCACCCCTACTAATCATGACTGATTTGGTACTCTGAATGGGCCATTACTGATGGCTATTCTGATTAATGCCTTGTGGCAGTAGTTCCAATTCCCTGTGACTTTCCATCTGGGTAAATAGCTGTCATCATTAGGTAATGGCTGCTTTGCTAGGCTATCAAATTACTAAGCAGTTACTACAATCTAGTGCTGATTTAACATGATGTGATTTAATAATTAGTTATGATTTTCCCATTTCTATTTCCACGTGATGACAATTTTAAGTGCCCTCTTTTTGCCTTCTATTTCCTCTTCTGGTATTTGTATATTTTTTTCACAATGTATTCTATCATTTGAAAGAATGAAATAAAAGAGTAATTAGCAGCTACCATAATTTAACTGTCATGATTATCTTCCATAGTCACAATATAATGCCTTTTTCTCCTTTCTTATATGCATAGTGTTAAGAGGATAGTGTCCTAGGAGCAAGAAGGAGATAATTTTAAATCTCAAGAAAGAATTTGGACTGGTTTAGGGTATTAGAAACTCTGATGCCACCTATAATGTTCATTGGGAGAGAAGGAGAGTATCAGGAGTAAGGGGTGCACAAGACCACTTATGAAACAGTCTGATCCTTCTACACCAAAAATTATCCAAATTGTTGCTTACCTAAGTTTTCCATAGGGCCGATTATTGACTTCCTGAGGAACTCACTGTATAACCCATTGCTCAAGCAAAAACAACGTTAATGCTTATACAAAAGAAAGAATGCTACCTTGACAGAATCTTAGTAGCATATTCAAAGGGGAGAGTTCAAAGGCAGAATATTTACAACTTGTGAATGGTCTTGTCAAAGACATATGTTTCTGTATGAAATATTGAATGAGGCTGAGAAAATAGAATTGAGGACAGCACAGTGAGGTTATGAAGTGAGTCCTTGAAGTGTAAATAGTCATTTGCTGACCCCAGTTGGTCTATCTGTTTCTGGGACAAAAGGGTTGTTTCATCCTAAAAGGGGAGAGTTAAAGTGTCTATAGTTCAGATAAACATATTTTTAGAAAAGTTATAATTCATGTTCTGTTAATGAAGACACTAGGCATGTGACTGTAAATGTTCTTTATTCCCAAAACAGTGACAGAAAAATAGACCAAAAAGATGAAATAGATGGGATTAAAGGAGGAAATATTAATTTTTGAAATACTAACATCAGTATCGGTTCTATGAGACACATCACATATTATCTGTGTTAACAGAGACAAGAAATATCAGAGAAAGTTTTAAAATTTGTTCTTTTATCATTTAGTGTCTACTGCCCAAGTTTAATTATAATATTTGACTCTAATATTGCAGCTTTGTTTACATAATCACAAAGTAATATTTCTTAAATATTAAAGCCTGTGTGATGGAAACTTGTTTGTACACATCAGCATTAGAATTATAAAAAATAAAATTTGAGCCTGTAAGGATCCCTGGTTGTAAAAGATAGGACTGATCTCTAGCTAACCCGAAGCACATCATTAATTCATTCTAAGGACTAAGACAAACTCAACTACAAAATTAAGATGAAGACTTATTCAGGGCATTGCTATATAGATTGTTCATTAATGAGGCATGTCTGAGACAACAGGAAGAAAGCCTGGGCTTTACTATGGATTTTACTATAGCAGATAAACAAGGAAGTCACTTGAGAGTCAGTCAGAGCTTAACATCATCTGATCCCATTACTGGAACCATTAATAAACTTGAATTGGTTGCAGATTGTAAAAGTTTTTGGAACTTAAAAAACATAGAACTTCTAATTGGACTAGCTTAGGTTATACTCTCACCCTCCATTTTCTGAGAAAAGGAGGGCCCACAGGTACATATTCTCCTATGACTTTTATAATAGGATCTGATTCCCTGTTTAATAGTTTTCTCAGAAAAGTTATTCTACCACTAGGGCAGGAAAAACCAATACACACACACACACACACACATATCTCCACATGTGCATGGGTGGGTGTGTGTATGTGGGTGTGTGTGTATGCATGTATATTTGTAACATAGGAAAGAAGGAAGGAAGTCCAGCCAAGAAGGAAGGAGATGAGGAAGAAAGTAAATAGAAATCCATTTATATAAAAACTGAATCAGTTAATACCTCTTCATAGTACTTCCTCATGATTAGGCTATGGTTATGGGTTTTGAGAAGAAGATCATGACAGAGTGCCATTCCCATCTCATCATATAAAATATACTTGATATCAAAGAAAGAATCAGAGATACCACACTCATCATGCAATTCATCTGGTTATATATGCCCACATACCTTTTCTTAGAAAGTAGATGATAAGCATGTGACCTAGATCGGTCCAACTGGATGTTCTATATTTTTAATTTCAAAAAGTTATATAAGGATTTGCCATCAATTGGTTGATAGCAGTGCTGAAGCCATTGCCATTGTTAACCCTGACCATCTAGCCAAGGTGGTATTTGTTTTTTCCTCTAATAAGCTACTCACTTTCCCATTTTTTTTTACTCAACATTTGGAAAATATCACTATATGCAGCCCACACTCCAGAGATTAGGGAGCAATGACATATTATGTCAGTGACATAAAAGATTGTTTATTTTTTCCCACTAATTTTTGTATCCAAGCATTTATTTCTATCAAAATAGAGTTGTAGGTATTTATCTGACACTCTGAGCTACAACCCAGTAACAGAACATTGAAATTTCTATAACATTTTCCTAGTTAATATCCTATTTTTATGAATTCTTAGGATATAAATATTTTCCTACACTGGTCTATTTCTCTGGCCTCTTTTCCTACCAACTCCTCAATTCATCAACTCAACTAGATTCCACACAGCCTCTTGGAACACTTTTATCACTCTCATGATATTATTTTTATCACTTATTAAATACACTTTAAATGATCACTTAACTTGTGCCACCTTTAATCAATGTGAGAGCATTCATAGAGTAGACACATAATAATTCCTATCCCTCAATATTAGGAGGTACCTGGTATGTAATACTATATATTTCTTGCAAATCCCAAATTGAAAAGTTTCATAAGAGATTTAAAAACCAAAAAACTTACTACTCCTTTGGTGAAAAACTCAACCTGACATGAACTTGTTTATCAGAAAAATCCTACCAGAATTGATGAGAAGTATTTTAATCATCTTGATTTTTATTGTTTTGCTATAGAAATGCTGTATATGATTACTGAGTAGCAGTCCAAATTGCACTTATGTATACTATGCTATCTATGTAAGTTTGAAAAATTCTGAATTTTGATATTCACGAGGTTCCAACAATTTTAGATTATGACCCTGTATTCTCAGAAAATGTTAATTATTTGAATTTCAATAGAATAATAAATAGAGACTTTTCAGTCAACTCTATGGAGACATTAGGCAACCACACCATATCTGAAATCAAAAGTTGAGTTTATTACTTGTGTTAGCCAAATTTTCACTGTTCTGAGAACAACTTTGAGAAAGGAAGGTGTATTTTGGCTCATGGTTTTAGAGGTTTCAGTGCATGATTGGGTGGCTCCATTACTCTGAACCTGAGATGAGGCAGAACATCTCAGAAGCAGGAAGCAAGGAAGCAAAGAGGGAGCCAGGTCCCAGGAGAGATATAGTCCCCACAGGCATAATGCTTTGACCGACTTCTTCCAACCATGCCTCACTTGCCTATCATTTCCACCACGTCCCTGTAATCCATTCAGCTCAGCTATCAATGAATTAATGTATTGATGAGGTCAGTGGTATCATGATTAAATCACTTTCCCAAAGCTCCACACCTGGTCATTATTGCACTGGGGACCAAACCTTCAACACATGAGTTTTTTCTTTTTCTCTTTCTTTCCTTTTTTTTTTTTGGTTGCTCAAGACAATACAATGATCTTGACATATCATACATTTGATTCAAATAGGATATGACTGAGGAACACTCCAAATCCAAACTAACGTTACATACTATGTTGGTTACACAGTCTACTGAAAAAAAAATTAACTGTCTTTTTATGAAGTATTGAGGAATCATTCTTTTGAAGTTATATTGTTTATAGCAGAGATTGTGGGTCAACACAGCCTTTGGAGATTACTCACTGGAATGAATCTGCCACCTATTGGTTGACCTTCAAAGCATAAGACTGATAATGTCAGTTTACAAAGGCAGGTTTTCTAAAGGTATGTGTCTTTGATTGATTACATAGATTTAAAACCACTTCTGACTTATAGAACTGGCACTGATTGATTAAAAGGGATTAAACCAGAGGTTTAGATCTCCGTTAACAACTGAAAGTATTTCTAGAATGTCTTTCTAGTTTTTTCAAAGTGGGGATGCTTTGGGAAAAAAAAAATCTCAATGCCTACTAAATTGAAGTGTTTCTTTTACAAAGTATATCCTAAAGCCATTATTCTTTAAAACTAAGAATCATCTCATAAAATCCTTTTGAGTACCAAATGAGTGAAATAATCTACCCATTTTATTAATTCTATTGTGGAAATCAATTGACATAATTTGAGTAGCAATACTGTAGTATCCTTTGGCCAGAGTTTCTAGTGACCTTTTCAAAAAAAGGTATTCCATATTATAGGGTAGAAAATCTTTCATTCTTCCAGTATGTCTCACCATATAGGTTGCTTATTTTCTTAGCTTTATGCACTGTAGCAATTCTAGATTTACACAATCAGACCTTTGTTGGTGTTGCTTCTATTATTAGCAAAAGAATCCCTAGTGATCCTGGCATGCCATTCAATTAGAAAATGTGGGGTAAATGCTAATTTTTCAGATCTTGATGGGTAGAAAATGGCTATAAGAGTGAGGAAATGAGGTGGCATGACCCATGTGAGCATTTTTAAAGAAAATATTAAACAAGGTGCATTAAAGGTTGTTGACTATTTTAATAAATCTCTATTGATTTTCATTAATATGTCCTCAGTTTCTCCTGATATCAAAACATGGACAGTAAAGTGAAAAACTGTCTAAAGAATTAAAATTCTCATTTATTTCTACATGATGAAGTACCTAAAAGTGATAATATATATATATATATATTTAAAAATCTATGTGGCAGGAAGGTATTTCATTTCTTCTTCTTTTCTTTTTTCTTCCTTATCCAATACCTACCTACAGAGGAAAAGCTATTTGGTAAAAGATAGAACACTAATTTTGGCTGTGTAATCTAATGTCCTTGTGCTATGAAATGGTCAGTGTCACAAAGGATGTTCCACTCTGATTAGTATGAAGGACTTGAAGCCTCTTCCTATCATACATCATCAGACTGTGACTCCCTGAAAGGACTTGGCAGATATTTGGAATGCTAAGAATTGTGCTACTTCTTCTGATCCCTATAAACAGGACAGAAAGGTAGGAAAAGACTAATGACCTCTGGGGTAGAATAGAGGAAAATAAAAGCCATCAGCTTTAACCTCAGCAACCTTGGAATTAAAAAGTGAGTAGACAAGAAAAGTGAAAAAAATTGCACTATCTGCTGAGCTCTGCCAGTATAAGAAATTAAATAGTATCATATTTAGTTGCTCCCCAGAATGTACATTTTCTGATTGTCTTCTGTTATATCCCTTTTCTTCTGGTTGGCATACTCTTCTTCCAGCTTGTTTTCATTCCTTGGTGCCTATGTCATCTCAGAACACCATGCCCATTTCACTTGGAGTCATCTTCTGCTTGGGAATTGAACCATGTGTCTTCTCTTCATAACACTTACAGCACAATATGTAATACTTTGTGCGGTTTTAGTGTTCCTAATTATCTGCCTCTCCCAATAGAAGATCTTCCATGATGGCCCAGTGGTTTAGTGGATTCAGCTCAACAAGGCTTGTAGAAGCCCACAGGTATCCTGGAAACAACAGATAGTTATGTTTTCCCAGTTTCTTATTCTGTGAAATCATGTTGGTTAGCTTGAAATTTGCCATGTTGATGTATTGATGTGTATTATATACTATGGATGTATTTATACTATGGAAATTGGCCAAGTGCTACAAAGCAGGGCTTTCTTTTTCCCAGGAGTTGATTATTAAACATTTACCAGCATACCATTGGTAAGGCAAGTCTGTATTGATTATTGTATTCTTTGTTCCCAGCACAGTTGCTAGCACATGGTCATGTTCAATAAATATTTGTTCAATGGATGCATAACGAATTAAAGAGTTGCAATTATTTTCAGCTGCTGCATATATACTTTTCTTAGTTTCTGGGAATCTCATTTGGCAAATTCAATAACTATTAATTTTTTTGTTTAACAATAAACAGTGGAACAACATAGTACTAACGCTGCACATAGATTTTCCTTACTTTTGATAAAATTTTTAATACTATATAATACAGAGGTTTTTTAGTTTGATTTGGTACACATTCAAAGTGATATTGAATTTAATTGAACTGGATTATTGGGATTAACATTATCCAGGAAAATTGAGTGAGAGCCAGAATTCATCCCTCTGTCATGATAGACTGGGCAGGTATTTAAAAAGCACTGACCCAGTGAATCAGGTGATTGAGTCCAAACATTAACTCTGCTACTAACCAGTTTTGTGACTTGAAAGTCAGCACATTCTTCTGAAGATTGAAGTGGATAATACTTCAACTTCTTCCAGTTTTAAAAATCTTATGTTTAATCTTCCTTTCTGATATATTTGTTCTTTTAGAAATAATAACACATCATTTAGATTTGTTGAAAATTTGTGTCTTATACATACCTTTTTTAATTTAATAATTATTCCTTCCTAATTGGATGTATATGCTTCTCATCTCTGGGACATACATGTGTTACTTCTCCCAACATCTCCCCACTATACTTGATAAAACGTTGGTATCTTAATGTTTTTTTCAGCCTTCCTCTTTCTCGTTTACTTGCAGAACCTGAAAGCTTTTCCCTCAGACTTCTCATATTTATCTTCTAATCCTCTTTAATCTATTTTCTACCAAACTCACTTGTAAGACCCATGATATAATTCCCTTAAGTATTACTGCCCCACCCCCATTTAAACAAATGCTTTGTCTGTGTTTATAGTCTTTTATATGAAATTGTGTTTATCAAGACGTTCCTTTAGTGTGTTCTTTTAAATGTAATTATAGCAGGTAGCAAACTGTCCAAGCTTGGTATTTTGTACTTTGTTATAATATTATCCGATTTCAATTCAAACTTAATTTCTCAGTGTTCTAAAACTGAGTTGTTTCATTATTATTATATTTTTTAGCTCAGGTGTAAATTTTAGAACAAATGATTTCTGTGAAAGGAAGTTTTTTTCCTCCAATATTTTAGTTAATATTTCATTTGGAACATGGTACAGCTTATTTTCTGTTTAAAAAGATTCCTATAGATCTTAAAGCATTTGAAAAGTTTATGCCTTAAATTAAGTTGAAAACATCCATTGCTGTTTATGCATATTGTGGAGAGTTAAATGGTTTTACTTACACAGTTTTGACATAACTGTATAGCAAGAAGAAATGGGTTATTTTCTCCATTTCCTTATTTGGCCTCACTTTTTATATATGTAACTTTTGTCATTTCCCATTGGTCTAGACATTTGTCCATCTCACTCCCTAGTTTGTACAATGTTTTTATTTTCTGTTATGGGTTTGAAAACTTATGTCTTATGCTGGTATATAAAGCCACTATAAACCAGATTTCTTTATCAAGCATTTAAGGTTTGCAAGCTATATGAAGAGAGCTCTTATAATCCCATCATGATTATTAACATTATTTCTCACAGTAAAAATCTGAGATAGGTATTATCATTAATTGCATTTTAAATGTAAAGAAACTGAATCGAGGGTAAATTAAATAACTAGGCCAAAGCCAGGTTAATAATGGCAGAATTCAGATTTGAAACCAGGCCATCTGGCTTTATATCCAAGTTGTTAATAACTACTTCATGCTGTTTTTTTTTTTTTTTAAGATTTTTTTTTTGTCCCTGAAATAAATCAATAAAAGATTCAAAGAAAAAGTCTCGGAAGTAATACAAATTCTGTGTGTTTTGAAATTTTGCATTTTGTCCAAGCATGACTGATCTCTTTCTCTTATACAAAACTCAAAGCAGTGCTTTCAAAAGGAATGAATGCCAGGCACATGACTACCTTTGTCACAAGCGATTTTGCCACTTATTTTATGAATGCCTATCTTTTTCATATGAATAGTGCATGTTTTAAATAGTATGGAATCCTATTATAAAATAGTTATTGAATTGATTTTTGAAACTGTGAAATTATTTCAATGCTTTAGAAACAGAAGAAATGTTTAGAGAATGTAATTGTCTTGGTAAATAGCTTTAGAGTATATTGAGTGCAAGTCAAAGCATCCTGTGAGAGGAAGGGATATAAACACAGTCGCTACCTCATATTATTGGTTAATTTAAAATGTTAAAGCAATATCCTTGGTTTTTACATTATCTGAGAGTTCACGACCAGCAAGTGATACTAATGTAGCCATTGAAGAAAATGGGAAAATGTGATCCTGTCTATCAAATTAATAATGTATTCATTTGTAGTGAAATTTATTCAGTATTTTTATCATTATTTTGATTATTTCACATAATGGTGTATATTATCACCTTGTTGAGAACCGTGCAGGGGCTGAGAGTACAACATTTCCTATCATATTGTAACACATGTGATGCTATGTATCTAATTGGGAACCGAATAAATACTAAAATCAAATTGTCAGAATGAAAAGAGAACTTAGAAATCAGGTGGATTATAGTCCAAAAAGGAAGAACATCTTACACAGGAATAAATATGTGCTGGTTGGCAGAGTGTGACACACACAGAACTGCAAAGGATTCTGTTTCAGAGGCTGCAAACTCTAATTCCATCACCTGGTGGCTATGTGAGTTTGAGACAGTTACATATTCTTCAACAAATATGATACATTTATTTAAATGTATCAAATAACTACAATCGACTCTATATCAATCACTATTAGATTATTATTAAGGCGGATTATTATTAAGGTGAATAAAATATGTTTCCTTTTCTGCTAGAATTTCTATATACATAAAAAAGCAATCACAATGAAATAAAAATATGTACAGATATCTGAAGGGAAATAAGAGATGTGGGATTTTTGCTATGAGTTAATACTATTCTATATTTACACAATAAATTATCTTCTCATATTTGACACTATTATATGTTTATAAATATATTTTTAGCCTTGAGTGTTCTAGAATATTAACACTAATCTAAAACATGTTTTAGCTCTATTTTCAATTAGTGTGCAATATCATGTATTTTTCTTCTGTCATAGATCTCTATTTCTCAAAGAAAAATGGTATTTAATTAGAGAGGGTTCATGTATTAATCTGCTAAGGATTATAATTTTTTGTGTGTTGGCAACAAATTTTAAGCACGGTAATGCTTCTTTATGAGCAAAGCCAAAAACCTTGTCAATGTTTCTTGTCTTATTTCTGTGTTTAATAAAAACAGCCATTATTAACTTTTGTTTTCCACACAAATGGTGCTCTGGTAAAGAAAAGTAGGGATGATTTTGACCAAAGTCCACAATCCTATTCCCATAAATCAGTTCTTAAATTAGAAAAACTAGATTAATTCATATTTAAGAAATTTTATCACTTTCAAGGACCACCAGTATGAATCACTGTGAGATGACTTTAATGCTAGTGCAAAGAGCTAGCTTGAACTATTTTGACAATCTTTCATCATATATTTTTTTAAATTTTCTACAAACATTTTATGTATCTTCTTTCTCACATCATAAACCAATGCCTGTTTTCTAGTAACGATAAGATTGTACCCATATCCCCTGAGACTTTGAGTAGACTGAATATCACAAAACATTAGGTATAAGGTATATGCTAGGTATAGAAAATACTAGATGGACCTAACCCAATTTTAGTGATGACTGGTAAATCTGCCCAACTGAATCTGAATAATTTCTCTTTTGCATATAATTATGGGGGAAAATCCCCCCAAATAATTGAATATTTGTACTAATAGTCCTTAATTTACCGGCTTAGACCAAACCAGGTGACTGAATAAATGTAACTCTTAATGTAACGCAAGGATGGTAACAACCCAGGCCTGAGCTGATGAGCTCATCCTTGGTCCTCTCTATCTATTCTCTACACAACCTGACCCTTGTTTCCCAAGTTTTGTCTATCTCTAGATTTACAAATCTATACTGGACATTTAGAATATGTAATATTTCTTTTCCCAACACAGTGAAATTCTGTGTAGTGAAACCCACACGCACAAAGTACTTCCATAATCAAATTAGAGAAAGTCTAATATGAGGAAATATTATTTCAGAAAGGTTTGGGTTTATTTCTAGTTTATCAGTGGAAAACTTTGGGAACTAGAAAGTAAAAGAAAGAAATTTTAAAATATCATCCTTGAAAAGATCACTTAAATCCAATGAGAAGAGAAGAATATAAACTCTTGAGGAAAAAAACACCTATTTGTTTTTTCCAAATTTAGTTATCACCATACTAGAAAAAATTCTAAAACCCGAATAACATTATATAGTGAAATGATGCTTTTTCAGAAAACTTGTCAAAGATCATATGTAGTATTAGTTGAATTCACATACAAGGAGAAAAATATTCTTTAAGACATTTGTAAGATTGATGTTAGAAAAAAAAAGTTCAGTAGCTGACAAAACTATGAACTTATTGTTAGGTTCTATCACAAGACTTAATAAAAAGGAAGAAACCTTGTTTGGCCTCTTGATATGGAAGCAAAAACAAAAAACACGCTCTCTCTGTTTTGCTGGTTTTCTTTTAAAGGGACATTTCTTCGTAGGATTCTTAAGCTGCTTTTTTCCCTCACCTTATTCTATAAAATGTCTTGACCCCAGAATGTTCTAAGACACTTAGTTTTCACATCCAGATTGTGAATGTAACCTGTAGTTTTTAAAACAGTAAGTCCTTGGCTAAAGAAGGGTGTCCTAAATTTCCAAAGATTTAGTCTTGGGAAGATTAAATTAGTTTGGTAATGTCCATTGAACACTCATCTTATTATTATCACTGCTACAATTTTTGTTATTCCAAAGAAACCCCAAATTTAAGGGAAATCATTAGGGGTAAAAATATGTTTAAAATTACAAATAGCTGGCAATTTTTATAAGGTGTAAGTTACTCTCAAATTTTAGTCTAAATACAATGCGTGCAGGTGGACTCTGGCATTTCCATGAAGTTGGAGTAGGGTGGATTTCTCATATTTATTCTGAAGAGAATTTGACATAGGTGGCCCAAAAATTTACATTAAGAAAAAGCAATCACAGTAATTCTCTGAAGGAGAGAGGATTATATACATAATATTTAAGCTATATTCAAATTCCTGTTAGGCTATATTCATCCTACCTTCTGTTACCCATTTTGTATGGGTAAATAATGATATGGTGCACCCCAAATCTCTACCTCTTGATACCCATGCCTTTGTATAATCTTGTCTCCAGGGTCAATGGAACCTCTGCTTTGCTTCTAACCAGTAGAATCTTTGACTTCATCTCCAATGTCCTGCTGTGTTATGACATAACATCATCTTGTTGGCTAACTCACTCTATGTGTTGAGTTGCATGTTGAAGGGACCACATGGTATCAAGCAGAGGGTGGCCTCTAGGCAACAGGTTAGTGAGAGACTTATCATCAGAAGTGGTGAAGAAAGAAATTCTGCCAATTCCCTGAGTGGTCTCAGAATCTGATATTTCTCTAGCTAAGCCTCTAGATAAAAATATTACCATAAACTGTTGAGGGAGCCCTTTGAGACCCTAAATGGAATGTCCAGCAAACATGTGCTTGCCTCCTGACCCAGGGAAACATTAAGCTAATAAATGTGTGTTGTTTTAATCCTTTGAATTTATGGTAATATGTTACTTAACCATGGACTGTTAATATATACTCCCACTAGATTTAAAAAATACTTGTGGACCAAAACTTCATTGCAGTATTTTACTTACTTGTACCCAGCAAATTCTTATTGTAAAGAAATAATGCTCTGTATAGCCCTTGAGAACTTGTTACAAAACAAATGCCCCATCCTCATGAATAGACAGCTAGGCTGGATGGGATTTTAACACCACATGCTTCCCTAAAGTGCTTTTTTATCACATCAAACTTGTATATTTTTGCCACCAGGAGTTTTTGTATCTCCCAATGCCATGTACTGCTCTAGGGATTTGAGATCACATTTAAACAGAGGGGGATGAGAGAGAATAAAAATAAGGATTGGACTTTGGCTGATGAGATTACTTCAGTGTAAAAAATGTATAAAACTTGTACATAAAATTCAAATAGTCTGAACTGTATTGACTGACCTATATGAATGAAAAAAAAAAAAACAATATTCACATTGGTTTCCATTAAGCCAAATGATATATTTCTTGCCAATTAAAAATCCTATTTCAAAGGGAATCATGATATTCAATATTACTGGAAATGAACAACGTTGATTGGGAGTAGAGATGCTATAGATTTTGTCCTTCAGTGAAAATAAAATTTGGTATGCACCACTGCAATGAAGAGGAATCAGATTGATCTAAAGCTGGTGATAAATATTCATGGAAATAATCTAGACAGATAAGAAAATAACCAGTTTGTGCATGTAAGCTTTTATCCCTCGATTTTAGAAGGAATTATTTAGTAATGTGTTTAGAATTTTAAAAACTCTTGAACTTGACTTGAACAAAGAGAATGTACAGTTGGTGAGTATTGGAACTAAAGATGGTGCTAAATGCTCCCTTGAGCTCTGACAATAATCCAGACTCTGGTGAGGCAACCTCTACTGGAAGCCCTGGTGTTAGGTCAACAGGTTCTTTCTTTTTCAGGGTTTAACCAATTATTTTTTTAGAAAAGTATTACTATTTGAAAACCCATTTGGATTTCATTCCTTTTCTACTCCAAACTTTGTAACTAACTTTAAACTCCACCTACAATTTCAGCCCATTTATTTCAGGAAAATAAATCTGAAGCCATACATCACAGCCCTGAGATGCATAACCCCTTTGCTGCTCTTTTGGACTTTACCCCGACTTTCACATCTAGATAAAATGCTTCCCTCCAGTGCACTTAGTAGATATGGAATCTGGGGGAGTACCCTAATCTCTCTCAGCTATATTTTCCTTGCTTCCAGAATAAGGACAATGTTTCCTAATTCCTGCAGGTGCTGTGAGATATAAATGAGCTTTGAACTAGCATATTATACATGCTCAACAAACATTAGTAATTCTGTTGTTTTTGCAACAACTAGGTTGTTTTTGTTTTGTTTTGTCAAGGATTGAGCCCTGGCCCTCAGGTATGCTAAGGATGTACTACTTACTCTACCACTGAACTACATCCAAAGGCACCAGGCACCTAGGGTTGAATCTAATTTTCCTCATTGTCTCTTTGTGTCTTGGTTCTTTGTCTACATGTGTAATTCATAGAAAGTTCTGCCTACTAACACCTCCCCAATGTTTCTTCCTTCCTTGATTTTCAAACATTATCAGTCCCAATTGCTTGCCATGAACTTTTGACTAGGTCTGATTGAGGGATTTCTCTGCTATTCTCACTACATATGCTTTACTCTAAATGTTGTTCCTTATTAACATAATATAGCAGTCAATTTATGGGACTCAAAGTCAAAAATCTTCAGTTTTAACACAATCTGCCCAACTAATAAATCGTATATCTTAGATTAATGATTTTCAACCTCGAGTGTACATTGGAATTACCCAAGGAGTTTGCTAAAAATTAAAATTGGGGAACTATTAACTCAGAAATTCTAATTAGCAACACTGGAGTATTCCTAGGTAAGTTTTTTAAAAAACTTTAATTAATTTAATTATAATATGACCTTTGGGGGACATTGAGTCATATAAAAGGTTCAAAACTATTTCCTCATTTTCTTAAGATTAAAATAACTTTCAAATTCTAATCTATCCACTGACTATAAATTGCCAATACCACACTCTCTGTTTTCATCCCACCTAGATAGATGAGAGGTTGTAACTATGTCTATTTTTTAATAAAATGCTTAAATAATATTCAGTAAAGGAATATATTACAGCCTGTTTTTATATCTATAAAATGAATTTAGGTTAGTATATCTCAAACACAAGTTTCAGGCATACTAAGAAATTCTTAAGATGGAAGATCAAAAATAAAAACAAAGAAAACATGTCAATAAAACGATAAAATTCTGAGAAATACAAACAGCAATTATTTCCCTTTTTAATTATTAATTTATAGTTATATGTGACAGCAGAATATATTTAGACATATATACATGGAGTATCACTTCCCATTCTTGTGGTTGTATATAATGTGTGGAGTTATACTGGTCATGTATTCATATATGAACAGAGGAACGTTATGTCCAATTCATTCTACTGTCTTTCCTGTTCTCATTCCTCCACCGTTTCCTTCATTCTCCTTTGCCTAATCCAATGGACTTCTATTCTACGCTCCCCCCCCCTTATGTGTTAGCATCCTCACATCAATTGCCTTTGGTTCTTAGAAACTTGTTTATTGCACTTACCTGATAGTCTCCAGTTACATCCATTTACCAACAAATGCCATAATTTCATTCTTCTTTATGGCTGAGTAATATTCCATTGTGTATATGTACCACATTTTCTTTATACATTCAGCTGTTGAAGGGCATGTAGGTTGGTTTCATAGCTTAGATATTGTGAACTGAGCTGCTATAAAAATTGATATGGCTGTGTCACTATAGTATGGTGATTTTAAGTCCTTTGGGTATATACTGAGGAGTGGGATAACTGGGTCAAATGGTGGTTGCATTCCAAGATTTCTGGGGAATATCTATAATGGTTTTTAGAGTGGTCGCACCAATTTGCAGTCCCACCAGCAATGTTTGAGCATACCTTTTCCCCCATATCCTTGCCAACATTTATTGTTACTTATATTCTTGATAATTGCCATTCTGACTGGAGTGAAATGGAATCTCAGTGCAGTTTTAATTAGCATTTCTCTAATTGCTAGAGGTGTTCAACATTTTTTCATGTTTTAGTTGATCAATTGTATTTCCTTTTGTGTGCAGTGTCTGTTCAGTTCTTGTGCCCATTTATTTATTGACTTTTATTTTTGGTTTTGTTTTGTTTTTGTTTTTGATATTAAGCTTTTTGAGTTCTTTGTATATCCTGGAGATTAATGCTTTATCTTTGGTGTGGGTGGCAAATATTTTCTCCCATTCTGTAGGCTCTTTCTGTTCCTGTTCTTAATGGTTTCCTTTGCTATGAAGAAGCTTTTTACTTAGATACCATTCTATTTATTCATCCTTGATTTTACTTCTTGAATTTTAGGAGTTTTAGTGAGGAAGTCTGTTCCTAAGCTGACATGATGGAGGATTTTACTCCAGCAGCCCCAGGGTCTCTGGTCTAATGCCTATGTTCTTGATCCACTTAGTGTTGCGTATTGTGATGTCTCCTGCATCACTCTTCTTGCTAAGGATCACTTGGGTTATTCTGGGTCTATTGTTTTTCAAATTAAATTGCATGACTGCTTTTTCTATTTTTATGAAGAATGTTATTGGAATTTTTATAGAAATTACATTAAATCTGTATATCACTTTTGATAGTATGGCCATTTTGAAAATATTAATTCTGCCTATCCAAGAACACAGGAGAACTTTCCATCTTCTAAAATCTTCTTCAATTTCTTTAATGTTGTGTAATTCTCATTGTAGAGCTCTTTCACCTCTTTTGTTAGATTTATTCCCAAATTTTATATATATATATATATTTGTTTGAGACTATTGTGAATGGGATAATTTCTTATTTTCTCTTTTGGCTGATTCATCATTGGTGCATAATAAGACAATTGCTTTAAAATGTTAATTTTATATCTTGCTACTTTTCTGAATTCATTTATGAGCTCTAGACATTTTCTGGTGCAGCTTTTCATATTCTATATAAAAGATCATGTCACTGGCAAATAGGGATAGCTTGAGTTCTTCTTTTCCTATTCATAGCCCTTTAATTTCTTTCTTCTGTCTATTTGTTGTGGCTAAAGTTTCCAGGACCCTGTTGAATAGAAGTGGTGAAAGAGGGCATTCCTGTCTTGTTCCAGTTTTTAGAGGGAATGGTTTCAATTCTTCTCCATTTAAAATGAAGTTAGTCTTAAATTGTGCTCTATATGTGTAATGCATTCCACTGTTGTCATGTATTTAAAAAAATAATAAAATCAATTAAAAAATAAAATGAAGTTAGTCTTGAGTTTAGCATATATAGTTTTACAATGTTGAGATATGTCATTAATATTCCTAGTTTTTCTAGTGTTTTGAACATGAACAAATTCTGTTTTTGTCAAATGCTTTTTTGCATCCATTAAGATAATCATTGTATCGATATGATGAATTATGTTTATTGATTTCTGTATGTTGAACCAACCTTGCATCCCTGTGATGAAACCCACTTGATCATGGTGCACTATCTTTTTAATGTGCTTTTGTATGTGATTTGCCATACATATTTTATTCAGAAGTTTTGAATCTATGTTCATCAAAGATATTGGCCTCATGTTTTCTTTCCTTGATGTATATTTGTCTAGATTTTTTTTTTAAAATCAGTGTGATACTGCTTCCTAGAATAAATTTAAGGGGTTCCCTCCTTTTCTATTTCATAAAATAATTTGAGAGGATTGATGTTAGTTCTTCTTTGAAGGTCTTGTAGAACTCAATTAAAAATCCATCTGGTCCTGGGCTTTTCTTTGTTGGTGGGCTTTTGATGGTATCTTCAATTTAATTGCTTGAACTTGATCTGTCTTAATTATCTAGGTCCTCCTGGTTCAATTTGGGTAGGTCACATGTCTCTAGAAATTTGTTGACGGTTTCAAGATTTTGTATTTTATTAGAGTATAGATTTTCATAATAATGTCTGATTATCATCTGAATTTCAGTAGTATCTGTCATATTTCCTTTTACATCACAAATTTTAGTAATTTGAGTTTTCTCTCTTCTTCAGCTTGGCTGAGTGTTTATCAAGTTTATTTATTTTTTTAAAGAATCAGTTTTTTGTTTTGTCAATTTGGGGATTTTTTTTCTTGTTTGTTTTAATTTCATTGATTTCAGCTTTGATCTTAATTATTTTCTATATTCTGTTTTTGTCAAATACTTTTTTTCATAGGGTTTTGAAATAAAATGTTTGATTATTTATTTGGAGATTTTCTATTTTTTAATGCATGAGATCAAGGATTAAACTTTCTTATTAGAACTGCCCCATAGTGTTCCAAAGATACATTGTGTCACTATTCTCATTCACCTCTGAGTATTTTCTTTATTTCATCCCTGTTGGTCATTCCATAGTGAATTATTTAGTCTCCAGGTATTAGAGTAGCATGTATTTTTTATCATTGATTTCTAATTTCATTTCATTATGATATGATAGAATGCATTATCTCTACTTTTTTTTTTGAATTTGCCAAGAGTTGCTTTGTAGCCTAATATATGGTCCATTTTAAAGAAGAATTCATGTACTGCTTGAAGAAAGCACATTCAGTCATTGATGGATGAAATATATATATATATATATATATATATATATATATATAGTCTAAATTATGAAATGTACTTTTTAATTCTATAGCTTCTTTGTTTAGTTTTTGCTTAGAGGCTCTCTTGTGGTCTATTTGATTCTTGAAACTTAGAAGGTTTGTTTGATGTAACTAGATGCTCCATCATTTGGGACATAAATATCTGTGATTGTTATGTAGTATTGATGTATCATTCCCTTGAGTAGCATGGAATGCTTTTCTTTGTCCCTTCTGATTAATTTTGGCTTGAAGTTCACTTTATCTGATATGAGGCTAGAAACCCCTGCTTGTTTACCAGATTCATGTGAATGTTTGTTTTTTTCCCATCCTTTTACCTTCATTCTGTGGATGTCTTTGCCTAGGAGGTAAAACTTTTGTAGATAGCATATTGTCAGGACTTGTTTTTTAATCCAATGTACCAGTCGGTGTCTTTTGATTAATGAGCTCAGACCATTTACATTCATTGTTATTATTGAGATATGAGTTTTATGCCCTGTCATTTTGATTTATTTCTGATTTTCAATTTGAATTAGTTTCTCCTTTGATTGACTATTCTTCTAGTGTCATTCACCCCTTTTCTGTTTTTCTATTTTAATTTTTATTTCTTGTTCATGATATATTTATTGAATATGTTTTGTAGTGAAGACTTTCTATCTGAATTCTTTCAACTTTTTTATATCATGGAAAGTTTTTATTTCATCATGAACTCTGAAGCTGAATTTTGCTGGGGATAGTATTCTTGGCTGACCTTTATTTTCTTTCAGAGTTTGGTATATATTATTCCTACTAGTTTGAGGGTCTGGGTTGAGAAATCAGTTGAGATCCAGATTGGTTTACCTCTAAATGTATTATGTCATTTTTCCATGGCAGCCTTTAAAATTCTATCCTTTTTACTTATTTTTATAATAATGTGCTGTGGTATGGGTCTGTGTATTTTGTATATTTGGAGTTCTATATGCCTCCTGTATTCCATCTTCCATTTCATTCTTTAGGTTTGGGAAATTTTCTGATATTATTTCATTGGATGTGCATTCCTTTGGTTTGTATCTTTGAGCTTTCATCTCTCCCAAATCTTAAATTTAACTTTTTCAAGTGATACCATATTTTTTGTTCATTCTGTTCATGGTCTCTTAACATCATTTTTCCATGATCAACTTTATTTTCAACTTTCTGTTTTGTCTTCATTGGCTAAAACTCTGTCTTCCAAGTAGTCTAGTCTGTTGTTGATGCTTTCCATTGAAATTTTAATTTTGTTTATTGATTCTTTCATTTTGAGGATTTCTACCTGATTCTTTTTTCAGAATCTCTATCTCTTTATTGAAGTGATCTATCACTTTCTGCATTTTGCCTCTGATTTCATGCCTTACATCATCCTTTATCTTGAAGATCAATTTGACTATGTACCTTCTAAACTCCTTCCCTGAAAATTCTTTCACAGTGGTGTCATTGGATTCTGTTATTGAAGTAGCTTGCTTTGTTAATTTTTTCCCTTACTTTTTCATGTTGTTTTTGTGTCTACCCATCTAACACTATGAATCTCAGGCTCTAGAGATTTTACCATGTGGACTTATAGTGTCCTTGAAGGTTTCCAGTAACTCCCTGTTTAGGTGGAGACAAATAGTAACAATAACCAATGCAAACAATATACAGCATTAAACCAAATAGTTCCTGCTACAATGTCTACACTGTAAATTGTCACAATAATCAGACATGATATGATCAGTTATTGTCTACAATAAGAGCAGTAAGTTTGCAAAAGGACTTATAATTATGTATGGTGGATAGGGACTGACTGTAGAATGATGATGATTATGATGATGTAGGATGTGATGATTATGAGAGAAGGGGAGAGAAGAGAGAGAATATAAAAATTAAAGGATGAATGAAAGTGAGAACAATAAGGATTGTCTGTTAGCAGACGAAATAGAGGATCAAGGGAAACAAACAGATAAGTGAGAGAATATATAGTAAAAAGTTAAAAACTAAAAATTAAAGAATACAAAGCAAAAATGAAATATACCAATCAATCATCCTATTCTTCAATTAACTGGCACATGCAAAATAACTGGCTTCAAAAATGCTAGAAATGAGGAAAAAATAAGTATGAATATCTGTGAACTATTAAGGTCACAATTAAATAGAGGGAAAAAAAGGGAAAAAATCTTGATGAAAAGTTAAATCATTGTTTCCATTGGAGTTGAAAAGAATCTCAACTTCTCTTATCAACAGTTTTGATAAGTTAGGGTCATCTGGAGTGTAGTGCTTATGCCATCTTCAAGGTTGAATTGCTAGAGTGAGAGAGGTAATCCCATAGGTGGAACTCCTGGAGGTGGGATTTAAGCTTTGGTAGGCTCCAGGGTCTTTGCTGAATGTCAATTGGTCTGGAGATTTTAAATCAGTACACCTCCAGTGCCCAGCAATTGCTGGTTCATTTTGGAAGACTCCAGGGAACTCCCCTTGGTTCCACTTGTGTGGAGGGGGAGCCAATTCTTAGTCTACTCCACCACCTTTGGACCTCACATTTCCTGGTCTTGGGTTCAGTCTTCATACTCAATCTCTCCTTCCTTTGCCCTTTTGAATTTCTGGCTGGGCGTGTCTTTCCCAGCCAGTCCTGCAAGCGGCTGCATTGGAGGGTTAGGCGAAGATCTGGGTGGGTGTCCACAACCAGTTGTCCACCTTGTGAGCCTCTCTCCATGTTTCATTTTCTTCTGGTCACTTTGGCACATTCTATGTCATGCGATGTGGGTTTACCAGACCTGTATTTTGCACCAAACTTGGGTTTGCTAGGAATCCACTGGCTTAGCTGCTGGCCTCTGTGCCATGGCTGCAAAATGTTTACCTCCTCTGTCCTCTGCATGCATCCAGGAGAGATGGGGCTTCTTTGCAAGTACAAGGATACAGTGCAGCATCCTTTTACTTTAGTTGGGCAGTGTCTTTGATCTCTAATTCTCTGTACAGGGACAGGCCTCAGGCCTCTTAAAAATGTGGATTCCTTTAATTCCCTTATACCTCCGCAGTGCTCAGGGAGGGACTGCTCTGGCTGGTGCCTCTGGCTGTAACAGCAGCTCTGGCAGTGGGGATTTCTTCCTTATTTTATCATATCTGACCTACTGAGTCCCTGATCTGCTTTGAATATCAAGTATTAAATTTCAGTAAAGCGCCCACCCCCCTCATTTTATTTTGTTCACCCACCTTGCTGAGAAGTTACCTATCTGCTTTCCTGGTTTCACACCACATAGGGATTCTTTTTTTTATTATTATTATAGAGAGAGTCAATAGTGTGTTGCATAATAAAGGTGCTGTGAAATTCTGCATTAAATAAATCTGTCCAGTGTATTTTAATGTTTCCGAATCCAGAATACTATTTTTTTTAAATATCAGTTTTCAATAGGGCAGAATTTTATTGCATGTGTATTTTGGAAATACTGATTCAACCCATTGTTAAGATCTCTTGCAGCATTATAGTCTGCTTCTAAGTCTACAGGAAAGACCATTGTACTTAAGAGGATGACCATGAGAATGCCTGGCCATCTCATAGCCCATCTGTTATGATTTGGATCTAGAATGCCTCCCCCCACAAAAGTTCATGTGTTTAAAGTGTGATCGCCAATAAAACCAGGTTCACAGGTGGGGCTTTTAGCCAATGTTTGGGTCATGAGGGTTCTTACTTCATCCATGGATTAATCTATTGATACTGAATGGGCCATGTGGAGGTAGAGCCTATTTGGAGAAAGCAGGTCACTGGGGTGGGGGCATGCCCTGTAAAGGTTTATATTTCTCTCAGCTCCCACCCCCCACCCCTTCATTCTCTCTCACTCACTCTGAGCTTCTCAGCAACTGTGAACTGAGAAGTTTTTCTTCACCATGTCCTTCCACCAGGCTCAGAGCAAGGGAGTGGGGGGCCAATAAAAAGCTGACTCCTCTGAAACTATGAGTCAAAAATCAATATATTCTCCACTAAGTTGTTCTCATCACATATTTTGACCTCTGTGATAAAAACTAATATGCCATTTGAAGGGAAATAACTGGAACTGTTGAATGTGCAATGATTAAGTATCATATGACCATAATCCTTCTATGAGAACTGATGGAATAAGAATAGGCATGTAATTAAACAGCTTCCCTATCTATAGCTGATAATAGCCAATTATTTTTACTCCCTAGCAATTTAAATTAAAAAAAATATTGGGCAAATGTGATATTTATATCTGAAACTTATTTATTTAATGCAGTATTCAAAAACTGTTGCAAAGCAGGTATGTTTCTATTTAATAAAAACAAAACACATGTGTGTATTTGTTCATGGACCATGCATAGTGCAAGTTACTAGAATCTTCAACTTCCTGATATTTATATCCACATGCTTCATTAATTTATATTAGATTTCAGAACCCAAGGTTCATCTATGTTTACCTCCCATGAAAGTAGAGCACATCTGAGGTGTCTGGAATGCAATTCAAATCTTTACAAATCAAAGAAACAGCAATGAAACATCAGTAATTGGCATGGCATTGTGGTCATTCACCTGAACCCCAGATGAGAGGAAAAGGCAGTTTCTATGAAAAGAAACTAAAATGAAATGAGTTCAACCTCGCATAAATGATATGTTGACCATTTTTCTTCTTCAGCCAATTGGTTGAGATCAAGAGTGGACATGGATTTTATTAAATCCATGTCCTGCAGGTGATGAGGTCCACATGGGGAAATTCCTGCCTTGATCACCTTACTCCAGACTGCATCCTCCACTTTCCCCGGGGAAATGCTGAATTCCTGCACAATCCTGGTGGGAGGAAGGCTGGTATGTCCCATAAGTACAAGAAGAGAAGACCTGCCAGGAATTTCCACTTGATAATTTAAAATAGTGATTTTTTAGCTGGGCATAATGGCACACACCTGTAATCCCAGTGACTTGGCAGGTTGAGGCAAGAGAATCTCAAGTTTGAGGCCAGCTTTAGTAACTTAGAGAGACCCTGTCCCAAAATGAAAAATGAATAAGGCTGTGGATGTAGCTCAGTGGGAAAGCATTCCTGGGTTTAATCCTCAGAAACAAAACAACCAACCAACCCACCAACCAACCAACCAACCAACCAAACAAACAAAAATGCAGTATTTTCCTTAAGCATGTTTGGTTTAAAATTAGTATAACCTGCACAGAAATGACCAGAACATCTTTTTCTATATTTCTCTCCTGGCAATGACAGCCTGTAGTCCAAAGCTTGGTGAAAGGAACTTAACATCATAAAATGTAAGTGCTCATTTTCTTTAAATTGCTCCTTTAACTTGACCAAGTTTTAGGTAGCAATTGTTGCATTTCCTTTTCTTTCCTATAACACCTAAATATTCTCACTCCCCTCTGGGCTTTGAGTTTTCTTTTCTTTTCTGGTGAAGGAACAGTGGTTATAATTTCAAATGAAGTTATTCAGTCACACTTTTGTTGACTCTTAACAGAATCTTTAGAAATAAATGGTAGCATTGAAAGTTTTCTTCCTTTTTATCAACAACAGGTTACTCAATCCTAAAAAGGTCTTTTGAAATGCTCCTATTTCTTGGGGCAGTTGATTTCTATATTTTGGGTTATTCTGAATATGAGAAATGAAGGTGTTACTTAAGGTACTCATTTCAAGAGTGCCAGAAAATAAATACTTCTCATTCCTTTATTTTTAAGCTTTATTGTTTATGAACTGGTGAAGAAAGGCTGACAAGCAGGGCTTCTGAATGCAAAGAGAAGCAATTGCACATCAGACCACTGAAGTCCTTACAACTATAGAAAGAATTTCAGGCAGAGGGAATGCCAAAAAAAGCAAATCTTTTCCCACTCTGGATTTTAAAATTATTTCTATTCTCCTTACTCTATATATTATCTTCATAGTTGTTTTATATGAGAAAGATAAATATACACAATTTCCATTTTCCTATTACCTTATAGAGTTCTTTGAACTGTGGCTGTATACTATCTTGTTGTTCACATATTTCCAAATGGTTGATTAGGAAACTGTACCTATTACTCTGTACTTTATGGGAAAATAAAAAGTAGAATGGAAAAAAAATCCAGTGTTTTAATTTAATCTTTGAAGCACAATGCTAAAATAACCAGACACTGTGATTTCATCCAAACCTATGTGAGGATGTGTGTATCCAGATTGCTTTGCAGATAATCAGCTTGGTGCCTAGTATTCCTGTCAATCTAGCACAGGCATTGAGACTGAGTGTAATTGTCAAAGATGCTTGGGTTTAAATT
The DNA here is from genome assembly GCF_021218885.2 of Marmota monax. NCBI lineage: Eukaryota > Metazoa > Chordata > Mammalia > Rodentia > Sciuridae > Marmota > Marmota monax. Next base: position 314,996 of record NW_026694617.1, on the reverse strand, counting down.
ATGAACTTCCTTATAAAGGGACCACAGACAAGCTATTTTGTCTATTCCCCATGTATGCACGGTAAAAATAATTAAACTATCTATTTAACTGAGTTTTGGTTAGGGCAAAATGAAAATAAAGCATGGAACCTGTGTAGAACTGAGCCAGGCCCTGATAAGCACCATAGCTTATTATTCTTAGCTGCATTAGAGCAAAATAAAAGCAAACAAAAAATAATTGTGATATAAATTGAGAACAGCACTAACTTAGAAATATTTTCTTTGAATTGTGCAGAATCATTTAAATAGAATTTTGCCTACTTAAGGAAATTAGTAGTGTGTTATTAATTCAACAAATATTTATAGTATACTTCCTTTGTTCCAGGCTCTCTTGGGGTACTTCAGGAGCAAAAGGCACAACTTCTGGCTCTCAGAATATTCACAGTCAAATTTACCAACTTTTAGTACTCTTTTTACACTGAATGTTTTTCCCTCTCATTAAGCCCATGAAGCCACGGTTTTACTTACTTTGATTTGCTTTAAAAGTACAGGGAAATAAATCTAAAATCTTATTTTTGTTAGAAATTTAGAATTTCTCTTTAATATTGGGCTTGGTAATACAAATTTATCTTACTCATATGTTTCATCATTTTCTACTCTTACTGTGGATTTTCTGACTTTGACATGAAATGCTGAGGCATATAAATTTCCCCTCAGGCCTTAGGAAAACAAGGGGTTGGGTCCATCAAGTATAGGATCCAGAACCAGGAGCTGGGCCTCAGGTGCAGAATGGGTTTCCAAACCAGCCTGGGGTTTATGGCATCTTCTTCCCTTGTATGGATGCCAAGTCGGAGTTACACTTCACAAATTCCCTCAAACAAAATGCTTTAAAATGTGCTGAACAAGACCTCCAGTAGTTATTATGATGTAACTAGACTTCTTAATCTTTTCTATTAAGACACACACACACACACACACACACACACAGCTTTTTTTTTTTTTTTTTAAGTGCTGGGAATTGAACTCAGGGGCACTCAACCAGGGAGCCACATCCCCAGCCCTATTTTGTATTTTATTTAGAGACACGGTCTCACTGAGTTGTTTAGAACTTCCCTCTTACTGAGGTTAGCTTTGAATTCCTGATCCTCCTGCCTCAACTTCCCAAGACCCAGGGATTACAGGTGTGTGCCACCCTGACCAGCCACACAAAACTTTTTTAAACTTCTCCATTTTACTTTTTTTTTGTCAAGATCATATTTTCATAATTGATTCCAGACACATCTATTTTATGTTGATTCAACTTAATAGCATCTGTTTATTCACTAGCATTTGCAAAGTTCTGTCCCCCTTCCCACATTGATCTGCTTGTGACAAATGTGACTTTTCTCTATAAGAGCAAATCTTGCCAAGAAAAAAGTTTATAATATGTTTTGTTGTTTCAAATATTTGTATCCTAGTGTTTACTTTCAATGGCATTGATTTCAGTTAATTAAAATACATAACAATTTTAAAATTAAAAACAATCACTAAAGACAAGTTCCTCTACAGCTAGATTCTGAACTTTCAAGTATATGTTTTCAGATACATTTTTAAACATTTCTTAGTTATAAATGCACATAATCTCTTTGTTTCATTTATTTATTTATTTTTTGTGGTGCTGAGGATCGAACCCAGTGCCTCATGCATGTAAGATAAGCACTCAACCACTGAGTTACAGCCCCAACCCCTTTAAATACTTTCAAATGGGTATAATTTAATAGTCAATAATATAGGGAGCCGAAATGCAGTATTTTACTACTACAAAGACAGTACTTGTGAATCTGAGACATTCATCAACTGTATTTGTCATCTCAAAGCATCAGCTTATCATTGAGTAAGGATCCTTATTTTTTTTTCTTTACCTTTTTACAGGTATGTGTTTTTTATTTAGTGACTGTAATTATTCTTCATCATCAATTATATTTGTATTTCACCAGTTACTTTAAAAATGAAAATTGTACATACTTCAGTTCTTTATTTTTATTTATTTATTATTTATTTATTTAACTGACAAAAATTGTACATGTTTATAGAGTGACATGGGATTTTTTTTTAATTTTTTGTTGTTGTTGATGGACCTTTGTTTTATTCATTCATTTATATGTGGTGCTGAGAATCAAACTCAGTGCCTCACGTATGTGAGGCAAGTGCTCTACCACTGAGCCACAATCAACATGAGATTTTTAAAAACCTTTTGTTATACATATCTATCTATCTATATAGATAGATAGATAGATATGTAAAATGTAGGTGGTGTTGGGGGTTGAACTCAATACTTCATAGATGTTAGGCAAGTGTTCTAGCATTGAGTAGTATCCCAGCCCTCAGGATGTGATCTTTCATAGGCATGTATTCATCATATTATGCTCAGATCACAGTAAACATAATGATCTCTTCTCATTTGTTTGTTGTGACAATATTCCAAATCCTTTCCCTTAGCTGTACAGAAATGAATAGTAGATAATTGTTATCTACAGTTAGCTTACGGTATACACTGAAACTTCTGATTCCTATTAACTGTTAACTCAGTAATAATTAATCACCTTTCTTTTTCTTATCCCTCCCCTCCATCCCCTAAGTGTCTGGCAAACACCATTCTAATTTCAATTTATATGAGATTAAATTCTTTTAGTTCAAAATATGAGTGAGATCACATGGTACTTGTGCCTATTTTTTTTTTCACTAAAACTGAAGATCTCCAGTTTTATCTGTGTTATTACACATGACAAAGTTTCATCCTTTTTAATGTCAGAATAGCATTCCTTTGTTGATATTTAACACATTTTTAAAAAAAAATCTATCACTTCATTGATAAGTGCTGAGGTTGTCTCCACTTCTTGGCTATTTTGAATAGTGCTACAATAAAATGGGGGTGCACACATCCTTGCCAGGACTTATTATCTTTAGTCTTTTTGAAAATAACCATTCTAACAGGAGTGAGACAATATCTTCTTTTCGCTTTGATTTGCTATCCTTAATTATGAATGAATTGAGCATACTTTTTCATATAGCTTTTGGCTATTTCTATGTCTTCTTTTGAAAAATCTCTATGTAGGTTTTCTTATCCAATTTTTCGTGGTGATTGCTATTAAGTTATTTAGTTCCTTTTACATGTTGGATATTAACTCTTTTGTCAGATGTAGAGTTTGAAATACTTTCTGCCTTTCCATAGGTTCTCTTCTTACTTTGTTTATTGTTTCCTATGTGGTGTGAAAACTCTTTTAGTGTCATATAATCTCACTGGTCTATTTTTGCTTTTGTTTCTTATGGGGTAAACTTCAAAAAAAAAAAAAGAAAAAAAAGATGAAGCAAGTTTAGCATAAAAGGGAACAAAAACATTTGGAGGAAATGAATGCATTGTAATATGAACAGGCCACTGTCAAACATCTCCTGAGGAGACAGCAATTGAAGACATAAGGTGAGAGACCAAGACTGATTACAGGAAGTACAAATGGAAAATAGATGATGGAATAAGGTTTTTGTTACTATCGTGTTCTGTAAAATTTTTAGTTGGTAGTTAGACATTGATAGAACAAAATGTCATTGAACTTTTCCCAAATGAAAGGATAGCTTTAACTCAATATGGAATTAATGGTTAAAATAAAAAAAAGATTTGAATTGCATTTTAGAGTAACTTAAATTTGGATATAGAATACATACTAGTATTTTAGGAGAAACGTTAAGGTCTTAGGTCAATGATTCACACCATCTTTGTATTTTAGCAGAATCAAGTAACAGGACATGGTAATCTCCAGTTCCATCCATGTTGTAGCAAATGACAGAATTTCATCAGGTTCTAAGGTTGTATTATATTCCATTGTTTATATACAACACTTTTTAAAAAAAATCTATTCATCAGTTGATGGACACTATGTCATTAAAGCCTTTTAATTCTATCGTCAAAATGTCTCTTCTATTTTTAAAATATATTTTTTTGGTTGTCAATGGAACTTTGTTTTTATTTATTTATATCTGGTTCTGAGAATCAGACCTAGTGCCTCACACATGCCAGGCAAGCGCTCTACCATTGAGCTACAATCCCAGCCCTCTTCTTTCTATTTATTTATTTATTTATTTAATTTATTTTTTTATTATTTTTTTTAAATTTTTTATTGTTGGTTGTTCAAAACATTACATAGTTCTTGATATATCATATTTCACACTTTGATTCAAGTGGGTTATGAACTCCCATTTTTACCCCGTATACAAATTGCAGAATCACATCAGTTACACATCCATTGATTTACATATTGCCATACTAGTGTCTTCTTTCTATTTAGACTTTTAACTATACCTTATTGTTGCATGACTCTATGCCTTTATGAATGCTACTTATTTTGTTTAAAATCATCTCCCACCATGTACATCTATAAAAATTCGACACTTTTAGAAACAAAGAATCTAATTTGGTGAGGAAAATTTTCCTAAAACATGAAAGAGAATTCTCAATTATGCGAGTAAATAAATAAATGTCAGCATTTATTAGTATTATTTTAAGTAATACCTATCCTTATCATACAATTTTAATGTTACTTGCTTATGGGGTTGTATTTTTTTATTTGACATCCTTGAGAGCAAAGACTACATCTCATTTATCTCTACTATGTTGGAAACCATGTAAAGTAGGCGATCAAAACTGTTAGCTAGATCAATGGAATCCACATTGATTGTCTTCAAAATTAATATTTCATTTTAAAAGTTAAAATTGAGTTTGTCAAGTTTTAAGGAAAAAAAAATTGCTTCTTTGATAAATCAATAGCTTGTAAATGCCACAGTAGTTATTAGATTTAAGAATTAAATGCTGCTTGAATAAAACAGTACATGTTTCTGTAAAAACTTTCTGATGTTGTATTGTCAGTTGCTTCTTGGCCTTTTGGCAAAGATCAAGTGTAATATTTTGTCAATAGTTTAAGAATGTAAAGTGCATATGCGTGTGTGTGTGTGTGTGTGTGTGAGTGTGTGTGTGTAGTATGATCTCTATATATCTGTGGAAGAGAGATTAATGCAAATACTAATACTACTTGTCAGATATATTTTGCTAGTGGCTAGAATAGGGTTTTCTTAAAAATTTTTTGATAGTAACTAAAAACATGATATCAACGTGGCTTTAATAATTAGGATATATATTCCCTTTCATAAGAGAAAGTTCAGAAGTAGTTAGGTATTATGTTTTGGAAATAGGAGGTCCTATAAAAGCTCTTGTATTAAAGCAAATGATTAAATTATGAGAACCATACCTAATCGGTGGATTAATCCCTTTGACAGATTAATAATTTGGAAGAACTTCTGTACTAAGTGGTAACTATAAGCAGATGGGGCTGGAGCAGAAAAGTAGGTCTATAGGAACATGACTTTGGGATTTATATCTTATTCCCCGGCTCCTTTCTCTCTCTCTCTGTCCTTTCTGGCTGTCATGAGGTGAGCAGCTTTCCTCCAACACATTCTTCTGCTATGACCCAGAGCAATGGAATTGACCACTTGTGACTGGACTTCTGAAACCCTGAGCTCAAAATAATCCTTTCCTCCTCCAAATTGTTCTTGTCAGGTATTTTGGTAACACCAATGGAAAGCTAAATAACACAGTAATCTTCAAACTGAACAATCAGATCTCTAACTGGCTTTTACCATTATTCCTTCAACAGTATCATTCTCTTTATTTTGATCTCCTCATTCTCCTCAATAGAGATCCTAAAAGTGTGTGTACGTAGGTTTTTTTTTTTTTTACTTTGACTAAAATACCTGGCAGAATAGTTTATTTTGGTCAACAATTTCAGAGGTTCAGTCTATGTTCAGACGAGTCCTTTGCTCTGAGCCCAAGATGACGGAGAACATCACGACAGAAGGGCATGGTAGAGGAGTGGTGCTCCACACATGGCAGCCAGGAGGCAGAGATGGAAAGGGGATGGTGCTGGGAGGAAGATGTTCCCACTTCCAGGGAACACTAGCAATGACCCAACTCCTCCATTCAAGCCCCTTGACCTTCCTACAGTTACCATTCACTTAGTACATTCAAATGAGAATCGATGGATGAAGCTACAACTCTCATAATGTAATAGTTTCTTCTCTGGATATTCCCTTATTAACTCAGGAGATTTTGGGGAACACCTCATATCCAAACTGTAATAGATCCAAACTGTAACAGAGGGTCTGGTAGTCATCTGTCAGTAAAAGGAGATTTATGTCTGATTTCCAAGAAAAAGCAAAAAATCTTCCCCCATTCTTGAAGTAAAAATTGGTTCTTTTGTTCTGAGTAATTTAGATTACATGACTTCTTTTATGAGAATAAAAGTTTTGGGGAATATTATGTCCTTATTGGTTTAATCCTAGTTTTCTAATGCAATTAGTAGTATCATGGCTATGGGTTTATTTTTATTATTTCAATCACGTTGGTCCATCACTCAGTAGCTTAGGATGTGGACAGTTTTCCTGAGTTGCAGTTACATGACAGAACTGTATATTTGCAAACACAAATTTATACTCTGATTAGAGGATGAGGAATGATGAATGTTGGGTTGACAATTTAGCATTTCAACTATAAATAGTAAGTGAATTTTTTATGTAGTAAAATTAATAGATTTGTGAAGCAACATTCTTCCCCACGTTCATAAAACTCAAATCACATTGCCTGTCTCCCTGTTCTTCAAAATGGTCTAAAATACTGTCTCTGGGCACTTTTTCTTGCTGTTTTCTCTGCCCAAAGTGTCTGCAGTGGTAGCTCTTCCATTTCCTTCATATTTTCATGGAATATCATCTCAGGAAAATCTTTGTTACCTAAATTTACAAACTTCCCATGTCTGATGTCTAACCTTTTTCCCTGCTTTACGTTTTTTCTGAGCAATTTTTATGGCCAAACATGCCAAATATTTTACTTATTTATTTGTGTAGTATCTATTTTTCTACTCTAAAATCAATCACTGGAGGAGGGATTTGTTTTTTTTTTTTTTTGTCATGCAGTTTACTTCCATATTTCAAGAACACAGATTAGTGGGTAGCAAGTCCTCAATCTCAATACCTTAAAACCCATGTGTAACCAGGATTCAGTTCCTTCTTACCTTCTCAAAGTCTCATGGCATTAGTGGTGCATTTATAGACCAAGCCAGGGTCCTTAGCCTTTTGTGGAAAAAGAAAGCTCTCATCAACAATGAAATATTTAAAGACAAGTATGCCTTAATATTTCATAATTTGTACTAACCGAACAATGAATAAAAGGAAATACTTACTTTGAATTTCCACTGCATTTATTGTCATTTGACCTCAACTCTTTTTTAAATGTCCTCTGGATTCTATTGGATAGCCTTCTGTACTTCCACTGGATTTTCTCCCTGAATGAAAGCTATGGAACTTTCCTTCCTTTAAAAATTAGACTCATAAACCTGTAATATTGAAACCTCAGAAAATCAGGGAAGATTAGTAGTGATATTTTAGTGTTTCAAACATTAACTTAGACATTATTACCCTAATTTTTTTTTTCACGGTCACTATTATACGAGGGCACTGTTTTGTTTGAGCTCTAGATTTAACCTCTATTTCATTTCTCTACCTTAACAGTTATATTGGAGAGAATATTTGTAATGATTTACTACAATTTTACACTTTTCATAAACATTTAATGTAATACATATTTTCAATGTAAATCTTAACTTCATATTACCCAATTTGTATTCTATTAAATGTTGAAATGCATAAAATTGTAGTAAGTTAGTAAAAAAATAATGGATATGGAAAAAATAGACTCAATGAATTTATAAAATTATTTAGTATAATCTGTAGTATTGGGTTCCTTTTTTACATATCTGGGAGATTAATACCAGAAAAATGCATCCTTTAATACTAAAAAAAAGTTCTGTGACCTTGAAGTTGAAAATCAGTTCTGGTCTTGTGACCTCTCATACTTAGCTTTGTCTTTAAAGTGCAATTCATGCATAACCTGTGTATTTCATTGACAACAGTACTTCCTCATGGGTATAATATCTTTCCTTCTGCCTTGTCATTCAAATTTCCACTTAGAAATCCTTTTATTAAGCTATTTCCCTGACCCTTAAGCAAGAGGATGGTTCCCTTTCTATCTTTGTTATAAAGACCAATTGCTACAGAACTTCACCAATGCATGTTGTGTGTTTGCTATTTATTTTTCCAAGACTTTAAAGTCTGCAAGGGCCAGAATTTTTTCATACATGAACACATCTTTTTAATCCCTAGCACTACAATAGAATACATAGCATACTCCTCCCCAAAACCTGTACTGGACAATGAGTAAATGAATACATTAACAGATGTGGTGCTAGCCTTTGATCAGTAGTTGAGAGAATGAAGTTTTCACAACTTTAAGTTGTGAAGGCAATTTGGGGAAAAATCTCATTTAAAACCAAATCCACAAATGATAATTATGAGGTAATAGCTTTTATAGGAAGTATCTCTGACATCAACATTGCTAGAGTTTTGTCTTTTTTTTTTTAGATATCAAGACTTAATTCTTAAATTTAGTTACCACTTTGACAGCAAATAGTTTTGACATTGTTATCTAGATTTGTCCTATCAGATTTTACTTTCCCTGAGGCAGCCCCTGGAATAGAAGAGCACACTTATTTTATTAGAATGTCAAGGTCTCAAACCATGTTTGGATTGGATATATTTCTATTTTATATTAGGAACCCTGCAACACTGTATTTTCCTTCCTGTTCATAATACTTACATTGTATTTAATTTATCTACGGACAATAATTTCTCATCATTTCCTTTCTTAGTGCTATTTCTAATATATGATGGGGGTTAGATCTCCTGATAACCAGTGACTTTGGATATTACATATCATATTCTAAGAGTTTGAAGTATTTCAGCATCCACTTCTGCTTATAAAGGGGCTCATATGAAGTACTTGCTCTCTCCTATTGCAGTCTTCCTATGTAGGAAAAAAAATGTCTATATATACAAATACCTGTGTATGTATTTCTTTCTGTATCTCTCTCTCTCTCTCTCTCTCTCTCTCTATATATATATATATATATATATATATATATATATATATATTTTTTTTTTCCAGAAAGAGGAAGCAATTCTACCTATTAAAATTCTACATTTTCTCCCTGAATGAAAGCTATGGAACTTTCCTTCCATTAAAAATTAAAATGTCTCAAATGTGCCATTAAAGTTGCAGAGGCCAAACTTGAGTATGTACTCAAGAAAATCTCAAAAGCATGAATGATTACTTTGGGGGCGAGTGTATTCCTCTGATGCAGCAATAATCTACAAGTCTGCCTTCTAACTCTAATTATTTATTTGGATTTTATTTCTTTCTATAAATGAGATAATGAGATTTAGAGATGGAAGGGCAGAAATTTAATTGTTAATGTAGTAAACAGCCACCGAAAATAAGCTTTTACAAAATGACACTACCACTTGTAGATAATTTCAAGTGTATTTAAAATGAACATAAATGGTTACCTTTTGCAATATTCTGTGAAATTTATTACCCTTTGAGAATCCCTTTCAATCAGTATTAAACAAAAAATTCTTTTTAAGGAAATGAAGATTAGCAATTATGATTTGTGATTTCACAGTACAACTTTAACATTTCTCCTGTGGGTTAGATGTTATACCTGCGCACTCAAGGTAATTTCCAAAAATGTAATATAAATGGAGTATGTTTTATTGGGGAAGAGAATAGAAGGATTTTTACAGGAAAAAAAACTTAGCAACTGCACTATTTTATATTAAAATACACTGTCATATGTATTATAGTGTAACTATAATTAAGGTTATATATTTTATTGTTTTATCCAGGTGCTACTAGCTGTCTAAAAATAACATTAAAAAGTGATGAGAAGTTTACATTAGTATGATTCAAACTTTGACAACAAAGACCTTTGCCATGAAAACTGCCTAATTTTAAAAAGTACCGTGTTCCAATATGTGGAATGATGATCCTTAAGAAAAGATTATACCATATAAAATCCTTGGCAATTCCTCAAGTTTTATTAGTTAGGGATTTAAATGATAAGGTAATTTTATTGGGGAAAATTTTGTACAAATTTATTCATTTGCATTTTTTAATTTAATATGTCTTTGGCAGTATTTGTATTGCTCTTAATATTTCATTAGATGTTTCCAAATAACGACATGTATTAGTAATATTATATAGAAAATATCATACTTGTATTTATTATAAATATTATTATATTTAAGTTTAGTGTGGGTTTTCAAAACATCAGATTCATTATTTAAATAGAAATCAATTTTAAGAGAGGTTATTTAAATAGAAACATGTCTAAATATACTTTACAATCACTTTATTGCATGTATCATCTGAGTTTTATTCTTCTAGAACATATATATGTGTGTGTGTGTGTGTGTGTGTATTTTTTAATTTATTTTTTGGTACCAGGAATTGAACCCAGGGGCACTGTATCCTTTAGCTACATCCTGAGCCCTTTTTACATTTTATTTTGAAATAGGGTCTTCTCACTGAGTCACTTAGAGCCTCACTAAGTTGCTGAGATTGTTTTGAACTTTTGATACTCCTGCTTTAGCCTCCATGGATGCTGGGATTATAGGCATGGCTTTTGTGCCTGGCTTTAAGATTTTTTTTTTCAGAATATTCTCTAAATTTAAAGCCAGATGACACCTTACTTGCTTGCTTCATTATATCACATTTTACTTTGAACAAGAAGCACTTTTAAGTGATTAAATGACGTCTGTCATTGTCTCATTGTACTTTGGATTTTCATGCTCATCCAATCTGTAAATGTGAATCACCTGTGAATCTGGCTAGCCTGGTTCCACAATGCTCATATGAAATGTGTTGATGATCATTGTGCTGGTTGTGGAATGGCAATAGAGCCATTTGGACTTATCAAAATTTTTCTTCACATTAGCATGATCTCAGAATTATTAATCACTATGACAAGACTTTAGATGGGTAGCCACAATTGGTTACCCTGTGAATTATGGCAGTAAATATTATGTTGTGATTCTGCTTCCAAAAATTGCATACAATTAGAAAATGTAGATTTTTATTTTGGGAACAACATATTTATCTAAATTTCAGGGAAAAAAGGTAGACAGAAACTTCATGTTTTATCAATTTAAATATTTTAGATGTACATGTTGACAAGACAGAGTAAATCACTTCAAACTGTTGCATTATAGTTTTGTTATTATATAAACTCATTAATAATAATTTAATGTAAATGGTATGTCTTTTTTCCTCCTCTCAAAAGTCTTTGGTCAGTATTTAAAGCAAGATTATATTTGTATATTATATATTTTATATATTCATGTATTATTTATATAATATTTATCATATTATTTATATATTATGCTTATATTTTTGCTAAGAAGTATAATTTCCATTGAAGATTATGAGACTGAAACGAAAATTACAAAGGGAATTCCATTATTTATTTGTTATTCAGATAATTTGCCATTGTTCCTCAAATACAAATTAGTTGGTATTCATCTAGTCAAGTTTCCTCATTTGGTTCTTTTATGTTAAAATAACAAATCACCTCATGCATAAAGCTGGCTCAGTAGCATTTATGTTTAGTTATGATTTGTTGAAAGACTCCTTATTGTTGTCCTGATGTTTTATCTTACGCATGTGGGGTACTGTTGGTTTGAACAACAATGAAAAAGCAATATCACACTCCAGGATCTCACTGCCTATAGAATGGTTAACAATAGATAAAGCACATTTATTCTTGGCAGTCTTTGAAAAGTACCTTGGAGAATTACTGTAACATTATGTACTATAAACTTCAATGAAACTACAAAGTGTGATTTCCCAGACTTATTGTATCCTAAATGTACTGTATGTTATTAAATAGCAAAGCTTTTTATGTTGATATTTATGTGATCCCTATTATGAGATAATGTAATATGGATAAATATTAGTACAGTTTCATATGAGAGGTATAACCCACTTGACCTGCTGACTGGGTGAAAAGTGTAGGATCATGGAAATTACTAACTGGGAAGCTAATTTTTGCCAGTAGAATCTATAATGCCGCTGCATAACATATTTTGTGGTATTGTTTTTGCATGTGCACATCTTTTAATTTTGCCAGCATATGTATATCTTGTGATGATCAACTAATTAAAGTAGGTTGGTTCCTTCAACTGCAATATAGTTCTGCTTACCCAGCAGAACTGTCACTTGTCCTGGCCTCTGTGATCCCTGGGTATAGAAATGACTTCCTCAGATTTTCCTTATGACAAAGGAACTGGGAGGCAGGATCTAGATTGGCAAAACAGAGGGGAAATTATTATTTTTGTGTATCTGCCATAAAAGAAACCTCCAAAGGATTATGCTGACAATGAGTATAATCTTTTCACAAATTCTAACAAATAAGAAGCATTGAAAGTAAAACTCAGTTCTTCTCACTCCAAATTATATTTACTGTATTATGGTAGATATAATGAAATAATGATGGTATTTAATGTTGTAGAGTGCTTTCTTTGTGACATGTTTATCTATTAAAATAATTAATCATCACAAGATATCTAGGAGGTGGCTTTTTTATAATCCCAATTTTAGGGATGGTAAAATTGAGACTGAAGTTAAATGAAGGCCTGAAGTCATGGAACTAGTAATTGGCAAAGAAATGATTCATCTTCAGATAAATCAGTTCTTGAACTCACACTTGTACACTGTGTTATTCTCTAAGTCACGCTGTAGGGGAAGGCAACCTCTGAAGCCCACCTCACACCATGATTGAGCATGCAATGAGATGCTTGGAGCAGTGCACTGAGCAACATGAATTTGTTCTCTTGAAGTTTTGTAGGTTGTTTGGGCAGGTTTTAATTTATAGGATGTCAGCCAGGGCTTCATTCCTTCAGGGACTCAGTTTGTCTGGAACATTCAAGGTCATTTAATGACATGTGTATAGCCTTAGCTTGGATTTGAAGAGTTCAGCTAGGTTACTGAGACAGCTGGACCTCCTTTTATTCACGAATTCTCAGGCTCTCAGTGTCTGTGTAGCCAAGCCACATGCTCTCCCCATCCTTCCTTCAGGACACCCTGTCTTCTTACAAGCTTCCCCTAAGTTTCCCAGAGCACAAAATTGGTGCTTTGAAGACTTCTTAAGACTGAGAACATTGGCTACCATTGGATTAGCCTAATTTCTCTGACATTCTCAGAGTAAGTCAAATAGTATTTTGGTGGTAGAGTTTTTTTTTGGGTTCTTTCTCTCTCTCTCTTGCTCCATATATATACACATATATATGTAAACTCATGATCATGTTTTCTGCTGTGACAATGTTTATTCTTTTTCCGTTAGGATATCCTTTATTTATTTGTCTTATATGACTGTTCCAACTAGGATTTCCAGACTATATTGAATAAAAGTGGTGAAAGTGGCCATCCTTGTCTTGCTCCAGATCTTAGAAAGAAAGCTTTCAGGTTTTTCTTTCTTTTTTTTCCCCATTCAGTATGTTAGTTGTTGGCTTATAAATAAATGGCTATTATGTTGAGGTTATTTTTTTTCTATACACAATTTCTCATTGTTTATCTCATGAAGATATGTTGAATTCTATCAAATGACTTTTCTTTTACATCTATTGAGATGACCCTATGGATTTTCTCTTTTCTTTAGGAATCATCCACTTCTTCTATGGTTATCAATTTTGCTGGCATTTAGTTATTCATACTAATCTCTAAATGGATTTCATGTTTCTGTGATGTCAGTTCTAATGTCTCCTCTTTTATCTCAGATTTTATTTGAGTCTTCTCTCTTTCTTAATTATTGCACTAAGAGTTTGTCTATTTTGCTTTTCTAATTAAAAAACAAGCAGTTTGGTTTGTTGATTTTTTGTACTATTTCCTTAGTCTCCATTTTATTTATTTCTGCACTGAACTTTACTATCTTTCCTTCTACTAATTTTGTGTTTTGTTTGTTCTTATTTTCTAGTTTCTTGAAATGCAGTGGTAGGTAGTTTATATGAGGTCTTTCTACTTTTTAAATGCGGGCAATGATTCCCATAGATTTTCCTCTGAGTACCACTTTTTCTGTATCCCATAGGTTTTGGTATATTTTGTATATATTTTCATTTTCACTAAGAAAATTTTAAATTTCTTTCTTGTTTTCTTCCTTGATTCTGGTTGTTCAAAAGTTAGCTATGCAATATCTATGTATTGTGTGGCCTTCAACATTTTTCTTGTTGATTTCTAGTTTTATTGTCATGAGGTAAGAAAATATTCTATACCATTTCAATTTTTAATAAATTTGTTGAGACTTGTTTTATGGCTTATAATATTGTCTATGATGTAAAATGTTCCATGTGTTGAACAGAAAAATGTATATTTGATAGCTATTGGATGAAACTTCCTGTAAATGACTATTAGATCCACTTGGTCTGGGGCATAATTTAACTTTGCTCTTTCTTTCTTGAATTGCAGTCCAAACAATCTTTCACTGTTAAAAGTGGGATGTTTTAGGTTTGACATTTACATATGTTAGTCATATTTTGATATATGGTAGGAAATGAGTGATGGGCAAAAATCTCAAAGAACAGAAACAATATGTTCTACTTAATACATCTATGTGTGTGTACATCTATGTGTGATTGTATGTGCATTTGTATTCACACATTAGAGATTTATTAATACTGTGTGATTTAACCTTGGTCATATTTCATATCAAGTGAATGTTATTCAAAATTCATTGAATCTTAATTTATATTCACTAGAAAATAACAAAGGTGGTAACACCTTGTGCACTAAAATACTATGGAAACAACTTGAAATCAATTGATTTGTTTGTACTGGTGATTCATGTGATTCTTTGCACATATAAAAAAAAAAATAAAGTCATCTTTGGCAGGCCTCTCGGCTGTAGCCATTAATTCAGGAAAGACCAGATGAGGGGTCATGGGGGATTGAGAGAAGACAAACAGACTCAAATAGAGAGAAAAAGCTGGGGCCAGGTGGATCATCACCCCCTGATAGAGAGTGAATTACCCAGAACTAGTTCAGCACATTTATTATATAGGTTTCATCAAAAGGTTATTTGTAGGAAAGTTTCAGCAAAACGGGCAATCTGAAAAACACAGGACTGGCAAACCATTAGGGTTATCTTGTTATGCTCAGAATTCTCTATCACTGGGAGTTGGTCCCTCAGCTCAAGGTCCTGACTGACAACTCTGCACCTTTGCACATAGTCTCCTCCAGCTGGCATCACCATAGCAACTGGGTCATCTTGACTGGTACATTTGTATGGAAGTTTTCAACTCAATGCAGCTATGATGCATGATTCAAATCACAGCTCTCCACAGTCATTTATTTAGCTATAAAGTTTTATAAAGTCCTAATAAGATCATAGATACTTCCCAATTAATTTATTTAATTACCTACAAGTTGATTTAATGCTTATTTTTTTTTTTTTTTTTTACTTTGTTCTGGAGGTTTTAAAAGTATAGGCCTAAGGAGAAGGATATTTAGCTAGTCCTGTCATTGGCAGCTCTAATTTGTGCTTGGGTAGGTAATTAAACCCTATTTCAATATTCTGATAATTAACATGTAAATGTTGAAAGAAAGACACATGATGTTTTATGTGAAAATGTCTTAAAGAATATAAAATTCTTTAATAATAATAATAATAGTAATAAAATTTCTTGCTTAACCAATAACCATTTTAACCATGTCCATTGGAACCGTCTTTTATGTTAAAGGCCATCGTATGACTCACAGCCTTCTAATAAGCATTCAGTCCCCCACAGAGATCCATGAAACATAACCACCTTCTTTCTTTTCTGCTTTTCTTGTTCATACTTCAGTATTTCTTTCTTCTTCTTCTTCCTTTTATTGTTGGTATGCTCAGTAGTTGTGATTCTTTAATTATACTCTGACCCTCCTGAGGCTACACAATCACATTGTAAAACCCTGTGGGATAGAAATCACAGAGCTTTGAAAAACTTCCATAGAGCTCTAAAAGTGGAGGGTTCTACTATGACTGATGAAGGTGAGGAGAATTTTATGATCCTAGTAAGTACTGGTAATAAACTTTTTGGAGGATTTATTCATATTTTCAACTTCTCGAGTCCTTTACAGTTTTGTGTATATTGGTTTCTACATGTATATATATATATATATATATATATATATATATATATATATATAAATGATTTCTTTTAGAAATGTTCTATTAATGTTTAGTAAAGACTAGTATAAAAGGCTAAGTATTTTGGTTTGTCAATTTTGTCTTCAAATTGTGCACAGCTTGAGAAAACATGCATCTTTTTTCAAGGCATTTTATCTTAAGTTAATTTTGCTTTTCTATATTCTGATTTGATTGATATCAAAAAAGATCCCACATTTTAATAGTAGTTCTTTAAAGATAATATAGACTGGAAAACACAGATATATTTTATCAGAAAGTATTATATTCCCAGTTGAGAAGCTATTTGCAATGATACACATAAATATTTCAATCACCTAAAATACCACATTGAAAAATGACTGTGAAATCAATGCCTTTTGAAAGAATCTAGCAAATCCTTTGTGTGAAAGTCATCACTTGCTGCACACATTTCAAGATATTGTGCTATAGAAACTTGTGTCTGGTGCTCATGAAGTTCCAATTGGTATGGATTTTATGTCAAATGAAAGTAGCATTGATGTTTCCAAGTGTAATAGAATTATGTCCTGTTAGCAAAAAAGCCAGGGTAGAATGAAAATTCTTTGGCATAAGTAAAATAAATTCACTGATTTAAAAAAAAATCATTCTCAGATTTTATATTACACATTTATTCTGTTTAATGCTTATAACATATCTTCTCATTGTTGTTTAATTTTGTTTCATTCTTCCCACCACTCTTTTATTCTCTCTTTATTAAGAAAGTATGAACCCTATTTTATGCTTAATTTCTAAGCTGCTAGATGAGTACTTAATATTTTTAGAGAAATTGTTTTGTTGGTTTATTAAGAGATGAAATTACATGTTGTTCAGAATATTTTGAAGTATTTCATTCAATTTTAAAGGCAATTCCTACAGATAATGTCTATGTTGAACTTCCGAGTAAGACAGAGAGAAAAAAAGAGAAGGAACTATCAAAGCCAGTCTTAATATTGCTATTGAGGTTTTAAGATGTACTTTTTATTTCACTTGCTCTATTTTATATCTTTTTGTAAAGCATCCATAATTATTTGTCTCAAAGAAAAGAATTCAATGCTTCTTTTCTTTTTATATTACAAAATTCAAACAGGGTGGGGATTTTCCTATCAATGTCACCCTATCTGGAGGAAGAAACTCTTGGGGTGTTGGGGTGAAAAGGGAGACTTTAGGAGCTCATTTCTCACATGCAGAAGAACAACAGGGAAGCAAGCTTTTTTTTGGTCTTTGCTACAGAAACATAGTGTAATTGAAAAGGAGAGTCATGTGCTAAAGGACTTTCCTCCATTGAATTTAGAGTTCAGAAAAGGGATACTGATCTCACAGTAGAAATTAATTGTTTTAAGATGCTCAAAGAAAATTGCAGCAACTCTACAATAGGAGGGATGATAGAGGAAACTAATTTCTGAATCTGTGTTCTATATTAGATTTAATTTTTTAGATATACTTCCAGTGAAATGCACTTTGACATCCTAGAAGTAAAGCTGTGCCTTTTAGAGACTTACATCATTTCCTTTATTGGGTACTTCCTAGGAGTTAGGTGGTATGGTAGACTTTAAGGAGAGGGAGGCAAAAACTCTCTGCCTTTATAGAAGTTGTTCTGTATTGTGAGAGTCAGACACACCAGTGATTCTAGCACAGTAAGCACACACATAAAACACAGCAACATCCCCGTGAAGCTTTAGTGTGATGAGTTCTATACTGATACAGCAAAGTTTGCAATATGAGATTTAATGTCTAGTTCCCACGTAAAAATATCTCTGTGCAGTTTCAGTGATGGCCTAGGTTGCCCATGGATATTTGGAATTCATCTCTACATGCGGCTAAAGCTTTAAGACAAAATGGTAAGAACAAGAGAGCCAATTAAGTGAGATGTTAGGAAGATAGAAAATATAAAATCCTGAGAACTCAAAGAACATGGAAACTGCTTCAACAAAGGTAAAGGAAGAGAAACTGAATAGCAATAATCAAAAAAAGGAGGAAACCGGAGAGCAAGTGGAAAGAGGGACGTGCAGGGGAGAAACATCCACTAAGGCGATTGATGTACAAGTCAGTTAGAATACACTCCAAAATGCAACCAAGGGAATTATCCTTTGGAAAAGTGTATGCAACCTTAAAATAAGCAGATGTGAAGACAGCGAGGACTGAAATGTGATGCAAGAAAGGGGGTGAGAAATAATAACCATGGAAAAACACCTCCATTGAAGGTATCAACAAAGTCAGTGGCACAGAATTACAAAAGACATTAGAGAAATAGATCAAGAAAGTCTAAAGATCTATCACAAAAATTAAGAAAAGGGAAAATGTGGTTGACTGTACCATAACTACTGATAAAGGAGAACTATACTGAAAATAATTTGGTTGATTTCCATTTTACGTTGATTTGTGGGATGACTTGGCTAAGGTTTATTTTCTTCATTTTATAGTAAGCCTTAGGAGGATATTCGTGCCAGTCATTTTGTGTAGTTTTCCTGAAAGTGTTTATAAGATATGAAGACCTGAATGCACCGATGGCCAATGAGGAGATAATTAAATGGAAATATCTTGGAAGACAGAGAAAAGGAATGACTCAAGGGGTTATACCTAGAGAGAAGAGGGAAACCATGGGATTTGAAGTCCTCGTGGAGTGATTGGGAGGGACACCAGGAGATACTTTTAAAAAGTTATAGGCTATTTTTGAATGACATTCTTCAATTTCAATTTTTATTCATCTTTAAATATCTTTTCACAAATAAGCTGCATCTTAAGTCATAATTCTATGAAATTAGAAAATCTGATTTGTCAGATGAAATTATAATGTTGCAAGTTTAAAAAGTAATTTTAGTTTCCTTTTCCTATTTGAAAGCTTGCTTATCTTCTAAGCATCCTTCCTTTGTTTTATTTTTCCAAGTCATTTTAACAACTTTAATAACTTGCATACATTGTAATTAGATTCAGATTTAATTCTTAATGTCAATGGAATGAATTTAAAGCTCAGAATATCAGTCTTTAAGCTATTTTAAAATGTCATTCCAAACTCCCTTACTTGTTCTACAACTTAAGAAATACACTAGGGATGTGATGTTTATTTTATCCTGGCATAAAACCATTTAGATAAAATTCCATCTTCTTCAATAAGAAAATATGAAGAGATTGTCAGCATATGAAGTCATGATAGATTATAGTTTAGCTTCATGCTATGCATTCAGCATTTTTAAAATTATGTACTTATTGTATTTTTCAAAATAATAGAAACACTTGATGAAGTTCTTCAATGTAAGGTGCATCTACAGTGCTTTCACCTTGAGTTTATGCAAATAAAGTTCTGTTTAAGAGAAATAATAGATATGATGGTGACTGCAGATTAGAGAGATCATTGTGACAAAAATACATGAACACGAGGACATGGTATGCACATTTAGCCTAAATTCTTGCAGTATTCTTTTCTGTTTAGGTTGACATTTCAAAGGAATTGAAACTTCTAAAAATAATATGCTGACAGTGGTATGTTTGCCTGCAGTAATGATCTCATTGAGAAGCGATTTAATTTGATACACAGAACTCTCTAGCATAGTCACAAACAAGCACTTTTGGGTTATCAATTTCCTGGTGAAATAATTACAGTAACAGCTTAACAGTCTTTTCTTATGCATTCTTTTAGAAGAAGTAAGCATGTTTTATTAAAGTCATGTACACAGCTGCAATTTGAATGGCAATATTTCTCATAACATCTGTGAAGGCTGATTTTCCTGACCTTTGCTTCTGCACAATTGAGTTAAACACTCAAGGGATTATGTTACTATATTTAAGACAATATGCATAATGGGTGTTATTCAGCTGAGTAAGATGTGGCCCCTGGTAGAAGCTGGCAACCTAGTGAGAGGGGCAGACTCACATGTAAACAATCTTCTGTGAGATTCACTGTAATTAAGGACATAAAGAGCAGGGTTCCTTGTGTTTCTCTCTTTGTCTAGACTTGCCTCTAGCAGCCAGTGTTCCATTGTTCTTGTTCAATACAAGCTATGCAGTGCTCTTATATGCTATGCTGATTTTTGTGTCTATGTTGAAAAAACCCTCTACCTAGTCTTGAATTCTGACTTCACCAATTGTTTGTTGAGTGGCTTGTAAGATTTCTCTGGAGTATATATTCTGTCTCTAAATCATCTTGCCACAAGAGCAGAGAATTAATTTTACCATCGTGGTATCTATAAGAAGTTCAAAAAAATTCCCCTAAAATCACTATGAGAAAGTATTGCTAATTATTTTCTCATTGATTACAAGACCAGAAGTTGTCCAGTCCTGGGGGAGATCTTCCATGGGTTACCTAGAGAAGCCTATGAATGGTTTTCATCCTCTGCTAGCTCCTGCTTCCTTGTGGCTACCAAAGCTGCCTTTAACCTTGACTTTCAGGATGAATACAAAATCTCCAAAGTCTCATTAAATCACACACTCAGTTACACTCAGTAGAACGCATATGCAGGACAGTCTTTTTTTTTTTTCCAAGTGCACAGAAGGATATGTGATATAGAAACACTTTCTTGCTAGGCTCAGTGGTGCACGCCTGTAATCCCAGTGGCTGGGGGGTGGGGGGGGCTGAGGCAGGAGAATCATGAGTTCAAAGCCAGCCTCAGCAAAAGCAGGGCACTAAGCAACCCAGTGGGATCCTGTCTTTAAATAAAATACAAAATAGAAATGTGGATGTGGCTCAGTGGTCAAGTGCTCCAGAGTTCAACCTCCGGTACCCCTCCCCCGCTAAAAAAAAAAAAGAAACACTTTCTTCTTCTAACACATGCCATAAAATGTTCTAGCTAAACCTTGTGATATCATTGCATTAGAGTACATATAGCACTTTAAGATTCCTTTTAAAGAGAGTTTGAAGAAAAAGAAAGGAAAAAGGAAGTAAATATGCAACCATTAGGATTAACATTGTTACTATAATTGAATAATAAAATTTGTACATTCTGGAAGTCAGGACTCAAAGCAAGATAATAGAAAGTAATAAATACATAATGTATAAAGGAATACATTGCATTCGTGGCCATATGTTAACATCTTTCCCATGTGGAACATTATATAGGGGACAATGGTCGTTAACATTTATTGCAAATGTAAAATAAGTTTTCGCATGGGTATTTTTGGAGTAAAGATTAGGGCAGCAAATATAGTAAAGTTAAAGTACTTTTAAAACAAAAGTCAAATTAACAAAACCCTGAAATAACTCAAATTTTACCATTTTTCTTTTCTAAGAAAGATTATTTCAAAACAAAGTAAAAAGAACACATTTACATAATCCTTTTACCACCACATACATTTCTGAAATAAACTTTTGAATTACCATATGTGTTTAATAGAGGATTATTGTGGTGAAGTTTCTAACTCAGAAAATTTTTATTATTAAAGAATAAATAAAGTGAGCTATTAAAATACCTAATTTATTGTAGTAAATGTTATCATAATACTCTCAGAGCTCTTAGTGCTATTAAAACTTTAAGTCATTTTACTAGTTTTTAAATGTCCAGTAGAATCAAACCCTAATTGCTTACAGGAGACAAGACACCTGTTCATATTCTTATCTTATAGTGACTTTCTATGTTTTCCTATTACTTTTTTATTTTTCCTCTAATGATTCTTGAGAACACATCCCAAATAAACTAGTCTTACTCAATCCTGTTTCTCAGATTTGCTTTTATGAGAAGCCAACCTTGCTAATTAAAGAAAAGTTTAAATTATTTTTGTCTACGTGTGTTGACACACATCTGTAATCCCAGTGGCTTGGGAGGCTGAGGCAGAAGGATCAAAAGTTCAAAGCCAACATCAGCAGCTTTGCAAGGTCCTAAGCAATTTAGGGAGACCTTATCTGAAAATAAAAAATATAAAACTGGCTAGGGATGTGGTTCAGTGGTCAAGCATCCCTGGGTTCAATCCCTGGTCACAAAGGGGGGAAAAGTTTTATAAAAGCATGTGCTCTGTAAGGATATGAGGAATAATATAATTGAGATCAAGATTAGTTTTCATAATTAATTGAAAATAAATATGAAATATTAATTGAGATTTATTTTCTATAAATATTAAATTATTGTGCTTCTTTTACTTATGGATCTGGTTTTTTAGAATTATTTTTTCTCACCAGTTGACACTGATAAAAGTAATGTGTCTTGCTCTCACCATTGTGAGAGCCACCAAGGTGGCTAGGTAAACCAACATGACTACATGTTAGGATAAAAATTATATCTTAAATATCCCTTATTATAATTATATTAACCCCAGGGATAGCCTGAAGGGAAAAATAAGGATGCCAATTTGGAGCAGTCTCAAAAATCTAAACCTTAACAACAGAATCTCTGAGATTTTAGAAAGGAAAATATAGCTACTATTGAAACCAGAATTAGGCAGGTAGGCAAAGGTGGGATCCAAAGAAAGGAGGGATTGAAATGCTAATGCCTTCAGAGTCCTTCCTCCACCTTTACCAAGATAACCTGCCTCTGCTCCAACCTGTTGCTAAGGTAACCTGTCCCAGAGATTGTCCTGACTTACAGGGAGTTATAAAAGTTGTTAATGCACTCTGGGCCCCCTTCCTGCCCAGATCACTCCACCTTGGCTCCTCCAGCCCATCTGCTTCTCACCTTTTGGCCATCATACCAAAACATCTCCTGGGCCTAGTCACCATTTGGGCCTAGTCACTTACTAGAAGGAGAGAGATAGGAAAAGAGAGCAAGAGAAGGAAGGAAGCCTAGGACATATGAAAAATGCAGAACGCTCTCACATCTTGAGATACCAAGATACCAGCTATGGTCCCCTTCTCCCTCCCAGGAAAAGTCTATGTTACTCCTTTTTAAATAAACCCTGTTTTATATGCTTGCCTTGTCATGCTTCTCTAATGTTATACTTCTACATGTGAGGGAGAAGGACTCCTCACCAGTGCCTGGCAATATCACTACGAGATTGTCAGAAGGAAAATGTTTGCTGGTTTCTATCAGACCAGCAAACCAAACTGCCTCTAAGCAAATACAGTAGGCTTGGTGACAAGGCTGGTAGTGAAGAGCAGCCATGTTCTTCTACAGGTCCTGGTCCTCTGTAAAGGGCCACTTTATTGTCCATCAGGGAGGGATTTCATCACACAAAGAGTTTTTCAGGCTTAGTCACTAATTACAAAGATTTGCCATCAGTAGGATCAGGGGATTATCCAGGTATCCTTAAGATATTACATAACTAAACATTTCACAGATGCTGTGTGTTATTTCCACACTCGCCTCTACAAAGAAGCATAATGTGTCATGAGGGCAGCAATGCATCCATTTTCCTTCTCCTCTATTACTTCAAAGACATATTTCTCAATAAATGTTGATATGATTTTGATTTGATTCATTAGGAGTTAATGCATTTTGGTATTTTTCCTCTTTAAATCACAATTATCTTCACTGATTTTTTAAAATACTTTTGCTTACAATCAAAATGGAATAACAGGGACTGATTTACCCCCTCCTAAACCACAAAGAAAGGAGAAATTACTAAGAGAAACATCAGTATTTATGATAGCTGGATTTCAAGCAATTAAAAACAGTGATTTGGGAGAAGAAGAACAAATGAGGTGAAACTTGCATTGCCCCTGGGAAAATGTTCATATAAGAATTACTGGGACAGATCTATACCTGTAACCCAGCAGCTTGGGAGGCTGAGGCAGGAGGATTGCAAGTTCAAAGCCAGCCTCAGCAAAAGCAAGGTGCTAAGCAATTCATTGAGACCCTGTCTCTAAATAAAATACAAAGTAGGGCTAGGAATGTGGCTCAGTGGTCAAGTGCTCCTGAGTTCAATTCCTGGTACGTTCCCCCACCAAAAAAATAAATAAAGGGTTACTGTAATTGAAGGGATTGAAATTTAGTCTGGGATTATCAAAGCAAGTAGAGTTTTTAGGAAGTAATAGCAGTTCAGAAAAAGTAGCACAAAAAACAAAATCTAAAGAGATGACCAAAATCCCATCATTTGGCTCAATACTGACCAGCACATACCTGTGAGAAAATTATCTGAATAAATTGGAAAAGCTTTGTCTAAAACCCATGTAGGACCTGGAATATTACCTGTTCCCTCAAAACTGAAAAACTTTAAGATTTACAGAGCCTTGGACAGAGTAGGTAGAAAAGTCTTGTTTCAGTAGACTAAGCACTGCTCCAGTCACATCCCAAACAACTTGAAAGCAAAACCCCCAAATAAGAAACTATTTCCAAGCAATTTGTCTGATTCTAAGAATAATGCCCCCAAATATTTATAATAATATAAAATTACTCAGAGTTCAGTAGAATTCATGATATCTGGCATCATGTATATAAATGTAAGTATATGAAAGGAAGTTGCAAATATCAGAGTACACTCAATGCAGATAAAAAGTAATATCAATGAAATAAATTTGGTTCTATGAAAAGATCCATAAAATTGATAAACTTTTAGAAAAACTAATCAGGAAAGAAAAATGAAAATATAAAAAATCCAGACAAGGAAAACATGACAATAAAAATCTTGCAGACATTAGTATACAATTAAGGGTATAAGATAGAGAACGTTTTTCAATGTGGTTAACAATTTATATGAAAGGAATAAATTACTTTGAAAGTTAATATTAAAGACATTGAATGTGTATTTAAAATATCTTCAAAAAAAAAAAAAAAAAGAAAGAAAGAAGAAAAGAAAAAGAAAACTCAAGTCCCAAATGGTTCACCAGTGAATTCTAGCAAATATTTAAGGAAGAAATATTAACAGTTCTTTTTAAATATTTTTAAAAATGTGCAGATGGAATATTTTTGACTTGTTAGACAAAGATTTCTTAGATAATATACCAAAAGCATTATGAAATGACAACTTGTTACAATGGACTTCATCAAATTTAAAAACCTCTCTTGTATAAAGGACATCTTTAGGAAATGAAGAGAAGCCACAAACTGGAAGAAATCATTTAAGAATCACATACCTGATAAAGGACTTGCATTCAGAATATATGGAAAACATTCAGAATACACAAAGAACTCTCAAAACAGTAATTTCACCAAAATATTCAAGATGGTAAGTATACATTTAAAGATGCCTAGTGTCGTTAATCTTTGTAGAGGGGCAAATTAAAGCCACAGTTAGATTGCACTAACATTCCACTTAGAATGACTAAAAGTTTAAAAAAAAAAAAAAAAAAAAGGACCATACCAGGCTTTGGTAAGGCTTCTTAAAAGACTATCATACACTGCTAGAGAGAATGATTAATAAAACAAACCATTTTGTTAAATATTAAAATTTTAAAAAATTTCCTACCTTTATGAAAGCCCTTCCACTTCTATATATTAAAAAAAAAGAATATTATTTCCTCAGGAAAACTTGTACATAAGTGTTCATAAAAGCTTAAATTTTGAGAGCAGAAAACTGGAAAGAATTCAAATATTTGAATGTTTATACAAATTATATTGTACTTATATAATAGGAAATTTCTCAATAATAAAAAATTATTAATCATACATGCTCTAGAATTAAAACTCAATGTAATATGAGTGAAAAAAGTGTAGCAAATTACAATAGAAGCTAAATGATTCTTTTTATATTAAATTCTAGGAAATGCTAACTTACACATATTGATAGCATTTTGGCATTCAGTAGGGCAAGACCGATGAAATATTAGCAAATTTTTGTGAATAATTGATTTATTCATTCTCTTTATTTTGATGACACTTTTACAGTTGTATGCATGTTGTAAAACCTAACAAATTGTGCATTTTAAATATATGCCATTTATGTCATGCTGATGATAACTTCAACAGAGCTGCTTTCTAAAAAGTGTCAGAACATCACAAACATTGTTTTATTGGTTATTAAATACTAGTTGTATATTTAATTTTGTTTTGTTAGTTCCCCCAAATAGGTGCTACTCACAGAGGAAATAATGCTGCTTTTGCTTGTGCTTTGATCTACTTCCTTGCATTTTGAGTTTCCTCATGACACATTTGTCAACTAAACTTTGTGGTAGGTGTTTTCAGTGGTTTAATTTTAAAATTTCATGCTGTTATCATTCCACCTTTTAAGATTTTGGTAAATAGGGATATCAGAAACACTTGATCTTTTATGTTGACCTGGTATCCACAGATTTAAGTTTACTTTTTGATACCTCATTCCAAAGAATTAAAAAAAAAAAAAAAAAAAAAATATATATATATATATATATATATATATATATATATACACACACACACACACACACACACACACACATTCTAGTGTATTTCTTTTTTTTCACCCTGGAGGTGCCACAGTCTGGCTGGGCACAAAATCACGAGCCACCACACAGCTTGTAGATTCAAACAGCAACTCTTTATTCCTGAACTCACACCAGCACTCTACAATCACGTTCTGGGGAAATCCACGTTCTCTGCCCAAATCCACCCCCACTGGGCTTCTGTCTCCCAAAAAATACTGTCTGAATCCCGTGAGAACTCAAGGGGAACTCAGGCAGCAGGATAAGCCCTATTCCCAGCAGGAATAACCTTAAACCTGGAACCACCCTAAACCCGGATCCGCCCTGGTCCTTGAGCAAGGTCACCTTAGATGCAATGTTACTGCAAAATGTCCTATTTCCAGGAGTCCTTCCACTAAGCAACATGGGGTACGCTGGCAAGGAAATTGTCATACCTACTTGTCTAATGGCTCCCACCATGGAGGCATTTACTTTTTTGTGTGATTCATTATAACTTAATGTAGCAGGCTTCCTTCTCTTGTTCCTAATTGATTAGTACTATGAGGTTCACTGTAGATTTCCTGTAGGTAACCTATATCATAGTAAAATATCCTCTCTTATTTTTAGTTTTCTATGGATTTTTGTTATTATCTGGAAACACTTTAAATTTTACTTTTGTTTTTATTTCATTCCAGAAATTAAAAAAAACAAAAAACTTTTATTTCTTACAATAAATGCAAAAGCCTCCAGTGTTGGATTTTTCCCCCTAATAATGTGTTTAGAATTCTTGCAACTGTGTTCTAGGGAAGGTTATCCAGTAATATTTTATTAATTACCTTATGTCACTTGATTTCATTTGATTTTGATTTTTAAAGTCAAATTATTAAAATGTTCACATTATCAGAAGCAATCTATAGATAAATGCAATCCCTGTCAAAATTTCTATTACAGAACTAGAAAAGCAATATTAAAATTTACATGGAAGAAAAGATGCAGAAGAGCCAAAACAATCCCACACAAAAAGAGCAATGATGGAGCCATCAAACTACACAATTTCAAATTCTACAACAAAGTTATAGTAACAAAACCAGCTTGGTTCTGGCATAAAAATAAACATGTAGACAAACCCACACAGCTACAGTCATCTGATCCTTAACAAAATGCCAAAAATATACATTAAGGAAAAGACAGCCTCTTTACTAATCTGTGCAGGGAATACTGGATATTCTTATGCAGAAGAATGAAACTAGATCCCTATTTCTCTGTACAAAGTCAACTCAAAATGGACCAAAGACCTAAATGTACTACCAGAAGCATTGCAAATGGTAGAAGAAAACAAAGGGGAAACACTTCAACATATAGACAAATGCAATCATTTTATGATCAGGACTCTTAATAGCTCAGCAAATAATAACAAGAATTAATAAATGGGATAAAACTAAAAAGTCTCTGCACAGCAAAGGAAGCAATTAAGTGTGAAGAGACAGCCTAAAAAATGGGAGAAAATCTTTGCCAGTTGTCCTCTGACAAAGAATTAATATTATCCAAAAGTATATAAAGAACTAAACTCAATATCAAAAAGACAAAAAGAAAAACTTGATAAGTGGGGAGATGAACTGAATAGACACTTCTGAAAAGACACTGAGTTTTTATCTCACTCCAGTCTGAATGGAACTTATCCAGAGTACAAAACGAAAAATGCTGGTGAGGATGTGGATGAAAAGGAACTCTTACACACTGTTGGTGGGAATGTACATTGGTGCACACATCATGGAAATCAGTATGGAGACCCCTCCAAAAAATAAATCAATAAAACTACCATATGATCCAGCTGTACTGTTCCTTTGTATTTATCTGAAAGAATAAAAGTTGGGCTGGGGATGTGGCTCAAGTGGTAGCGCACTCACCTGGCATGCGTGTGGCCCTGGTTCAATCCTCAGCACCACATACAAACAAAGATGTTGTGCCCACCGAAAACTGAAAAGTAAATATTAAAAAATTCTCTCTCTCTCTCTCTCTCTCTCTCTCTCTCTTTAAAAAAAAGAATAAAAGTTAGCATGCTTTAGAGATACATGCATACTGTTATGGTTTAGATATGAAGTGTCCCACAAAAGCTCACATATGAGACAGTGCAAGAAATTTTAGAGCCAAAATGATTGATGTACGAGAGCCTGAACCTAATCAGTGCATTAATCCTGTGATAGGAATAACTACTTGACAATTGTAGGAAGGCAGGGTAGAGCTTCAGGAAGTTGGTCATTTGTGCATACTGTTGATATTTGTATTTTGTCTTTGGTAAGAGGAGTTGACTCTCTCTGCTTCTTGGTGGCCATGTCCAGACCTGCTTTTCCCCACCACATTTTTCTGCCATAATATGTTGCTTCACTTTGGGCCTAGAGCAATGGATCCAGCTGTCTACAGGCTGAAACCTTTGAAACTGTGAATCCCAAATAAACTCTTGCTCCTCTAAATTTGTCTTTATGAGGTGTTTTAGTCACAGTGGTGAAAAGGCTGATTAAAACACATATACATGTTTGTCTCAGCACAATTCATAACAGCCAAATTAGAGAATCAAGATAGGTATCCATTAGCAAATGAATGAATTTTTAAAAAATGTGGTATATATACACAATGGATTTTTATTCAGTTAAAAGTAAGAAAGAAATTATGCATTTTCAGAAAAATAGATGGAACTGGAGAGCATCATGTCAAGCAAAATAAGCCAGAATTCAGAAAGATGAGTATAATATTTTTTCTCATATGTGCAAGCTAGAAAGAAAAAAAAAGTAGAAAGAAAGGAAGGAAGGATGAATGGATGAAAGGAAGGAAGGAAGGAAAGAAGGAAAAAAGATGGATGGATGAAAGGAAGGGAAGAAGGGAGGGAGGGAGGCAGTCATGAAAGTAGAAGGGAGACCATTATGGCAGAGGATGGGAATCAGGATATACAGAAGTGTCAGGTAAGGGTAAGGAGGGGTAATAGGAAATGAAATTGATCAAATTATGTTATATAATTGATGAATATGACACTGTGAAACACACTATTCTGCATATTAGCTTAGGAGAGCTGTTGTATATTTTCAATGATAAATTTAATTTCTTAAATTCAAATTTATATGTATTTTTTTCTGTCAGTTCCATAAATTTATTTTTTCGACAAATTCACCCATTTTGTTTGAAATTTTAGATTGATTAGCACAAATATCTCTAATGATATCACTTTTTTTTTCATTTCTGATATTTCTGACTCCCCTTCATTCTCCTCCTTTTCCCTCATTTTTTTTTCTTTTCTTTTTTGGGGATTGAACGGGGCAGTCATTTACTACTGAGCTACATCCTTAGCCCTTTTTCATTTTGTATTTTAAGGCAGGGTCTCTTGAAGTTACCCAGGTTGACCTTGAACTTGTAATCCTCCTGCATTAGCCTCCTGACTACCTAAATTACATGCATGTACTATTTCTATTTCTTCCTCTGTCTCTATCTGGCTAAAAAGATTTATGGATATTATCTATCTTTTGGCTGTTTACATCTTTTTCCTTTTTTACTTCATTATTTTCTTTCTTCTAAATTTTTGGAGCTTTGTATGCTATTACTATTGTTTCCTCTTAAGATCGATATTGTTGGTTTTCTTTCATAATTGTGATATTCCACTTTTTATTTGTGCAATATTTTACCAGTTATGCCAGGATAGGTATGGCATTCTAATGTTTTAACCCTTTTAATATTCTTATACTTTCATCCTTTCTGTTTCTATTATATTTTAAATATATCTGTTAAACAGAAGTGTGTTTTATTTATCCAGCTTAATATTTGTCTTTCAACTAGAATATTTGAAAATATGTATATGTATATAGCAATTACATATCTGGGCTTATTTATTCTTTCCACTTATTTCTGTGTCCCACTTGATTTTTCTTTCATATTTCCAGTATTAAATTCTTTAGTAATATATTATTTCATATTGTTTGAAAGCTTTTAATACTTATCCAATGTATTATAATATGCATCCCTCACTGATTAAAATATATTTTTATTTTACACTTCCTGACCAATGATAGTTCCTTAAAAATGTCAACAGTGGTCGCACATGCCTGTATTCCCAGGGACTTGGGAGGCTGAGACAGGAGGGTCACAAGTCTGAGGCTAGCCTCTGCAATTTAGAGAGGCCTTGAGCAAATTAATGAGACCCTGACTTAAAAAATGAAAAGAGCTGGGGGATGTAGCCCCTGGGTTAAATCCTCAGAACTAACTGTTAGAGTCTGTAAACAAGTCTGGATGGCGCCTGGCAAAATGCCAGAGGGAGTGGTTTGTGAAGTAACTCCAGCGAGCCATTAGGTGTGGAGATTTCTTATTGGTTGACTGATGTATCTAGTTTATGCTAATTAGATAAGCTGTGTGGAATGTATAAATACTGCTCCTGTCCTGCAATAAATGGCTTCCACTCCTGCTGTATCAACGTACACAAGTTGTTCATCACCCCCCGGTTATTTTGCTGCAGCCAGACTGCGGCAACTAACCAACTAACTAACTAACTAACTAAATAAATAATTATATGCATTAGATACCAAATAAATAAATATATGCATTACACATAGTTTTAAAAATTTTCTTTTTTGCCTTTGACATTACTGATACCATGGATAGTTTTTCTACTATGTATTTTGAAACATATCTATG
Source organism: Marmota monax (assembly GCF_021218885.2). Lineage (NCBI taxonomy): Eukaryota > Metazoa > Chordata > Mammalia > Rodentia > Sciuridae > Marmota > Marmota monax. The sequence continues at coordinate 284,021 of NW_026694617.1, read as the reverse complement.
TTGTTATGCAATAATAGTCAATGTTTGTTTTTGATATGCTCTAATATTTCTCTTTTCAGTGTTTTCTCTTTTTCCTGTACTATTATATATTCTTCTTCTTTCTGCCTGAAGATTTATCTTTCACTTAAAGTGAGTGTTGTAGTTTCAGCTTCTCTCAATTGTTGGCTCTAGGGGTCCTTTATTATTTATCCATTACTTTTGAAGGATATGATATCCCAAGGATAGATTCAGACATTGTATTTCCATACTGCTAATATTCTCTGTCATCTTTGAAACTAATATGTCTTTTATTTGTAGACTTTTAAGAATTTCTCTTTGCTTTTATTTTTTAGCAGTTTTAAATAATGTGCCTGGGTGCTAGTGTGTTGTGTTTAGACAGGTTGTTTTAGCCAGTCTGTGAGTTACTGTCTCAAGTGGCTTAACGCTTTTCATCAGTTTTGGGAAATTCTCAATAAGTATTTTTCTTACATTTGTTTTTCTCCCTTATTCTTCCTCTTGTTGGAATTCAGTTGTAGATATGTGAGATTATTTTATCATATTTCACATAACTATTATTTTATTTTCCATCTCTTTATCTTTCTTGGTTGCAACTACACAATCTGCATGCATAAATTTATGTATCTACACATATATAATAAGTATTTACTTAATATTAATTTGTGTAATATTTTATTTTTCTTATTTTGATTAATCTGCTATTAAATTCATCTATGTCAATTTTTTATAACATTGCTAAATTCTGTTTGATTTTATTGCTTTATTTTGGAATTTAGGACCACCACTGAAGAGGGGCATAAAAGAACTCTTACCTTTATTTGAGACCCTAAAAGGGCAACATGTGTGGAGTAAGAAGCAAAGAAGTACATCATCATTGACTGCAATAATCTGCATATACACTATTAGCCTGTAAGGAAGAGAATTTCTAAGAAGAAATTCTCTCTCTTTTTTTTTGTTTTCAATATACATTTTTTAAAAAACAGTATCTCATTATGTTGTAAAATCCATTTCTAATATCTCAAATATCTGGGATATCTGTTCATTTTTTCTTTTACCTTTTTCTTTTATACTTCTCAGTCATTGGGTCTTCTTGTCCTGCATGGCTGGTAATTTTGTGTAAAAATTGCAGAGGTTCTCCTTAGAAATTCTCTTCCTTACAGGCTAATAGTGTATATGCAGATTATTGCAGTCAATGATGATGTACTTCTTTGCTTCTTACTCCACACATGTTGCCCCTTTAGGGTCTCAAATAAAGGCAAGAGTTCTTTTATGCCCCTCTTCAGTGGTGGTCCTAAATTCCAGTGTTTATCTCCACAGCCCCACAAGACTGCTAAGATACCTGCTTATGTTTTTAATACCTCAGCAGTTGATTTCTGCTTGAAGTCTCAGAAATGTATTCCTCAAGCATACAATTTTAGTATTCAGCTAATGCCTCAAGGGGAAATTTTTCAGTGTCATGCCTACTCTCTGAAGTTACCTTTTACTCCAGAGATTTTGATCCCTTAAATTCTTGCTGTTTTGATAGGCCTAAACTCCAGTAATTGTTTCTTTATCCCACTGCGATGGCCATAAATTCTAGAGACTTGCTTGCTGTTCAGCATTCATACTTCATGATTTTTTTTTTTTTAATCAACAAAGATCCTAAGGGAAAAGTGAACTGTCCAATGTGTGGCAGGCAGCCATCTGGTATACCATACATTAAAATGTTGATTTTTTCCATTTTTTTTCTATTTAATAGCTGTACACTTTTCCAAAATTTTCTTTTGTAAAGAGTTATTATTATATTAATTTTTCCACAGATGAGAATTTGAAATAGAGTTTATATAACTTAATATTAAAAAGTGGAATAAAGATCTTATATTATACTAAACTCACTAATTTATCTTATTCATGAACAAACACATTTAAGCTGTGGGTTGGATTTTATTTTATTTTTTATTATTTTATTTAATTTTTAAAGTAGATAGATGTACTTTCTCTCTCTCTCTCTCTCACTCTCTTTGTTTTCACAGAGAGCCTTAGTACAAAAAGATGTCTCAAAGAAATAAAGATCTTCAGGATATAAAAATAGAAGGTTTTCATTTTATTCTATATTGTATGTTGTTCTTAATATGACATATGCTCATTCTATACAGATCCGGTGCTTTACATTCCTTGGGGTGAGATTATCCGCATTCTAAATTCGCGTAGCTACAAAGTATTATGTGAATTATCTAGGAGATATGCATTTGTTCATGATAAATATGGAATAAATCACCATATAAATTTATGAAAGACCATTGGAATTATAGTTAGGTAGTGTTTCTGAATTGCATATGTTCTGTATTGTATTTTAATTACTATGGTCTTTTCGTTGAGATTGGCTATCTTATGGGTAAAGTTTAGTAACATAGCTATTTAGGCTCTATTTCTATCTTTTGTAATGAACATTGCAAAGCAGCTGTTAGAAGCATATATTTAGAGCCAAAGGGCACCATCACTTACATATGGGAGGGGTGTGGGGAGGATAATTGAATTACAAAATACTTGTGATGAAATGTGCTCTGGGAAACAATGGTAACAAGCAAAAAGTGTCACAGTGGTGTCCACAGTGGAAAGAACAAAGCCTGGCTCAAACAGAGGTTGCTAAACAAATCAGTCCCTATGCAATTAGATGGAAAAGCACTTAGCAACAATATCAAAATGACAGAGTAGCTGGAAAAAGGCACAATAAAAGATGACTCAGACTCTAGAGTTTGCATACTTTGTGGAATTACTCTCAGTTGCAGATAGAGTGAGTTCATATGAGACATGATATCAAAGTACAAGTGATGGTAGAAAAATAAGTAATTTCTGGATTCTAGACATAAAGTCAACACTTATTTTTATTTTAGTATAGAAACTCAATCCTTTAAAAATCAATTTATACTACAACTTTCACCCAAATCTTAAGAATTGATAATTCAGCTTTGTTGTAGTTACAATATTCACATATTAAGATTACCAAACTTTTGTTAAGCATTTCTAGTTCTTGGATTCTTTTAAAAATCTCATATTTTAGATGCCAGGCCTTACTGGAATAGAAAACAATGTGATTAAATTTCAATATTAATTAAAATGCCTTCCTTTGAAAGCCCATTGTGTACAGCATATTCTTCTGTCTTGGTATAATACTCTTGGAATTTTGTAGTCTCACATCTGAGTTTTTAGTTTGTGTGCCTGTGTGTGTGTGTGTGTGTGTGTGTGTGTGTAGGGGCGAGGGGAGAGAAAGAAGATTAGGCTACACAATTTACAGGGGCCAGTACACAATAAAAGTTCAGGATCTGTTGTTTAAAAGTTCTAGTAGGTTACCTCATATGTAAGGTCTCTCTCCTTTGTGTTCTATGACATTTTTATTTAAATTTTCTCCATTAGCAGTGCATCAATAGGAGCATGTGTCCTAGTTACTGTGTTTAGTTCACTTTCTTTAAAACATAAACCACTGTGCGTTAACTCCTGATGACCTTTTAAAAAAGAAAGATTAAGATCAATTTGACAATTTCAAAAAGATCATTTGGGATCTCAAGAATTTCTATTATTTAATTTTTAATTTAATGATAATTTACTGTTAAAGTATCTGCTATACAACATGGTGAACAAACAAAAGCAATTGAAAAGGTATGTTCCTCTTGGAGAAAACACAGTACACAAGTACGTAAATCCCTATTGTGATTATGTGTCATGTTTTACCTGGAGTGAGCCTCATCAAGAATTAGTAACTGCAGAACATTGGGGAATTCTGAACTAAAATATGTTATTATGGAGAAGAAAGATATAAGCATTTAGCTTTAGTGAATTCTTCCTAGATTAGGGCATGTAGAAAATCTGATTTTAAGACTTTAAAGTGAAAAAAAAAATCATCACTGTTCTGGGCACATCAATTTGTTCTTTTTCTTTTGTAGCTTAATAAGTTTATTTGCATTGTGTTATATCGCTTTTTCCATCACAACTACCCATACCAAGTGAGACACATTACTTAATTTTTAATCAGAATTTCAGTGATTTATTTGTGAATAGTAAATAAAATATAGACAGTCTCAACTAAGCATTGAATAATGTTTAGTGTGAAATCCGTCAGGTTTTAAAAAACACAAACAGGTAAATGTCTATTATTTCAGCAATTAGCAGTTTTCCTATTGTTTATGTCAATTAATTCCCACATGTATATCTACATGTTTGATACTGTTTTACCCCAATTCAGCATTTTATCTCAAAATTGCCAGTATCATCTATTTAACATTTAAATTTTGCTTTAGCCTGAGACTAAAAATGAGCTCAAGGCCACTGCAAACACATTTTGAGTGACTGGTCTTGATTTTATCAACTTTCATGATTTTTTAGTTTTAAAACTGCATGAGGACACAAAATACTTATTAAAAATAAGGATTATTTTTTCTGTTGACCAAAATATGCACAATGAGAAAAGTTTCTATTTTGAGTTTACTACCCATGCTTTTGCCTTATGGGTATCTTTGAAAGACAGAAAACTAATAACATTGTACCTGTGCTACTCTTACAGCCTGGTAAGGAGGAATAGTGCTCAGGATGTTCTAAAATCGCTTTCTGGTCCTTAGGTTGCTGAGATTATATCACTCAGCCATAGCTTTTCCTTAACAAGGAGAAAGAACTATGGTCAGAGTTTACAGAGTCTTCCAGGCATGCACTGGGACAATTTTCAATGACTAATTATAGCTGGAGGGAATAGAAAAAGGCTACCAGAAAAATACCTACCAGAGGAATAAAATTTTAGAGAGAGGGAAATGCAGAGTTAGGGCAATTTTATAAATTCCAAGCATAACTACTCATATTCTTCAAAATAACCTCAATCTAATAGACTGTAGTGACAGGACATTGGGTATAATGGAGATAAAATGCTCATTTCATAACTGTGGTGCCTACATTTGTATAAAATGTGCTCATGAAGAAATCCACCAGTTTCCATTTTGAAATTGTGGAGGAGAATTTGGAGATTAATGGAGGAACTCCTTTTGGAAATTTAAGGAGGAATATTCCTTTTGGGAATTATTGTAGGAATATTATAGTCTTTATTGTTAGCATGTTGTACTTTAAAATGTTCTCCCTAGACTTCAATGGTTTCACATGTATGATTTTTTTATTGTTCATTCTAAAATTTTGAAGAAACAACCCTCTCCCATATTTAAGCATTTTCTTGAATCAAAAATTGTTTTACATATGGTTTTAATAGTCAAGTACATTTTGTAAATTAATTCATTTACAGATATTAGTGATACCAAAAAGTTTTAGAATATGAACTAAATTTTGTCAAGGGATGACTGAGGAAAACTATGAAAATGATTGTTTTTTGAAACTCTGGGTATACTTAAGTTATGATCGGTAATAAGAAAGAAATGAAAGTGAAGAAGTGCATATTCTAAAGGTGAAGCAAACATTTTAGCCATAATGTTTTTAGCTAATAACTTACCTCATGTGCATGAAAAGCCAACTAGCATTAAGAAATTGGTCCATTCTCATAGAGTGCTTCAGTAGCTTTCCAAGTGCTGTTCCTGCTTCTGCCTTTATAGTCAGAGTGGAGTTTTATGCCTGAGTGAAATGTTTCAAATATAAGAGAAAATTTTACAGAATGGTGTGAATACTTGCAAAATTTTAACAGAAAAAATTGATACCACAAGAAATCTAAAGTTATGTAAGTGGGGAACAAATTGGGGTCATGGATAATTAAAATTTCCTGTGGCTGAGGATGTAAGAGCTATGAAAGTAAAGTGGATTGCACAGTGAAATAATAATAATAATAATAAATGAAAGGACACTAAAAACTGAAGAACTTGAGGAAAAACCATCCAGAATCTTTAAAAGTAAGTAAAAAGATGAAGTCAATACTTCACAGGGATTAACAGGATGGGAAGGTTAGAATTAGCCCTGAGAGATTTAGTGGCCCTTGAAGAAGTCAAAGTAAATAATGATGATGACGATTCTTTCCAAGTTGGTGGCATGATTAATTGGAAATCAGTTAGAAAAATGACTCTGATATACATAACTTTGAAAGCCAGGGAAAATAAGATCCTGGGGACAACCAGGAAATACATGGGAGTGGCTCAAGCATATCAAAAAGGCCCAAGAACAAGTCAAAGATTTGGTGAGAAATTATAGAAAATAGACAAAGGGGAGAAATGCCTACTTCTGTAAGTAGTTATTTTATACTGCATTCAATTGTTTCTCACCCATTGAATTACTAATCAGGCAGTTTGAAGTGTATGGTTTTTTTTCAAGCATAAATTACAAGGGTTGGTTTTCTTATTTTATGAACAACTAACAATTCTTTTTTAATTACTTATTTATTCTAATTTGTTATACACAATGGCGGAATGCAATTCATTTTATATTACACATATAGAGCACAAGTCTTCAAGTCACTGATTGTACACAAAGTATTTTCACACCATTCATGTCTGCATATATGTACTTAGGGTAATGATGTCTAACTCATTCCACCATCATTCCTACCCCCTTGCCCTCTCCTTCCCCTCCTTCCCCTTTGCACTATTTAAAGTTCCTCCATTCCTCCCATGCTCCCCCTCCATCATCATTATGAGTCCGCATCCTCATATCAAAGAAAACATTTGGCCTTTGGTTTTGGGGATTGACTTATTTCACTTAGCATTATATTCTCCAATTCCATCCATTTACCTGCAAATGCCATAATTTTATTCTCTTTTAATGCTGAGTAATGTTCCATTGTGTATATATGCCAAAGTTTTCCTATCCATTCTTCTACTGAAGGGCATCTGGGTTGTTTCCACAATTTAGCTATTGTGAATTGTGCTGCTATAAACATTGATGTGGCTGTGTTCCTGTAGTACGCTGATTTTAAGTCCTTTGAGTATAAGCCGAGGAGTGGGATAGCTGGGTCAAATGGTGGTTCCATTCCAAGTTTTCCAAGGAATCTCTATACTGCTTTCCAGATTGGCTGCACTAATTTCCAGTCCCACCAGCAATGTATGAATGTATCTTTCTCCCCACATACTCACCAACACTTATTGTGGTTTGTATTCTTGATAGCTGCCATTCTGACAGGAGTGAGATAAAATCTTAGAGAAGTTTTTATTTGAATTTCTCTAATTGCTAGAGATGTTGAACATATTTTCATATGTTTTTTGATTTCATATCCTCTTCTAGAAGTGTCTGTTCAGTTCCTTGGACCTTTTATTGATTGAGTTGTTTATTTATTTTTTGGTAGTAAGGTTTTTGAGTTTTTTATATATCCTAGAGAGTAGTGCTCTATCTGATGTGCTTGTGGTAAAGATTCGCTCCCATTCTGTAAGCTTTCTATTCACCTCACTGATTGTTCCTTTTACTGAGAAGAAGCTTTTTAGTTTGAATCCATCCCATTTATTGATTCTTGGTTTTAATTTTTGTCTTATTAAGGAAGTTGGGGCTTAATCCAACATGATGGAGATTTGGGCCTACTTTTTCTTCCATTAGGCACAAGGTCTCTCGTTTAATTCCTAGGTCCTTGATCCATTTTGAGTTGAGTTTTATGCATGGTGAGAGATAGAAATTTAATTTCATTTTGTTAAATGTGGATTTCCAGTTTTCCCAGCACCATTTGTTGAAGAGGCTATCTTTTCTCCAATGTATGTTTTTGGAACCTCTGTCTAATATAAGATAACTGTAGTTATGAGGGTTAGTCTCTGTGTCCTCTATTCTGTACCATTGGTCTACCAGTCTATTTTGGTGCCAATACCATGCTGTTTTTGATACAATTGCTCTGTAGTATAATTTAAGGTCTGGAATAGTAATACCACCAGATTCACTCTTCTTGCTAAGGATTGCTTTGGCTATTCTGGGCCTCGGATTTTTCCAGATGAATTTCATGATTGCTTTTTCTATTTCTATGAGAAATGTCATTGTGATTTTGATTGGAATTGCATTGAATCTATATAGTGCTTTTGGTAGTATGGTCATTTTGACAATATTATTTCTGTCTATCCAATAACAAGGTAGATCTTTCTATCTTCTAAGGTCTTCTTTATTTCTTTACCATGCTGTAGTTTTCATTGTAGAGGTCTTTCACCTCTATCATTAAGTTTATTCCCAAGTTTTTTTTTTTTTAGGTTATTGTAAGTGGAATGGTTTTCCTAGTTTCTCTTTCAGAGGATTTTCACTGAGGTACAGATATGCCTTTGATTAATGGATGTTAGTTTTGTATTCAGCTACTTTGCTGAATTCATTTATTAGTTCTAGGAGAGTTCTGGTGGAATGTTTTGGTTCTTTTAGGAATAGAATCATATCATCTGCAAATGGTGATAATTTGAGTTTTTCTTTTCTTTCATCTGAGTTAAATAGAAATAGTGAAAGAGGGCATCCCTGTCTTGTTCCAGGTTTTAGAGGGAATGCTTTCAATTTTTCTCCATTTGGAATAATGTTGGCTTGGGGCTTAGCATAGATAGCCTTTAAAATGTTGAGATATGTTCCTGATAGCCCTAGTTTTTCTAGCATTTTGAACAGTAGGGATGCTGTATTTTATTAAAAAAAAAATGATTTCTCTGCATCTATTGACTTAAAGTGAAAGTTAATCAAAAGGGATAAAGGTGGACATTACATACTACTTAAGGGAACCATGCATCAATAAGACATAACAGTTATTAATATATATGCCCCAAACAATGGAGCATCTATGTTCATCAATCAAAATCTTCTCAAGTTCAAGAGTCAAAGAGACCACAACACAATAATTCTGGCTGACTTTAACACACCTCTTTCACGACTGGAAGATACTGCCCTGTATTCTATCAGTCCACAATGGGATAAAATTAGAAATCAATGATAAAATAAAAAAAATAAAAGCTACTCCAACACCTGGAGACTAAATAATGTGCTATTGGGTTGCAAAAGATATCAAGAAGGAGATTAAAAAATTCTTAGAGGTAAATGAGAACACCGATGCACCATATTGAAATCTCTGGGACACTGTGAAGGCAATTCTAAGAGGAAAGTTCATTGCATGGATTTCATTCCTTCAAAGAAGAAAAAGTCAACAAATAAATGACCTAACATTACATCTCAAAGCCCTAGAAAAAGAAGAACAAATCAACCCAAAAAGCCATAAGAGACAGGAAATAATTAAAATCAGAGCTGAAATCAATGAAATTGAAACAATTAAAAAATTGACAAAACAAAAATTTGGTTATTTGAAAAAAATAAATGAAATTTATAAACCATTAGCCATTCTAATGAAGAGGAGAGAGAAAACTCAAATTACTAACATCCATCATGCAAAAGGAAATATTATGATGAACACTACAGAAATACAGAGGATAATTAGAAATTATTTTAAAAATCTGTACTCCACAAAAATAGAAAATATCAAAGTCATCGACAAATTTCTAGAGGCATATCATATGCCCAAACTAAATCAGGATGCTGTACATGATGTAAACAAATTTTAAACAAGGAAATAGAGGTCGCCTTCAGAAGCCTATCAACCAAGAAAAGCCCAGGACCAGATGGATACACAGCTGAGTTCTATAAGACCTTTAAGGAAGAACTACCACCAATACTTCTCAAACTATTTCATGAAATAGAAAAAAGAGGGAATACTTCCAAATACATTCTATGAGGCCAGTATCACCCTGATTCCAAAACCAGGCAAAGACACATCAAAGAAAGAAAACTTCAGACCAATATCTCTAATGAACATAGATGCAAAAATTCTCAATAAAATTCTGGCAAATTGAATACAGAAACATATCAGAAAGATAGTACACCATCATCAAGTAGGGTTCATCCCAGGGATGCAAGTTTGGTTCCACATACAGAAATCAATAAATGTAATTCATCACTTCAGTAGACTCAAAGATAAAAATCATATGATCATCTCAGTTCTTTTTTCTAATAAACACATATTTTGTAGCTAATATAGATAAAAATAAAAAGCAAGCATTCAAATTTTAGTGTAATCTGGTTTTCTAATTCATGTTTTAGGATTTCATAGACTTCTGAGTTAAATTAAAAAAAACCCACTAAATTGTTTATATATAAATTGAAACTATCTAGTGGTTATTGTCTTATCTATAATTCTATCAAAATATAAGAAAAATTTGGAGTATAGTTGAAGAATTGTTAGTGAATGGTGGGTGAAATGAGAAATATTTCTAATTCACTTTAAAGCAAATTAGATAAAAATGAATATGGTTTGGAAGCATAAGCCTAAATTTATCAGCAATCATTTAATAACTCAGCAACTACAAAAAACGGTGACTTGCTCAATACTTGTATTTACCTTAGATTCTAATGAGACTCATTATCATAATTGATCACTTATGAATGGTGGATTTAAAAAAAAAACACGCTCTCTGACTAGTTAGTAGTTTTATAGAAAAGAAGCATTACAGTGATGACATGAGGGGGAAAGTAACCCAGGTCAGTGTACTGTTCTGTTGAAGAGTGACCATTAATGATTTATACATGAAAAGAAGTTCTTCATTCTTAATAGCTCATCAAAATATTGCTAATAAGAATTTTAGCATCTTTGTGAATAGCAGTTTCCAAAAAAATATTATTGTTATTGTTATTATTACCTCTAGGACCCTTAAGTAAATCAAAGCACATATGGAAGTTCTACACTTAGAACAGACAACTCTTGTTGTTGTCAAGTGGGGTTGGGTGTTCAGAGCCTGATTCCTTTGATGCCTGTAGTGATTTCTCCCTACTCCACTGCCCCGGTTCAGCTACCCCTGGTCTTGTTAACATGAGGGCCATCTTAATGTTAAAAAGTTTCATGGATACCCACATTATACTATAAATACTTTTTTTATCAGTTGTTTAATATATCAATGAATTTTTATATTGAGGGAAGAGGTGCAGAGATTTTTTCCATCCTTCGGATGGAAACCATTAATTAGTCTTAGGACATTGCTCTGTGGGTGAATGTTTACCCAGGAACAGTAACTAGTGGTGTTCATTTTAGTCCTTAAAAATTGCAGTTTCTGAGGGCTGGGGATATAGCTCAGTTGGTAAAGTGCTTGCCTTGCATGCATAAGGCCCTGATTTTGATTCCCCAGCCCCCTCCCCCAAATAAATAAATATATAAAAATTGCAGTTTCTATACTTAGCTATAAATGATTATCCTCCAATAATTGTGGTAGACTTAATAAGGCCCCAAAGATACTATATTCTATTTTCTTAAATGGCATGAGGGATTTTTAAAAAATCTGATTAAGCTAAGGGTTTTGGGGCGAGGAGTTTATCCTATAATATCAGGGTGAGTCCTAAATATAGTGAGAGTATCTTCTAAGAAGAGGGAGACAGAGATTTGGCCACAGAGGAGAAGAGGCAATATGATGATGGTAGTGAGATGTTGGAATGATACAAGGAAGGGGTCATGGGTCAAGGAATGCTTGTGGCCTACAGAAGCCAGAAAAGCCAAAAACAAAACAAAACAAAAAACAAACAAACAAACAAACAAAAAGCCCTATTTGAAACCTCCAGAAGGAATCAGCTCTGAGGACTCTTTCATATTTGTTCAGTGAAGCTAATTTCAGTCTCCTGAACTGAAAGAACTGAAATCAAATTTATGGTGATTTAAATAACCAAGTCTGGTAGCTTGTGATAGCAGCCATAGGGAACTAATATGTATTGTAATCATGCAGTGATAAAACTAGTAAACATGCATTGTTTATATAATAAATGATATCCCTACAAAATTATAATATATGTCACTGCTAGCTTTTGTAGTTCTTTCAGATGATCTCATTTGATTCTCAGTAGAATTTTATGAAGTAAGGGGGAAAGATATTAGTATACATATTTTTATTATCAGGAAGTTGAAGCTCAGGAAGTTAATAAGACTTATAATAAAAATTTATTTACTTCTTGTCTAGAACTTTTCCTTTGATAGAACATTGCTCTTTGTGAAAGAACTCAGAAAAAGCATCTGTAACAAGCTATAGTGACCACTCTTATGGAGTGACAGCCAAATGTTCCAATTAGGAGAATGGAAAATTCATTATGCAGAAAATACTTTCTATTTTAAATCCATGTTAAGTCACAGTTTGTTGATAAGATGCCAGGTCCTCTTCACACAAGAAATAATTAAACAGAATACTTATATGAATTTATATTATCTAATAATGGAGTACATAATTTAATAGGGAGTATAGTAAAAACTAACATGAGACTATAAATAATGATTTTAGGAAAAATTAAATATAATATTAAAGATTTTTACAAACAAATAGAAAGAATGAAGAACTAAATTAAACAATGTGCCACAAATGTTCAAATTAGTCATGTTCTTATATTTCTAAATATCATCCAAAGAGAGAGATGAGTTCAAAATTTACAATAAAAAGGTGCATTTTTAGGAGTACTAAAGAGGTTATTAGTATATCCAGTTTTATTTTCATGTGGTGTCTATAGTCTTTCAGTAGGGAAGTCTGTCCGCAGACTTCCTTTTCTGATATTGCATGGTCAACATTACAATTAGTGTAAAGACAAACATTACAATTACTCTAAGTACATTAACAGGTAAAGCATACAGTATAAAGTCTGTACTGTAACCCATGCAAGTGCCATCACCTTCCAAAGTGCATACAAATATTGATGAAGAATTTTAAGTTCTTCAGAGTTTACCAGAGCAAAGTAAATAAGTTTAGGAGCTTTTGGAGGTTGTTTTTATCCTGAGTGAGTTCCTAGAATGGAATGATTCTACATTTCTAAAAGAAGGTAGAACATTAGATACCAGAAAATGGTTTAAGGCAACAATACCTTACAGAATTTTTTAAAAATGAAGGATAAAAAACAGCATTTTTTTAGAATAAATAACCTGTTAATTCCATTTTAACTTTAACCCTTACATTATTTACTAGGACTCATATTTTATTCTAGTTCCTTTTGTAGATGTCAGATCTGCCATACTATGTCACTGAAGAGAGATCATAGGAAAGCTGATCTCATTTGATAAGACATTCTGGGTAAACTAATTTATTTTTATCTGAATCCTTTAAAAACTGGCTAAGGCCAATGTAGTTGGACCTGGAGACAACATTGCAAATTAACCCTTTATTTTATACTAGAATAATCACAGGCCTAGAACAATGTGTGGATGGTGTTAGCATCCACACTGGTGATCAAGTCTGAAACCCAAGCAACAAACAAAACCTAAGAACTTTTCACATACTCAAGGTAGTTGGCTGATTATTTGCCACTTAAAAATATATCCTTACATCCATATACTATTTTCTCTGGAATCTTCATAGTTAAGCTCCATTTTCTCTCCTTGGGAATACTCCAATAGGCCACCATTTTTATGTTCTACCATTCTTTCTTTTTTCCCTGTGACCTATTCTTCATAAAGTCAGAGTGATTTGTTTGAAATTCATATGTGATCAAATCACTTCCTACTGAAATAATTCACCACTACTCTCGGGATGAACACCAAGCTCTCTAAACTTACCCCTGTTTTCTTCTCATGTCAACTCTTGTCTCCTGCCCTGTCTCACTGTCACTGCTGGGCACCCCCATAAGCCCTGGTGTGTTTTCTTTACTCTGCAAGGCTGTCTTTGCCCAAGCCCAGTTGCTCCCTCACACCTCAGCTCAAGCCTGGCTTCCTGTAACAAGCCTTCCCGCTAGCTTTCTGACTTACTTAAAACATGCCAATCATAGTCTCATAGCAATGAGGGCCTTCTGTTATGACTGTCCTACTTTCACAGGGATGTGTATGCTACAGTCCCCTTTTGTGACCACAGGGTCCAGAAAATCAGTGTTGGTATTTCAATTTTTTTCTTACCACTAGTTGCTAAAAACTGATCACAATTTCTAGTCCCTCAAATTCCAAAACCGAGCAAACAAAAAGAAAAATGTACAATGATTTTCAAACTATTTTAAAATAGCAGTAGGAATATTTTATTAAAAATAAAAATCTTGCTGAGCCTGGTAGCATATTCCTGTAATTCTAGCAAGCTGGGATGCTGAAGCAGGAGAAATGCAAGTTTAAACTCAGCCTGGGCAATTTACGGAGACCCTCTCTCAATTTAGAGAGACCCTCTCTCAAAATTAAAAGTTACATAAAAATGAGAGGTTAAGGTGGGTGAAGCAGTTTTAGAGCAACCTTGGATTCAATCCTCAGTACTGGAAAGAAAAAAAAAAGGTTGAAGAGAAAGCAAGTAAAAGTGAGACATCAGTAGTATGTTTTAACTAATTTTCATTTTTGATTTTATGACAGTTAAGAAAAAGAGAATCATAAAAGAAAAGATACTTTAGAAATTATAAAATCCTTTAAAAAAATATCAAAAAATTTGGGTTAGGGGATTTTGCATGAAAAATTTCAAAGATTTATGTTTTAGCTGACCATTTTGTTTGGTTAATTGAACAGAGAAAAATTCAAATATATGTAGATAACCAACTACTACAATGACAGCTAGCATTCAGGTCACAGGATGCTCTTTATTTTGAACTTAGCAGAAGCCTGGATAGTACAGATTTTTTTTTCCACAGTTCAATCAATAGCCACTTCTAATTACTGCATATGTCCTCTGACTAGTGAAACATTTGGAATGAGTAGAAGACTGAGATCTTCGGCAAGTTTAGAAATTTCATTTTGGGTGAACAATAAATTTTCAAATATATCTTTAAAATGTTATAAATTAAGGAAAAAAATTTAGATTAAATATTCTTTATGTAGGTGGCATTTGTCAAAGATATTACCTTAAACTTTTAAGACATTAAATATTTTTTTCTTTGTCAACGTAGATCCAAAATCCATTCACTAACACTATTTGCTATAATATATAATTTAACAATACACTCCACTTGCCAAACAGAATCTTTGAGCATTTTTAAAAATAAAAATATCTAACCTACTTCAAATATATTGTACAAACATGCTTGAGATGGATGATGTGTTTCAGATAATAAACAAATGGATTCTTTTTATCTGCTGCAATAATGAGTTTGTCTCATAGGACATATTCAGACCTTTACCTTGATTCTAGACTATTACAAGCATTTCTGAGAAGTCTATTTAATAAAATTGCTAATACATTCGACAATTTTGTGACATTTCCCCAAACTTGTTTTTAAAGACACTGGCTACTCTAATTCCTTTGCAACAAGCGGTGCTAACTTGAATGCATTTCAGCAGTAGATTCTTACTTGCCATCTCCGCGGTTGTTGACCTCAGTGCTTTCACATCACTAGGACAAATGTCATTGCATTTTCACCAACATTCTTTATAGTGTGATATAAATGGATCCAAACAGTATCAATAAAGTCCCCTGTTGTCTAAGAGTCAAGTGTTTAAATTAATGCATCCTTCTCACATTCACTGGCATGTACAGTATAAAATAATCTAGTGGAAATCAGAAATACATGCACTCTTATTCAAATGAACTGTAAATAGGACAGTCATGAATCCTAGTCTAAATTTAAGTGCACAAAGAAAATAAATATTGAATATAATAATTTCTACACTAAACCCCCAACTATGAGGATGAAAGTACTTGTCCTTTGAGTATTTCTTTATTTCCCTGGAGGTGCATCACGGTTGCCAGTGAATTTATGTAATACCAGATCCTAGGACTGCCACCACTGGTATTTTGAAACTCATTAGTGACAACATAAATGTTCCACTTCCCCTCTTCACATCCTAAGCCCTTTGATGCCTCTGTACTTGTTAGTATATAGGCACCTAGGAATCTAGAGTCATCTATATCCAGAAACAGTTCCCAATGCCAGACAGTCATTTTCTTCTCAGTGCCTCCAGACTTTTTGGAGCTCAACACAAGTCTTAGGCCTCTGGAAATTTCTCCATTTATTTTCTGCTACCATCATTTCTTCTCTATTTTTCCTTTTTTTAACTATAGGAAAAGAAAGACTTATTTTTTTTCTGCCTGGCATTTAAAAAAAATTCAAATCTTCTAAGATTAACAAGGTTTGCAATTTCAAAAGTGGTCTTCCATTCCATGAGGATGTAAATAATTGATTATTTACTAAATGCCATGCACTTTTCTCTTAGTATTTAGCAGTCAGCAAAAAGACAGGCCTTACCCATATGGAGCTGATATTCTTTATTCTTCTGGAGAAACATAAAATAAGCAATTTAACAAGTAAATATAAACCATAATCTCTGATAATACTATTGTTTATGAAAATAAAGCAATATAAAAGGATAAAGGGTGAAAAGCTCTTGGAAAAAGTGACAGTTGAGCAGAAATGTGAATAAAATAAAGAACTGTGAATTTAAAATTAGTAAATTCAGTGGTCCTGATGTAGACTGGACTTGCTAACTTTAGGAAGAGTGACAAGACCATGTGACCAGAACTGAAAGGAAAGGGAGGGATGGTTACATGATGAAAACCAGCATGGACCTTCAGACTTTTCTTTTTGTACCTGGTCCCATTTCTACAATTAGTGCAGGACTGACTATGAGAGAAGAGAAAAAAATGTGAAATAAAAGCATAAATTGAAAAGAATAGAAATAATATCTCAAATGTTTTTCTGGCTCAACAAAGCTTTCTCAGAATTTCAAATTTTGGACCAATGTATCAGTCTTAATATTTCTTAAAATTGTTTCTCCTTTGGATTATCTGACAATGTCAGATAACTTTTCTCCCAGTTGATCTTGATCACATATTGTTGCAATGTGAGTTATCCATGTTTTTGTTTTCCTGATTATACCTGCAGTCTCTTTAATGTGATGAATTCAGCTAAACTTAGGCATTTACTTATACTTTGTTTTATAAATATGAAGTCATTTACTGTCACGAGCCATCTATGGGCTGTGTGTGGATTGTGTTGTGCATAGTAGGCTCCCTTGCAACCAGGTGTGGCCCAGAATAAAAGACAAGGTGTAAGTGGAAATCATCTGCTTTACATGTGTGCAGTTTCTTGTATTTTAATTTGTTCTTTTTAGAAACACATGGCAGAAGAGTGTATTTTGACATATTATGCACACATGAGTGTTTAACTTATTCTATGTAAAATCCCATTCTTGTGTTTGTACATGTGGAGTTTCACCAATTGTGTACACATACCTGAACATAGAAAAGTATATCCAGTTCTCCCAGTCTTTCCTATTGCTACCCCTCTTCCTTTCTTTCATTTCCTTTTGTCTAATCCAATGAACTTCTATTCTTCCCTTCCACCTTTGTTGTGTGTTAACATCCACATATCAAAGAGAGTATTTAGCCTTTGGATTTGGGGTTTGGATTATTTCACTTAACATGATAGTCTTCAGACCCATCCATTTACCAGCACAAGTCATGAAGTCATTCTTTTTTATAGTTAAGTAATATTTCATTGCATATATATATATATATATATATATATATATATATATATATATGCCACATTTTCTTTATCAATTCACCTGTTGAAGGGCACCTTGGTGATTTTATAGCTTAGCTATTGTGAATGGAGCTGCTATAAACATTGATGTGGTTGTGTCACTGTGCTATGCTGATTTTAACTCCTTTGGATATATGCCAAGGAGTATTATAATCAGGTCAAATGGTGGTTCCATTCCTAGTCTTTTGAAGTACCTCCATACTGCTTTTCAGAAATTTGCAGTCCCACCAGCAAGTGTATCTTTCCCCCATATACTTCCTAACACTTACTGTTGCTTGTATTTTTGATAATTGCCGTTCTGACTGGAGTGAGATGAAATCTCAGTGTAGTTTTAATTTGCATTTCCCTTGTTGCTGGAGGTGTTGAACATTTTTTTTTCATATATTTGTTGGTCATTCATAATTGTTCTTCTATGAAGTGTCTATTCAGTTCCTTTTCCCATTTATTTATTGGGCTATTGTGTGTGTGTGTATTTGTGTGTGTGTGTGTGTGTTAAGTTTTATGTGTTCTTTTTATATCCTGGTAACAATAAATCTGGAAGTACAGCTTCTCAAAATGCCACAATTTAAATTAAATCTTTAAGGTTAAATTCCTAAACCTTTATTATATTTCCACCATCTTGATTATGTAATCTTGCTTCATAGTTACAAAATAGAAGCACACAATGCCAGATTTAAAATTATACTACAGAGCTATAGTAATAAAAACAGCATAGTATTGGCACCAAAACAAACAAGAAGATCAGTGGAACAGAATAGAAGACACAAGAGAGCAGAAATGCTCTCTCTGAGGTTTGTTCAGGTGGAAAAAATTTTCTCCCTTTCTTTAGGCTCTCTCTTCACACTTTAGATCGCTTCCTTTGCTATGAAGATTATTTTTAGTTTGATGTCATCCCATTTATTGATTCTTGATTTTACTTCTTGAGCTTTATAAGTCTTGTTGAGGAAGTCAGTTCCTAAGCCAAAATGATGAAGTGTTTGACCTACCTTTTTTTCTAGTAGATGTAGGGTTTGGGGTCTAATGTTTTGGTCTTTGATCCACTTTGAGTTGATTTTGTGTAGGGTGAGAGATAGGGGTTAAATTTAATTTTGCTACATATGAATTTCTAGTCTTCCCAGCACCATTTGTTGAAGATGTTGTCTTTTATTCAATGTATGTTTATAGAGCCTTTGTCTAGTATGAAATAAGTATACTCAGGTGGGTGTGTTTCTTGTGTTTCTACTTATTAGGTTACAACTTTTATAATCATTTGATCTTTGAATGATCTTGCATTGTCTAACACATGCTATTTTGGGGGACACCACATACACAGACCATAAAAGCCTGAGAATATGAAAGAAATACTAATTTTTAGTTGGCTCAACATGATATATTTTCCTTTTAATGAAAAAAATTGTACATTTTTTATATTATATTATATTTAAGGATTCTTAAAAAAGAGAATCTGTCAGAGGTACAAGACAACAAGTAATTATGCGACAAATGAAGTTTTATGGCAAGAACCTTGTATCAATTTAAAACATCAGGAATCTTGCATTTCTACTTAGGAAAAAAAAAAGATGGAGAAAATTGCTTCCCCTCCTTTCTCCTGCTAAGCTCAACTCAAAGTTTTAGATATTAGATACAAAACAAGCATAATAAGACTTAAACATGGAAAGCAGAGGGCATACATAATAACTCAGGACCCAAGAAATAATGTGGTGGGCTTCTTTTTACATCATGTATTCCAGACATGGAGCTGAAGAAGTTACAACCTAGAGACACCAATTGGCAAAGACAACATCATCCTCCACCCTGCAAAATTGTCCATTTTCTCCATCCAAAAGATAAAAAAAGTGGAAACCTAACAAGAAAGAAAAGTTTCAATAATAATCACAGTATACCAGTTATACACCATATAAAACATGGTGGCTTAACCCCAGCCCTCACTAGAAAGGGTCAAATGGGAATCTTGGGTTCTACCATGATTTAATAAGCTACTTCCATATCTGCCTCCACCCCTGCCCCCCTGCAAATGATGAAAGTGGTATTAGAGAAAGCCAAGTGAGGAACAGGAACATTCTTCCCATCCTGTTAACAAGTGTCAATGGAGATCAGATGAAGAATCTGGATGTCTTCTCCAACCTAGCAGTTTTAAGTCATGCCTGCCCTTCCTGCCTTGGGTGGTATAGAATAGTACCTGAGGAGATCAGGACTTCTTACACCAGGATGATGAGGTGAACTCCCTACTCCAAAGTGTCAGTTGAGGCACATGGGAGATGGCAAGGATGCACTCCTATGCTTCCCAACAAGGGCGGTGTCGACAGATTTGTTATTTTTAATGCAGATCTGCAAATCTAACTTCCATCTATTTCTAAATCCTTGAAAACTCAATCAGTTTTAAATAATATACATATAAAATAGTCTCAAGAATATATATATATATATATATATATATATATATATATATAATATACATACACATAATATATATAATATTAATTAGGAAGAAATAAAACCAGAGTTTGAGTTGAAATTACATTCTCCACTTCTGCTGCCCTTTGCATGCAGGAAAGTCTCTTTTAGTATTAGCAGCTAATCACAACAGGCAATGCCTACCTGTGTCAGCTCTGAGGGTCACAGCCAGAAAAGCCAGATTCTTTACTACTATTCAGGGGTGTGTTGCAGTTCTTAATGGCAAACCTTAGTGGCTCATTGCCAATTCTTTCTGGGTTCTTGTCTCGCAAATTCAAAGAATGAAATCCATGGACAATAACAGAAGGCAAGAGTGAAAGGTGTAGGATTTATTTAAATAAAAGGAAAAGAGATAGAATTCCCACAAGGTGATAGGGATCCTGACAGTAGTTTTTTCATTTAAATGTAATAATCTAGGGGCTTATGTAGCTTCTGAGTTGGGGCTTTGATCAAAATCCACACTAAATAGGTATTGGAAAGGTGTTAAGGTCAGCCCTTGAGTCTGCATTACTACCCTATTCCCATTAGCCCAGGACAAAGGAGTTAGCTGGAATGTTTGGAATATTTACAGGCTAACTTCATGGAATGGCCTTCACATTTTTTTTAAAGTCTTAATTGAGACCCATTAACTATCCTATCTTATTTAATAGCACATCTAAATTTGTGAAATGTAGCTGAAGAAGTACTGAGAGAAAATTTTATAACTGTAAATACATACATAAAAAATGAATAGCAGTCTTAAGGCAATAATCTATACTCCCACCTCAATAGGATATAAAAGAAGAGGAAAATAAACCAAAAGTGAAGAGAAGATAGGAAATAACAAAGATGATAACAGAAATTAATGAAATTAAAGATAAAAAAGTTCATGAAACACAGGAACTGGTTCTTTGAAATGATCAATAAAATTTAAAAACAAGACCTAAAAAGAAAGCCAAAGAATACATAAATTAATAATATAAAAACAATGTAGACTAACATCAAAATAAAAGGAGAATGCTAAGAAACAATTGAACAATTTCTCAGAAAACACAAACTTCCAGAACTCTTGATCATTTGAATATCCCTGTAAATCTTAAGAAAATTAAATGTATACTTTAAAGTTTTTCCCCAAATATCACCAGATCCAGATGGTTTTACTGGAGAATTCAAGGCAAAATTTAAAGAATAATTAACACAAATTCTGTGCAATGTCTTCCAGAAAATAGAAAAGTAAGGAATAGTATCCAATTAAATTTTTAAGCTTGTATTGCTCTAATCCCAAAGCCAGAGAAGTGTATAAAATAGAATAAACCAAATATCTATCACAAAAAAGGTACAAAAATTTTAAAAAATCTATTAATAGAATTTTACAGTATACAAAATAATTACATATCACCACCTATTAATGTTTCTTCCATGAATGTAAGAGTGATACCATAATTGAATATCAACCAATATAGTCTATCATTTTAACAAGCTAAAAAAGAAAATTACACAACTGCACAAATCAGTGTAGTAAAAGCATTGGAAAAAAATTCAGTATCATTCATGATAAAACTTTCAGAGAAATAAGAGTAGGAAGGAAATCCCTCTATTTGATTAAAAAAATCAATTAAAAGTTTACAGTTGGCTTTATACTTAATGGTGAAAGGCTGAAAACTTTCCTCCAAAGAGTGAGAATAAAGCAAAAATGTTTGTTCTCACTGGTTTACCTTGCTTGACAGAGCAATAAGACAAAAACACACAACTGTGTTTACTGGAAGATGATATGATTGATCATGTAGAAAATCTCAAGAGATATATCAAAAAACACCTTGAACCAATAATTGTATTCAACAAATTCACAGGTAAAAGATAAACATATGAAATTCAATTTTATTTTTAAGTATTATCATGAATATTTTGTACCCAAATTAAAAATACAACAATACTTTCTAAAAAAGAAAAGAAAAACAAAAAGGAAAACAAAAAGATATGTAGATGTAAATCTAAGCACATTTGGTATTTGCATACCGAAAATCACAAAATTCTGATGAGAGAAATAAAGAAGATCTAGAGGCTGGGATGTAGGCCAATGATAGGATGTTACCTGGCATGTGTGAGATTTTGGATTTGATCCCAACAACAACAACAACAAAATCTGAATTGAGATGAATATTTATTTTCATAGACCAAAAGACTGAACACTGTAAGGATGTTAATGACCTCAAATTGATATGCAGGTTTAATGTAATTCCTATCAAAGGCCAAGCAAGAAGAAATTTTGTAGGTACAAAAATTACTCTAAAATTTAGTTGGTAGAGTTAAATGAATCAGAATAGCTTGTTAATCTTATTAAAGAACAGAGTAGGAGGAATCATTTACCCTGTTTTATGATTTACATAGCTATAGTCATCAAGATTGGGTGTATTGCCAGATAGATACACATATAAATCAATGAAATATAATAAAGAATTCAGGAGAGACACACAAATATGATCAGCTGATTTTGGCAAAGGTGCAAAAGCAATCAAGAGAAGAATGATAGTCTTTTCAATAAATGGTGTTGGATCAATTGGACATTTATGGGTAAGGAAAAAAAGAAACCTTACATTTGGAAAGACTATTAGTTCAAATGGTTCATGGACTTAAATGTGTAACATAAAAGTGTAATACTTTTAGAAAAAATCACAGCAGATAAGCTTGGGCTCTAGGGCTAGAAAAAGTTCATTATAATTGATAATGAAAGCACAACATACAAAAGGAAAAAAATGTTAAATTGGACAACATTGAAACGAAACAAAACAATTTTTTTTCTTTGCAGAAGACCTTATAAAGATGACAAAAAGAAGGGAAGAAAATATTGTCAACCACTTATCCAAAAAAAGGTGTTTAGAATTTATATTAAAAAATAAATTTCAGAATTCAACATTATAAATTAAATGATCTTGTTAGAAAATTGGCAAAAGACAAGGGGAGACATTCACCAAAGAGGATATTCAGATGGAAAATAAGCATATGAAAAGTTGTTCAACATAATTAGCTATGAAGGAAATGCCAATTAATACCATACTATGATATCACTGCATACCTATCATAATGACTTATTAAAATTAAAAAAAAAAAAACACGAGAACACCAAATCCTGCAATAACCATTGATTTATAGGCCATCTCCTATCAAGTAACCATAGATTTACCATACGACTCAGAAATTGTACTCTTGGGCAATAGTCTCAGAGAACTGAAAATGCATAATCCTATAACAACCTATATCCAAATGTTTATAGCACTTTTATTTCTAATAGCACCAAACGGGAAAAATCCAAGGTGTCCTTCAGTGGGTGAATGGCTAAAATATCTGTGATACATTTAAACTACAGAATACATTTCACCAATATAAAGAAGTGAATTATTGGTACAAATAACAACACTTATAAATCTCCATAAAGTTAAGAAGGATAAAACTAATACTATATGAGTCTATTTATAAAATATTATTGAAATGACAGCATTATAGAAAGATTTATTTGTTGCCTGTGATTAAGAAAAGGGTATGGGCTATAAGAAAGAAGAAGGAGGTATACTATAGAAGAGTAACATGAGGAAATTTTGTTTTGATAGAAATGTTCTATATTTACTCTATTCATGTCGATATCCCCATCATGATGTTTTACTACAGTTTTGCAAGTTGCTATCCCTTGGGACAAACTAGATAAAGAATATAATAAGATCTTTCTGTATTATTTATAAGTCCACATACAAACCTATGATTATCTTTAAATGCTTTAAAAAGTGCAGAGAGATAAAATCACTCAAACAAAATACTAGTCGTACATATTTTAAAAAGCTGAATTTGATCAAAATTGCTTTTTTGTGCTGCTCAGTAGCCAATAGCCACATGTTAACAATAAAATACGAGCAAGAGGGTTTTCTCATTGTTCAGGACAATTATACTGTCATATATTAAAACTCTTAGTTCTTTAAGTCTGCTAGCACAGTTCAATTTCTCAAGCCCTGAAATTTTAGCAAATAATTTTCTGCCATAATTTGTCCATCAGTGAGTTAAAAAAAAGAAAGAAAAGACAAACAAAAAAACAGTTCTTTATTTCTCAACATCTGATTCAATAAAATAAGATTTTCCACTTTAGAAATGTAAATGTCAATATTTGTTTTGTACAGTAGAACTTGTATCTATAAAAAAGAGCGGTGCATTTTCCAAGTAAGAGTTGTTATCCATGTTTTGTTTAATTTTGAACATTTTCAGGATAAATAAGCAAGATCAGGAATAAAAAGAAACAAAATATATTTGGCTCAATCATAGGTCTGTGGGATTAGGGGATACTTTACATAATCATTCAACTCTTCTATCCCAAACTTTTAAAATTACAGGAAAAAGGGTGATATAATTCCAATAATGAACATTTTACATTTTTTATAATCTTCAGTCAACAAAATCTTGTATACTGAAAATCAGAAAATCTGTAAAGGTGATGCAGTAGTGGTCCAGTCTTAGAAAACAGCTCATATCCCAAATGTACGTGTGTGTATGTATGTGTATGAGTGCATGTGCACTTGCATATGTGTATGTATCATTTCTAGAAATTTCTTTGTACTTCTCCCAAACTTCTGTTGGACTTCTGGATGCTCTAAAGGTGAATGGAGACCTACCAGGTCCTTGTTTCATAGAAGTGCTGTTGTGTTTTACACCATAGTGGAATCTCCTATAAAATAAGAAAATAAAACTTAAAAATGAAGCCAGTCTTAAAATTCCACCTAGCATCCATGTCTTGCTTTTCTTCCAAGTGGAATTGAGTGCTTCAAACAGGATCTTATCCCTCCTACCACCACCCCCACAAAAAAACAAACAAACAAACAAACAAACAAAAAACCTTAGAAGCACAATCCTTGAAGTATCCTGGCAAAAACTCCTTGGCTTCCTTTAAGGCTTTCTGTGCTTTGTCTGCTTCTTAAACATTTCACCTCACTCAAAATGGCTAACAGAAAAGTTGCTTTCTCTGATAAACAGACCTGATTTTTTTCTTTAAATTATTGCTTGCATGGCAGCACTGTTACCAGTTACCAAATGTTATGCAATTAAGTTTATTAAAAAAACTCTCAAATGAAAATTTTTTTATATAGAAAAGAAAGATAATTCCAATTATTTCCTCATCATTTAACTCCTCAAGAAACATTTCCATTTTTTGTATTGACAGTAAGAAAAAACTATCTGAAAATTTGAAAATTCATCTCATCATCTTCATAGTACCATAATGATTTTCCCCCATATATTTACTTATATTCCAAATCTCCATTTCCAAAAAGTAGTGTAATAAGAACATTGTATTTTTCAATTAGAGTGGAAAAAATATAAAAGTAGAATTCAAGTAGTTTGCCTAAAAATGTAGGTTAAGTGATACTGACAAATTAAGAACAAAATGTAATTCTGTGCATCGTAGCAATAAAGGAAAAATTGAAAACTTTATGAGTTAAAGAATCAGGAGTCCTCCATTATAAACTAAAGGTGCATACTCAGAAAAAAGTTTGTGATGTGAATGTGTTGGACACTATTATCTTCAACAAGATTTTTATGAAATCTCTAGAAATATGCTTCCCATCCAGTGGAAATTTTCTTATTTTATACTTCAAGAATGTATGCAAAAGATTTATTCAGACCTATGCTATGTCAGAAGCAAAACTAAAATTGTAAACCCTCATCTTTCAATTCTGATATTTTGTTCTGTTGATTAGACACAGACTCACCTCTACTGTTCCATTTTGGAGAACAAATGTAACTATAAAATTGAAATAGTGGGTCTTAGGATCATTGTAACTTGTAGGCCCTTGGACTTCACTTGTAGGGTGTTACCGTTTAGATGTGGTGTTTCCCAAAAGTTCACTTATGAGACAATGAAAGAAGGTTTGGAGGAGAAATAATTGGGTTATAGCCCTAACCTAATCAGTGAATTAATCCCTGATGGTAACTGATTAATTAATGAGTGGTAACTGGAGGCAGGTGGATTTTTGGCTGGAGGAAGTGATTGAAGGCGTGGGTATGGGGTATATATTTATATCTGGAGAATAGAGTTGCTCTTTGCTTTCTGATCATTATGTGAGCTGTTTCCCTCTGCCATACTCTTCTACCATAATGTCCAGCCTCACTTCGAGCCCTGAGAAAAGGAGCCTGCTGTCTATGGATTGAGATCCCTGTGAGCACCTAAGGAAACCTTTCCTTGTCTATACTTGTTCTGTTCGGGTCCTTTTAGTTACAGCAGTGAAAAAGCTGACTAATACACAGGGGTTGGTTTTACCATGTGGCAAAAATTGGTTCTGGTAAGATGGTTTAGACACTCAGGTAAAGACTTTCACATTTACCTCTATCTAATATTCTTTTGTAGGAAAAGAAAATCTTTTATTTCACCATCAAAATGATTCATATAAAAGTAAATCACATGGAAAGAGTAATAATTTGGTGTAGCATCTCACTAAGTTCTGATAGAAAAAAACCTGATAGCACGAAGAGAATTTGGGAGTGAGAGAAATAAAAAGGAATCAAGAAAGAGGATATGCTTGTGTGTCAGTATCTTATGGGACAATCTGCTGGGTTCTCATGTAAAATACAGATTTCTGTGTCATATCTTCAAAGGTTTTTCTCTATTATGTCAGTATGGGTTCCAAAAATATTTATAACTACCAAGTAAAATTCCTGTGTAACTCTAATATGGGACTTCATGCACAGAGGACATCAAGGGATGGGGATCCACAAGCAAAGGCCATGTGGCAGGAAGATCAATACATGAAGATAGACTCTTTGTACCCTATAGTAGCCAATCTAAACTGAGCACATGGGCACAAAAGGACATTAATTAGAGAATATTTTCAATAAAGATTAACTACCATAATCATTCTTTTGAAATATAAAATGTGTTCAACCTACTCTTTGACTGTTAACTTTTATATCAGCTTATTATGTGCCTAGGCAATTTTATTTTTCATGCATTGACTTAAATATCCTTATTTAAAAAAACTAGGAGGTGGTTTTAATACCATATTTATCTTCTTGCAGCAGATTAGGAAACAG
Organism: Marmota monax; assembly: GCF_021218885.2. Lineage (NCBI taxonomy): Eukaryota > Metazoa > Chordata > Mammalia > Rodentia > Sciuridae > Marmota > Marmota monax. The sequence goes on along the minus strand of NW_026694617.1, from coordinate 257,186 downwards.
AAGCATGGAAAAGTTCTGTACCTTGCTGTGGGTCACAGCTAATGAAACATGGAGGCACGGTTTGCACTCAGCATTTTTTGGTTTCTAGAGATGAATTCTTGATCACTATGTTATGAATGTTTCCTCTTAAATATCCATAAATGGGAGAGATAAAATTTAGTTCAAAAGAATATGTATATATGTATATATACATATATAAACTTAACTCAGGCCTCTCAGATATTAATTTTCATGACATATGTTATTGAAGATTAAATGCTTTAAATTCCAGCCTTAAGAGAGTCTCGGTTTGAGAGCTGCACATCCCATTCATAAGCTGCTGTGGGAAAAGCAATAATTATCTAAAGTTAAAATTATAATTATTCAACTATTGAGAAGTAAAAATAGAAAAAATGTAAATAGAAATGAAATGGAGGAAATTAAAATATTCAGGAAAAAAATGACTCAAAGGGCAGCAAAAACTAATGAGGTAAAAATGGCCTCGTTATAAAATCAGTAAAGCAAAGATTGATGGACCTCCTTTTTGTTCTTTGCTAAAAGCAATAAATAAAATAGGTTGATTTTTAAAAAGCAAAAGAAATCAGAAAACTGGTTGAATTGTTTTGCAACTATACAGTAAAATAAAAATCTCCATACTTCTTATAGTTGCAGAAATACTTTTGAGTTAGGTGTATTATATCAAAGGCTTTAGATCGTTTTGACATGTGTTTGTACATACCTTTTACCAATTTGTGTTATTTTCAAACACTTGCCAATATGTGGTATAGGTTAATCTTAGTCACAAGAATTTTTGTATATAGGAATTTGCATAACCTGAGTATACTTTGAGCCCTGCATAATGCCACATTAAATGCAATTCTAAATACATCATACTTAAAAACTCATTTTAAAGTTTAAATGCTTGATCCAAGATTAAAGTTTCAAGTTTCTTATTACAAATGTGTTTGGAGGGTACAAAAATCAGAAAGGAAACTGATAGAATGAGATAATAAAAATGCCAAATGTGTGTGTGTGTAATGCACATAGGTATATTCTCTATGTACATTAGTTATATGTAAACCTTAGTTCATATTTTTAATTTGAAGTTATCAACTAATGAGAATATTTTCTTGAGTCAGTAAAGTAAAATTTCAATATGAAAATTTGAAAATAGTTTTTAGGTCATTTTTCATTTAGTCACTGAAAATGCCTTTTATCAACATGGTAACTAAATGAAACCCACTCTGAGTTCCCTCCCTGTGTTAAACAAAATGAATTGTCTGATTTCCTTTTCAGAAGTTATAGGACAGTGCATAATTTTTCAGTCTGTCTTGTCAAATCCAGCTTTCTATTTTGAAGATAATAATGAATTCTGTTCAACAGATGGCAGATCCCAGGCATTATGTCTGAGATCAAAAATTTCTCGTCATCTTTCAGCTCCATAGTTATATAAAGCTTGGGACAATTGTTTTAATGTAAATGGCATTCCAATAACATAATTTATAAATGTTAAAGTGTGAAAAATTCTAAAACACTAGGATTGAATTTCAAAGTTTAGGACATCTAAAAGCCTTAAAATATTTATTTTGAGGGACAAATGAAGTCATTCTTTCTATTTTTTAGAGGTGTTTTTTTTTTTCTTCAAAGAAAACAGTTTATTAAAGACAATGTTCAGCTGGGTTGTAGCTCCTGTCTGCAATGCCAACTACTTGGCCCAGGTCCAATGCAGGGAGCCACCTTCCCAAGCAGGTCTCAGCAATGGCTAAGCCTCTGGCAGCTCCCCAAACTCCCATCTCCCTTGGGGACCCTTTGGAAGGGGGGAATCAAAGGCACAGGGAACCCAGGCAACACAGAAAAGTCTGTAAATCTCTGAATTCCCTCTGTAGCTGAGGGTTAGGATTGGACATTTCCCCAATTGGAACAGGAAACTCAAACCTACTGACCACTAGAAATAAAGCATATTAGGGGGGAGTCTTAGTAGGGTCCATGAGACCAGGATTCTCAACCCCTGGCCTTCTCACTCAATATGCTAGTCTTCATGTGAACAATTAGCTGAAACCAGGGTGGGCATGCTCGAGGCTGTAATCCCCAGAGGACTGTAGAGGAGCCTGGACAATTTAGCCAGACTCTCTCCAAGGGCTGGAATGTGGCTCCGGGATTAGAACCACTGGGTTCAATTGCAGGAACAAAAGGAGGAGGAATTAACTTACTCTGGGTGCATGAAGTCTTATTGAGGGCTGGACATTGGTGCAGAAGTCACAGGCTCCCGGAGGCCGCCTCAGACAGCAGTAGAGGTGGTTTTAATTAATTAATTTTATTTTATTTTTATTTTTATTTTATTTTTTTGGTGCTGGGGATTGAACCCAGGGCCTTGTGCATACGAGACAAGCACTCTACCAACTGAGCTATATCCCCAGCCATAGGTGGTTTCAAATTCTTCAATCACAATCATACAAAACAGTAGTAAATTACAAATATTATACAAATCAAGATACTCATTAAGTTTCCATGAAAGTCAACAATGAGAACACATTCTCTTACAACAAGAATGGGAACAACACATTTCTTCAGGTGACAGACTTTAACTTACTTTCATTTCATTTTATTTTTATTTTTTATTCTGAAGTGTCACTTTTAAAAAAAAAAGATTTTCATCCAATTACTGAAGACAAAACTGGCAGGACTACGAAGGTGTCGCCTTGAGAGAGGCTGGCTTTGAACCGCTCTGTAGTTCATTATCCTACAATCAAGCCATGAGTTTCCTCACCTCTAGAATTCACATTCTACTGATTATCATTTAAGTACATTAATTGGTTACACTGTAATTTCTGGCTAGACCCATATGAACAAAGAGCTGTTACTGATGGCTCATTCACAGTTTTATTCCCTTTTGTGTAGTTGGCTAAGAGATTCCCTCCAGATTTTTCTATCATCACCTACACAGCTCTCCCACTGGCTATAAAATACTGCAGCAGCTTGTAGGTAATTGATCAGACAAGTGAACTGTAAAATATTCATTTTCTACTTCAACAGCCAGATAAATCTCTTGGGAAGAGGATGAAAATATTGCTTATGCACATCAGGGTCGGTAGAGTAATAGCAAGGTTGCTGATAAGCAGGGGTCCACTACAGAGCTAATACTTAATTCGGTGCTATGCCAGAGACTGAGAGCAAGCAGCCTCCCTTTGCCTGAAGCTACAAGTCTCATTATATACTGAACCTGAGGCATCAACATCAGCGCCCTAGTCATGTTGCTCAAAGGATGGAGCTTCCTCTTTTTAATTAATCAGGTTCATCTTGGCATAACATGCCAAATAGCCAATTAACACTTAGCTACTGTAACCGACATGCTAAACACTAAATTGCTAATGAAATGAGAATGAACAGAATAGTAGTTGTGCAAAGCATGATGGGAATACAGGTTGCCTGACTTTTTATAGCACCTATTTTTTTTTCCTTCCTCTTTACCTGGTTTCTTTTGTCACTGCCAACTTTTCAAATAGCCAGCAAGCTGCTTTAATTGGCAGTTGTTAGAAGTAGACTGTACTCTGACTAGTTAAGCTATAGCAAAAAGTCCTACATTGTTTTAATCTGCTCTCTGGTGGCAATAGTAGAAAATGCTAAGAGAGTTTGCCTTGGTCTTGTCCCTGTTTCCTATCTGTAACCAGCTGCTCAAGGAGTCTCAGTGAGATATATACCTCAGTATACAATTTAATCATCTTTTCTTAGCCCTCACTGGAATCTTGGCAAATTCTAAAAATAATCCAGATATTTGGTCATTGCAATGTAGTGATCTGCATAACTTCAATTTCTAATCTTCTAATCTTGGTTTCAAACTCATCTATTTATGTATTTATAAGAAGATTGTGAGCCGCTCTCTTTTGAGGCCTGCCTTCTCCAGTGTAGATGAAGTAGGAAGAAGTAGGAGGGAAACAAATTTCTTTTAACTGGTCATAGTTGCACTCCCATGTCCGTTGGGTGTCACTATTTCTTGGACTTACCTTGATGAGATGCCCTTGTAGGTGACAAAAGAAAAAAAAAAAATTTTTTCTTTAGCTCTCTTAAACTCTTGCTTAGAATGGACCTCTGTAAAATAAGACAAAAGTTTATTAACATGTATATTCATATATACATGAGAGAAACCAGGAGGTAAGTGGCTCTCAAAGAGATGTCTTTGAATCCCAGCATATATAGCATCTTCAACAAAGAATAGAGAATATTTAGAGAATTAAAAAGACATGGGAAAAAGAGTTTGCATTTTCAGGGGCAGCAAATTGTGAAAAGTTTAATAAATAACAGATAAATCCTAATTTATAAAGCTTATTAATGTGGATCTCCCTAGTGCGATCTCCAGGCCAGCAGGGGTCAACAGTTGTTTTCAGTTAATCTTCATCCCCTGTGGTAGAGAGGGGGAGAGAAATACTTTTGATCTTTCTAAATCTATGTCCTGCTTTTCCACAAACAGAGGGAGTAGAGAGCTTATTCTCAATTGTCTTCAGCTCAAAGCAGTCCTTATGCCAAATAGGCATATTTTGAAGTGGCATCTCTGGTCTCCCAAACCCTCTTTCTGTCAAGTGATAAAAGGATGGGTCTCAGAAGAACACCTTTGTGAGGTCTTTGGTGATCCTATGGAACCTCCACATCTTTTACTTTGTTGTAGAGGTCCAGCTGTGGCTTAGGCCCCTCTGAGTTCCTCCTGATCTGCTGCCCTCAACTCACATGCCTTTGCCATTTGCCTCCGATGGGTAGCCAGGACTCTTGATGAAACATGACCAAGATGGGACATATTTTGCAATATCCATTAGCTCGTGAGGGGAAATTTATGCAACGCCTTCTATACCACAGTAAAGGGTGTGATAGCAGCAGCTCTCTCCCACCATCGTTTCTCTCTGTCTGCTCCCTTTCTCCAGTTTTTTTCTCCCCTGCTCACAAAGGTGTAGGGTTTGGATGCCTAAGCAGACATCTAGGTAGCAAGTGAAATATCCACCTCTCCGTATTTCAGGCACTTCAAAGCTCTTTGTTCCGCCAGTCATTTCCTTGAACTTGAATGCTCTGTTTTCTTGAGGTAGAAGCAGGTATTCACCAATATCACAAACCTCGTAGAGGCATGGCTGTGTCTGTGAGCTGATGACTCTCCTCCAGCCTCTTCCCTGTCTTCTTGTAAAGTTAAGGAACACGTGTGTAGGGGGTAAGACAGTTCCTTTTGCACTTGGTGGATTCTGATAAAATGTGCCTTGTCTCAATTTTTGGCAGTCGTTTTTGGAGCACTGTTTCTGTGTGTTCGTTTCTCTCTCTCTCTCTCTCTCTCTCTCTCTCTCTCTCTCTCTCTTTATTTCTTTTTTAAGCTCTGAGACATCCTGATAATCCTGGGGCAACAAGAAAGTTTTCACTCTGTATCCTGCTATAAATCTAATCTGTGCTAAGCAGCTTAGTGGAAAACCAAAAAGCAATCAGAAAATGTCTGCACTCTCTTCCACCTGGCTTTATTCCTTAAACAAAGGAAAATTGGAAAGATGGTTAAACACAAGGGCTTGTTGTTTAAAATTGTATCTGGCTAGCAAGAGAAGGGTCAGCGACTGAGAATGTTCTCCCCAGAAATGGAAAGCTCTCCTGTCACCATTGTCTGGCTCTTACTCCAAGTTTCAAAGTCTAGCTTCAGCATTGTCAGCACACATTCACATACCTATTTTTTTTTCTCTTCTGTTTGTGTGGATCTGGAGGAACAGACTGTTTTGTGTCTATTCTGATGCTGGCAGGTTCACTTCCCCACCACCCCCTCCCCCAGGTTGGAAATCTTTAATGGTCAGCCAATTATATTTTTAGTTCCATTTAGTTGTCATCAAAATAAATAGATATCTCCCACCATTGTGGCAACAAAAAATGAGCAAAGTAATGGATGGATACTTTGTATTCTCCCTAGCTAAGAAGATCAAAGGAGAAAACATTGAACACTACTTGAATGGAGCAATAAATTAAAAAAAACAAGGGTGGGAAGAATGAATACTGTATCCACAAGCATCCATATCTGCAGAAATTTATTGACATTTCCTCCTTGTAGCATTTTGCATTTTGTTGATACTATATAATATTCAAGTGTCTATTTTATAATTATCAAAAGTATTAAATTGGTAAACAAGTTTTTGAAGAACATAAGGTCACAATCGTACAAAAGCATGTACACCAACAAAGAACAGACACTATTTTGTGAGCCTGGGCTGGTTTCAAGTGGAAGCCATAGAAGTGCTTTTCCACCCCCTCTCGCACTATTTTTAATCTATTTCCCATTATTCTGTAATGAATATGGAGATATTTGCTAAGAGGAAGCTAATTATTTTTTTAATTAATTATATTTTCTCTAGTAGTTCTCAATGTGAATAAAATGTGGTCACATTCTGCAACTCTGTGGAGGGAGCAAATGGTCAGCTTAAGATGTACTTTGGAGTGGAGGATTGTCAATATCACAGAGTCTACAGAGTCATGGCCTCATGGGGAAAATAAATTGAGCACCACAGGTTTTTAATACTAAGGCAAGTATATTAGAAAGAGTACAACAGCGATATGACAAATACAAAGTAAATCAAAGTTTCACAGAATAGAACTGTTATTTAGTTATAAACTTAAGTTGGAAATTTTCTCTTATATTTTGCCTCTGAAATAAACTCCAGAAAAAAAAATGTAATTATAAGCACCTATTAAAATTACAGGATTTTTAGCATAACTTTCTAAGATGAACTCAGAAATTATAGAAACTGAATAGCCTTTAAGATTGATATGCTTTTCACCTACACAATTTTTTAATAAAGGAAACTTGAAACTATATAATATTTTAATTTTTACTGTTATTCTTCTATCCTGACTCTAATGGCATACCTTATTTTATTTAATATTTTTATTTTATTTTTTATTTTTTAATTTTTAAATTGTTTTTTTTTTTTGAGAGAGAGAGAGAGACAGAGAGAAAGAGAGAATTTTTTAATATTTATTTTTTAGTTTTAGGCCGACACAACATCTTGTATGTGTTTCTGAGGATCGAACCTGGGCTGCACGCATGCCAGGCAAGTGCGTTACCACTTGAGCCACATCCCCAGCCCCATAAATTGTTTTAATTAGTTATACATGATAGTAGAATGCACTTATATACTTTGATATATCATACATAGATGGGATATAATTTATCATTTTTCTGAGTATACACATATTGTAGAATCACACTGGTCATAAGTCACATGCACACATAAAGTAATAATGTCTGTTTCATTCTACTATCTTTCTTATCCCCACATCCCCTGTCATTTTTTTTTAAATATTTTTAAATGGAATGTTTGAGGTATAAAAATGCTAACAATAATGATATAAGAAGCCATTATTCTACTTCCTAACTTAAGAAATATGAAAAGTTGATCACAGAACTAAAATTCCTTTCTTCATTCCTGCCTTAATTAGTATTAAAAACCTGTGGTGCTTAATTTCTTTCATTTTTCCCCCTAATGGTAGGCATTAAGATAAATATGTTTTTACATCTCTATAAATTTCATTTAACCTTACTACATATTTCTGCATTAATAAACTATCTGTGGTATTGTTCTATGGTTTATGTAAATGTTATAAAATGTAAGGAAGAATAGATTTCTCAGATATCATAAATTTAATGGATAAAGCTCCTATATTAAAAGACAGATTGAGTTTTGTACAGGGAGAGATATAGGTGTTCAAGTTCAATCTACTACATGGATTATCAGTTTTCCCAGCACCATTTGTTGAAGAGGCTGCATTTTCTCCAATGTATGGTTATGGTGCCTTTGTCTAATATAAGACAACTGTAATTATGTGGACATGTCTCTGTGTCTTCTATTCTGTATCATTGGTCTTCAATTCTAATTTTGTGCCAATACCATGCTGTTTTTGTTACTCTGGCTCTGCAGTATAATTTAAGTACTGGTTTTGTGATACTTTCTGCATTATTATTCTCACTAAGGTTTATTTTGGCTGTTCCGGGCCTCCTATTTTTCCAAATGAATTTCATGATAGATTTTTATATTTCTAAGAAAAACACCATTGGAATTTTAATGGGAATTGCAGTAAATCTGTAAGCATTTTTGGTAGTATGGCTACTTTTTACAATATTAATTTGACCTATCCAAGAACACGAGGGTCTTTCCATTTTCTAAGGTCTTCTTCAATTTATTTCTTTGGTATTCCATAGTTTTCATTGTAGAGGTATTTCACCTCTTTTGTTAGATTGATTCCCAAACGTTTTGTTTTAATGTTTTGAGGCTATTATAAATGGAAAAATTTCTTAATTTCCCTATGAGCTGATTCATTATTGGTGTATGGGAACAAAATTGATTTATGGATGTTAATTTTATAACCTGCTACTTTGCTAAATTCATGTATGAGTTCAGGAAGTTTTTTGGTGGGATTTTTTGGGGGGGTCTTCTAAATATAGAATCATGTCATCCAGGAAAATAGGGATAGTTTGAGCTCTTCTTTTCCTATTTGTATCCCTTTAACTTTTTCATCTAATTGCTCTGGCTAGAGTTTCAAGGACTATGTTGAATAGAAGTGATGAAAGAGGGCATCCCTGTCTTGTTCCAGTTTTTAGTGGAAATGCTTCCAATTTTTCTTAATTTAGAATGATGTTGGCCTTGGGTTTAGTATATATAGTTTTTACAATATTGAGGTATGGTCTTATTATCCTTAGTTTTTCTAGTATTTTGAACATGGGTACTCAGAGTGTTTCAAGGACCTTGGCATTTGACCAGAGACCCCTACTCTCCGTCATTTTGGCTCAGGAACAGGAACTTACTCAATAAAGAACAAGAAATAAAATTTTAAAAAATCAGTAAATGGGATGGCATCAAACTAAAAAACTTCTTCACAGTAAAGAAAACAATCAATAACGTGAACAGAAAGCTTACAGAATGGGAGAAAAATCTCTACCACCTGAAACTCAGATAGAGCATTGATCTCCAGGATATATAAAGAACTCAAAAAACTTAATACCAAAAAAAATTAATAAATGGGCAAAATAACTGAATAGTCACTTCACAGAAGAAGAAATGCAAATGGCCAAAAAATATATGAAAAAATGTTCAACATCTCGAGCAATTAGGTAAATGCAAATTAAAACTATAGTGACATTCCATCTCACTCTAGTCAGAATGGCAATTATCAAGAATAAAAGCAACAATAAATGTAGGTGAGGATGTGGGAAAAAGGTTCACTCACACATTGTGGTGTGAGTGTAAGCTGGTGAAATCATTCTGGAAATCAGAATGGAGATTCCTTAGGAAACTTGGAATGGATCCACAATTTGACCCAGCTATCCCACTCCTTGGCTTATACCCAAAGGACTTAAAATCAACATAATACTATGACACAGTCACATCAATGTTTATAGCAGCTCAATTCACAATAGCCAAGCTATAGAACCAACCTAGGTGTCCTTCAAAAGATGAATGGATAAAGAAAACATGGTACATATACACAATGGAATATTACTCAGTCATAAAGAAGAATGTCTTTATGATATTTGCCTGTAAATGGATGGAGCTGGAGACTATCATGCTAAGTGAAACAAGCCAGTCCCAAAAAACCAAAGGTCAAATGTTCTCTCTAATATGTGGAAGAGTAGGGAGGGGAAGCATAGAAGTTCATTGGATTAGATGGAGGGAAATGAAGGGAAGGGAGGGAGATGGAAAGAGAATGAATCTGACATAATTTTCTTATGTTCGTATATGAATACACAACCATGTAACTCCACATCATGTTCAACCACAAGAATGGGATCAAAACTGTAATGGGTTGTACCCCGTATATGCATGATATGTCATGTATATCTTAAAAAAAGATTGACAAGATAAAAACAAGTGAATTTACTTAATACAAATTTTACATGACACTGTATCTTGAGAAATAAAGACCCAAGGAAACAGAAAAATCTGTTTATTTTTATACTTAAATTTGAGTGAGTGGATATTCATGCAAAGTATGACTGGACGAGGAGGGTGTGATCTAATGTTCATAAACTGGGGGGACATAGCATGGTCTGTTTGTTCAGATTATTCTCTGTGCCCTGTGTCTCCAAAATAAAAGCATATTTTCCTCCTTCCGGAGGGTGGGCACTTTTAGGAGGAAAGTTTCATGACTTACTGCACAGAAGGCCAGCTAGGGTTCACGGTGTGCTTGAGGAGAAGGAGTGAAGGGAAGATGAGAGAGAACATCCTGTTTCTGCTGTTTTCCCAAATGCTTAGGTGACATATATTAGGGTACCTTGTCCTGAATTCTGACAATCTTCATTTCATATTGACTTCATGACAATATTCTCAAGTTTTACTCCAAAAGTTTAATTTGTTTTTACATTTAGTTATCTTATCAGACTGAAATACTATTTTACATTGATGTGGGGATTCAATTCTGTCCTTCTCATGCAATAACAAAACTTCCTAGCAGTATTTCTTTTCTGCACAGATCTGTACTTCTGTTCCTCACTGATATACAGTCCAGTCCAGCTCTGTCATGCACCAAGTTTCCATATACCTCTGGGTCTATTCTGAACTTTCCAGTACTTTGCTTTTGAAGTCCTTTTTCATATCATTCACATGAAATGAAATTCGCATTATTTTTATAGAAGACTGGGAAAACAGGAAAGAGCATTCACAGCTACATGGCTCTAGACCCCGGGCTCTTACTTGTGGTTAAAGGAGTCAATATCTTGAAGAAACACATATAATCCATTCACAGCACATCATTTGGCATGTTCTGATCTGCACTCTGTTGCTAGTCTGTCTGTATTAGCTCTGACATCACACTCTATTAATCATGATGCTTTATAAATCTTGCTATGTTCTAAGGAATATGTCACCACAATACCCCTTTCTTCAAAAATTTCTTCACTATTTCAGATATTTCACTCTTCCTTGTGAGTTATATAGTTAGCTTGTCAGTGTTTATTAAAAATCCTGCTAGCATTTTTTTTCTTCTCATTGAAGTTAAAGATTAATTCAGAAACACATTGCATCTTGACTCTGTTTGGTTCTCAATTCCCATGGTACCATTTTCCATTCATTTACCACTCTTAATGCTTTAAGTATTATTTTATTAAAAATAATAAATAATAAAAGTGAAGCATATCTTTTAAAATATTTATAAACAATATTTCAATGCCATTTTTGCTTTCTAATTTCATTTTAATTTGTACAATTAATTTATAATGGTACATTCTTTTGCAAAAAAATATTTTACTAAAATTTGTTTCAACTTTAGTGATTTGTTATGAAAATTCTTCTGAGTTTTTTTTTTTTAATAGAAAATGCCATGGACCAAATGTCTGTGACCCTCCAAAAATCATATGTTGAAATCCTAATCCCAACCTGATAGTAATAGAAGGTGAGACCTTTAAGAGTTAACCAGATCATGTGGGCACACCCTCATGAAATTAGTACCTTCATAAAAGAAACTAGTACTAGAGATCTCTTCCACCCTGTGTTAGTCTCTATAACAAATATCTGATATGATCAACTACAAAAAGTTCGAATCATGTGAAATATGGTAAGTGATAAAGGTAAAGAATTCTAGACTTCATCACATTCTAAACTTCTTCAGTGTTATTTCCTATGGTCTTACTAGTTAGTGTTAGGAAAGCACCCTTTACCCAAAATATTAAATTATAAGATTCACTTATCACACTTGAAATGAGAAATAGAAATAGGAATGTTTGACACAATTTCCTATCTTTAAGTGTAGAATAAAGCAAAATATGATGTATTTAATATTCATTAATTACTATATCTTTCTTGCCATCCTTTTCATAGATGATACTAATGAAATGCAGAAGACTTTTTCCTAAAATGTGTAAATGTCTAATGGGAACTGAGATTTATTTTAATGTCTCCATAATAGATACAAGACTTTGCCTGGGGGTGTTCTTTGAAAAATGAGAAACATTAAAATAGTATCAGGAAAAAAGGATCTTCTTTCTCAGCCTGTCCATATTCATACTTTAAAAAAATGTTTGAAAACAACTTCATTATTTTCAGTTATAACCAATATTCTTTTAAAAATTCAGTGTGAACGAAGAATATGAAGTTCAATTCAAATCTTTATACTAAGAAGTCTACATTTTTAAATGAGAAATGTAAAGCCCTAAAGGAAACCTGAGACAACCCTCTTCCCCTGCTATTGACTTTAAGCCTGCTAAGTTGAACCTGTTCTAACTAATGATTTTAAAATTCAGGTCCATCAGGTTACAACCTAGTCCTGAGTTCTTGTTTATTTTCCCCTAGGCTTCCGATCTGACTTCTGTGGCAATGGCTCCTCCCTCAAGGTGTAATCCCTTGTTATATGCCCAACAAATTCCCATACAGTGTTAGTCTGTTGACAAAATTCTAATAAAAATTTCTTAATTTGAATGAAAATATATGATGGTATGTTATTCAGTTTAAAAAAAATTACCCTACTTGTGTTGGGGTACAGGATAAAAGCGGGGGCTAGACTAACATATTTTAAATCTCCTTATTATCTCTAGACCACCTCCCCTTGACCAGTGGGTAAAGATCTCTGCCAGTTTAAGATTCCTGCCCCACAGCTGCATCAGGCTCTTCCATTGTCCCTGTCATCCTCTGCCTTCCTTCCCAATATCCCTTATCACTAAGTCTTTGGCACCTGGTCCACAATCATTGTCCTTGCTCTATATCTCATTGTAGTTTGAAGTGGCAAAAGTTTTCGCCATGTAAGAACTGTCTAAAATGTAGCTGATGAGTCACTTGTTTTTGTTTTGTTTTGTTTTGGGTGTTCCCACCAGAATTCTGGAAATATCCTTTGATATTTTTGCTTTGTATTTTACTAAACCGTAATATGCCTCATCTATAACATTTACAATCAGAGATTACCCTTCACATTCTTGTTCTTTGAATTCAACCAAATCTTCAAATCATTGTCCCTTTCTTTTTTTTTTTTTTCCAATGTACTAGGGATCAAACTCAGAGCCTCATGCGTGCTAGGAAAGTGTTTTCCCACTGACCTACATTCTTTTCATTTTAATCAAAAGTGTCTAAATATTTTTATTGTCTTGATATCATACTAAATCACAACAATAATACATGTTCATTGGCAATAAATATTAATTTTATTAGCTTTAACTAACAAGTTACAAAAAAATAGGCTATCACTATCTGTCAAAATTGCTGATGTATTTTTTGTGGAATTGTTCTCCTTTAACCTTTATTTTACCATTTGTGTGTGTGTGTGTGTGTGTGTATGTGCGTGCTAGGATTAATTGAACCCAAGGATTGAATCACTGAGCTACATCCTGCTTCCCCTACCCTTTTAAGATATTTTGGGCCATAAAATCTTTAGGGATTTAAAAAAAAAATATTTTCCCAAGTCAATTTTAAGTGGTTTTGAAATACGGAATGCTTCTCCTAAATGATATACAACAATTAATTTCATATACTTCTGATGGTAAAGAATAATATATGAGTTTATTTAAGGTCTTTTAGAACAACTTTTCTATCCTTACTCATTTGATCAACAATTTAAAATAAAAAAGCAAGTCATATGTTTACATAAACTCTGAAGAATAATTTACCCATCTTCCGGTGTTTCAATAATCTTCAGCGATTTACATTACAAATCACAAATTATGATAAGTGATGTGGTAAACACACACACATATATATATATATATATGAATTATATATATGTGAATTATATATATATATATATATATATATATAATTATATATGTGTGTGTATATATACACACATATATGTGTGTGTGTGTGTGTGTGTATGTACCAAACTCTAATACTTGCTGCATTAATGTTGGAATTTTAATAAGCTTGACAACTTGGAGGAGAATTAAAGCAGACTTCACACTACAGTTAACCATATAAGATAATAAGTTATGTGCTGATGTAATTCTATAGACACTAGCAGAAGGCACAAAACTCCTGGATCATAGACAAAAAACAGTGTACTATTCACAGCAATAGCAATGGGTGGAGTAACATCATTCCATTGGTTTCCTAAAAGCTGAATCCTACATGGCAACATGAAGACCAGGTAGAGTTCACTCATGCAAAGCATGGGAGAGAAATCTTGAACTTGGGAAAGTTACTACTTATATAGTGATCAGTGAGCAAACTTATATTCTTCTTTGAGAAGGTAGTGTGTGCTTACTCAATGCATTCTTGGGCATTACCTTACTTGTTAGAATTATTAAGGGAATAAACAATCCTGAGAAGTGTCATTTAGTGAAAGAACAATTATGACCCTTTGATTTTGAAGCACTAATCAAGATGTGTAGGAGCAAGGGCCATGGGAGATCACTTCTCAACATTTGTACTTCCACTTACGTTATAGATATTTGCTAATATTTTGTAAATCTATTTAGTATATTACTCAAAGAATTGGCAATTTTAAGAAATTTGTAAACGTTTTCCACATTCCATAGAATTTCAACATCACTATGCACTAAAAATGCTCATAGGAATATGCATAGAAATGTCTTCATTTTTCTAATGTATCTCTAGTTTTCATCTTATATTATCAAACTCGTCTAATAAATGGCCATGTATTTCATTTAAGCAATGCACAATTTGCTGCTTGTAAGTGCCTTAAAACCCTGTTTAAGTTGGACACAGTGATATCATCCATTTTAATGAACTTCCAGAATCTTCATTTTTGATAACGTTTCACATTGTTTATGTACTTAGCTTTATTTCCCTTGCCTAGACTCTTAACCTTGTTTTTGTAGTCAAACATTGCAAATTAACTATTATTTCCATTTTTCTGCTTGACACATTCTTCCCAAGGCCCTTCTGCTCTAATTGACTGATTGTTTCAGACCTGTTCTGGGAGTATGACTCTAGAACTTTCTATTCATTATCATCCTGGAAATTTCTTTCATTTTTCTTTATTTTGGATTCTCGGGGTTCTGATGCATTTATTTGTATGTTTTCAATTTATTTTTTTCATATCTCTACATCTTCCAGGATTTTTTGCTATGTTCAGGAAAAGATGTAATGAAGATAAATTTTGAGAGGGTGTATAATTGTTAAACATTTATACTACTGTTACAATGGATTGATAATTGGATTGTAGACAGAAGTATGGGTGGAAATAATTTTCCATCACTTTTTTATAGACAATGCTGTTTTGTGTTTTAGTTTTGGTTGGAAATAACAATAGTATTCGTTAGAAAGCTTTTCATTGCTGTGACAAAATAACTGAGATATCTAACTTATATACAGGAATGATTCATTTAGGTTCATAGTTTTATTTCATGGTGATTTGGCTTTAGATTGTGGGCAGGGCTCTCCTGGCAAAGCAGAATATCAAGAAAGAACCTGTGGTGGAACAAAGCTGCTTAATTTATGGTGGCCAGGAAACAAACAAATAACAAAAGGGGGTAGGGAAGAACAGGGGCCCAAAATCCCTTTTTAGGAAATGCTCCCAAAGACCCAATTTTCTTCCACTGGCTTCACCTTCTTAATGGTTCACCCCTTCCCAATAGCACCACAGGTTGGTGACCAAGCTTTCAACAAATGACGTTTGGTGAAAATTCGACATCCCATCAATAACAACATTACATCTCCATTTGTATTAAAACTGACTATTGTTTTTATTTTAGTTCTGAAAGTTTCTAGTGTCTTTTCTGTGGTTCTGAATTTTAAAATGTGATTTCATAAAGGACTCTTTATTTATTGTATTTGTTACTAACTTAGCCAATTTGAATCTAACTTCTCGTTCTCTTCGGTTCTGATACCACTTTTTGTTCTTTTGTCATTATCCTTCATAATTCTACATATTTTCTCACTTTATTTTTTTTCTCTTTGAAATTTCTATTTACTAGACGTTAAATTCCCAGATTCATCATGCAATTTTATTCACATTTTTCTAAGCTACTTTGACTTGTTAGTTTGTGTCCCTGAATAGTTTCAATAAATGTAGTTTCTGACATTTATATTGAATTTTTAACTTTTCTCCTTTTCTTGCTCTCTGGACATTTACTTAATTTTTTAAAAAATTTATTTTAATTAGTTATACACGACAATAGAATGCATATATTCACTTTGATATATCATACATAGATTGGATATAATTTCTCATTTTTCTGAGTGTACATGTTGCAGAATCATGTTGGTCATGCAGTCATATACATACATATAATAATAATGATTGTTTCATTATACTATCTTTCCTATCCCCACATACCCTCCTTTTCCCTCCCATCACTTCCCTGTACCTTATCTAAGGTAACAATATTATTCCCTAGTGCTCCACCCCACCCCTGCCTTATTGTGAATTAGGATCCACATATTAGAGAAAACATTCGGGATTGGCTTATTTCACTTAGCATGATATTCTCCAACTCCAACTATTTACTGGCAAATTCCATAATTTTACTCTTCTTTAAAGCTGAGTAATATTCTATTGAGTATATATACCACATTTTATTTATCCATTCATCTATGAGGGACACCCAGGATGGTTCCATAGTGTAGGTATTGTGAATTGAGCTGGATATTTACTTTTAATACTATGTTGACTTCTTTTGTGTATGCATTGCCTTATCTAATTTCATTAAGAATGATATTGCTAATTTCTTTAAATTTATTTAATACTGTTTCTTACATTGTTGTGTTTCATCCAAGTTTCTGTTATTTATGTTTTGTTAGGCTCTACCTTTAGTAAAGGACACTTAAAAATGCTTGAAAAGCTGGTGGTGCATGACTATAATCCCAGCAATTTGAGAAGCTAAGGCAGGAGGATTGCAAATTCTAGCCAGGCTCAGCAACTTAGTAAGGCCCCAAGCAATTTAGGGAGACCCTGTTTCAAAATGAGTAAAAGAGCTAGAGATGTAGATCAATGGTCAAGAGGCCCTGGGTTCAATCCCTGGTACAAAAAAAAAAATAAAAATTCTTGAAGATTTTGGTTTCTTGCTCTAGGTTAAATGTAGGAGAGTAAAATACTAAGAGAAAGATCATATATATGCTAACTAGCAGCAAGAACAATACAAGGAGGCAAGATATGACATTTCATGCTGGTTGCCCTTTTGTGATCAAAAGATCTTTTTCAGGGCTGGGGTTGTGGCTCAGCGGTACAGCACTTGCCTTGCACATGTGAGGTACTGGGTTCAATCCTCAGAACCACATAAAAATAAATAAACAAAATAAAGGTATTGTGTCCATCTACAACTAAAAAAAGCAATTAAAAAATCATTTTCAACTTTTTGTGAAGAAAACACTGTATGTTATAAGAGAGTGTTTTTTTTGGTAATAGAAAAATACACTTATAAAGATGAGTCAATCTGATGAATTTTTGAAAAATTTAAAAGAATTAAATTTGGAAACATGAAATTGTGCTTACTAGTTTTTCTAGACTTCTCTAAATCATATTAGTCTTTGAAAATGTATTACTACTGATTGTTATTTTCTCCCTCCACTGGGGTATACAGGAATTTTTTTTTTTCTGATTCTCACAGTGAAAGTCTGGTGGGACCCCAAAATGTAAAACTTATGAGAGCCCTAAAGGTTAGAAGCCCTAAGACTGGTCTCCTCATTGTTTTTAAATCTGAAATTAGTCACTACTGAGTACCCAATAATTTATTAATTGAAGCTTGGAGTAGTCCTAGTCATGATGGCTCTAATCACAAGCATCCACTCTGGGCTTCTGTTGTTGATAAACTAATATTGTACCTGCTTATCTCTGTCAAGTTCTCAGAGTATAAGTTTGTCCTGTGATAGCAATTCTTCAACAGATCTAAGGGTTCATTTTCAGGGTTTTTGTTTGTTTCTTTTCTTATTTGGAATATAAGAGTGATGACTTTCAAGCTCTTTTCATGTTAACTTGAAAATTGAAGCTTAGTTTTCATAATAAATTTAAAGTTGTAAAATAACATTTAAATCTAGAAAAACTCCAAATCAAATATAAGAAAATAAATAATAAAAACAATATTGTAAATCAACGAAAAAAAATTATAAAGATGATATTGATAAGTATAAAGTGGTTATTTAAGAAGATAAATAAAACTGACAAAATTCTGCCCCACTTACCAGGAATAAAAAAGAGAAATTAGAAATTACCAATTTGAAGAATAAGAGAACTATACCACCGTAGGTCATAAAGATATTAAAATAGGGGATATTATGGATTACTTTATGCCAATAAACTTGGCAATGTGTACAATAGACAAATTACTTGAAAGATACTGAGCACCATAGCTTACTCAAAAAGCAATAGTCTGAATCATCACTTCTTACAGGGTGGTAGAAACTGAGAACCAGTAATCTTAGGTAGACAAGTTTTAGGAGAGTGGGGAAATGAGAATTTGGAAATGGAAGCCTCTCTTTATGGAAATCTTCTTTTATCCCCACTGTGTGGGTACTATTGTTCAGCCTGTTAATCTGAAAACTCTGTTATTTAAAATATAAAGAAACACTAGATAAAATGCAACAAATAGTCTCATAACTTTAAAACTGACTTCACAAGGCTGTAAGGAAAATTTTAACAGATCTTTAATATATATATATAATATATTCTAACATATCCTCAATAAAGAGGTAAAAATAATACTAAATAATGAATTCCACCTTAATAAAGAGGGAAGACCCTGAAGTGATGGTCAGAATTTAGTACCATGAAGAGGGTGAAAAGGCTGAGATCTTGAGTGAGGAAGGAATTAGCAATGATATTCCAGAACCTGCCAATCAGCCCAGGAAATCAACAGGGAATTGTTTTTGTCTCTGCCTTCGAATCAGGTGGAAATAAATTTATTAAGAACTTGTGATACAATGATTTCATCCTTCCAGGAGTTGAGGGGCTTGAATTGTGTGACTATGGTCTTGGGACTGCAAGTGAAGAAATAGGGAATCCTGAAAATCTTTTAAAATTTGTGAAAAATCTGAGCAAACACCTGTAGTGCAGAGATGAGTCTTTAGCAGGTTACAATGGTCTCACTGTGTGCAAATATAAAAATTGAGTTCACAGATGAAAATGATAAAAACCACTAGGAGAATTCCGAAAATACATCAGCAGATATCACCAATAGAAGAATGAGATTAAAAGGATTAGGAATATGTTATGTAATGAAGCTAATTTAGATACTATAAATAAATACACTTTAAATGATTTAAAACATAGGAATGAAAACATTGAGAAATGATTCTGAAGGGAATAGCATAGGTTTTATTTTTGTTGTTGTTAAATTTCTATGACTCTCCTCATAAAAATGGAGCTATTAAGATATCAAGACCAGAGACTCATGAAAAACATATAATATATATATTTATAAAACATGTTATTTTCATTAGCAGGTGGAAGTAGACCACAGCTATGGAGGCTACATAGTGTTAGCATTAGCCTGGAGGAAATACAGGGAAAGCAAAGTCCCTCTCATCACTACTACTAAGGACATTACCCAATCTGAGTCACCTCCCTTGTTCCTACTTGAGTGGGCAGGGCTGTCTGCAGTTCTGACTTCTTCCAGATTGCCCTGGCTTCTGAGATCTGATAATATCACTTCCTTCCTTACTTCCCCAGTCTTGAGAATTGTAGAAATTTTCTGCTTTTGCTTTACTGATCAATGCCTTTCCGTTTTCTTATTGGTGGTATAGCAAAGTCTCTGTATCAAAACCTTTCCATGTTGAGGGTCTTCTTTCTGGCTTGACCATAGTTAGCTCTATGTCAACTAGTTTCAGACAGTAGGGGATAGGATATTAGAGGTACTAAGAAAAGAGAAGTTAAAGTCTTTCTCATTCTCTCTCCCAACATTAGTGGGTGTCTCTAGTAAGAGATGCATCTTCTTCTTGACTGACTCCAGACAGACCTGCTGTAATTTCAAATGGGCAATCATGGCTCTGGGCTCTGCCAATACCACTTTTCTTCCTTTCTGTCCAGCCCAGGGTTAGTAGCACTTTTCTGTTATGAGAAATCTTTGTGTTAGCTCATATTTTCTCTTTGACTTATCACAATCATTATCTCTGTGAGTAGTTATTTCATTATATTTTGTTTAATTGAATAGTTAGAATAGTTTTTACATTCTTGGTAGGATTCTGAGTTTCTTAATAATTAAAAAAATGTGTCCTTGTATCATACAGGGAACAAGAATGAAAGAAAACGAACAAGTAATCACTTACATAATTATATTCAAAAGAATCATCCCCAGGAGGTTTCCAAAATTTCAAATAAGAAATGTTGGGGTGGGGCATAATATTGGGAGATTCTAATTTTTGTGATATTAATATAGATTGAACCTATACAAATCTGTTTTGTGACTACTATTATGAATGAATTTTATCTAAAGGCTTGTATATGTGATAAAATTATTTTATGATGATAGACTTCAGCCTTGTTTTTCTACACAGGATATAAGATTATTTCACTATATTGACCAATTTTAATTTTATATTTTATATTTTAAGTTACTCTTCTTTCAGTCATAATAAAATAGCATATTTTATATACCTAACACCAAAAAAGCTGTTTATTGTTTTATATTTTGATTATAGGTATGGGTATGGGAGGGGGGATTTCCTCTTAACTTTCAGACATCTAGCAAGTTTAGAATATTTAGAAATCATCTTATTTTTAAATAAAGCCTATTTAATTAATTTACGAAGTTTACACATATTGTAACTTCAGTATGAAATCTATGATGCTATAATATGATAGGGACTAAGACTTGGTGAATAATGTGGTCTGTTTTGATTAACTGTGACCTTTTTCTACACCAAATTCAGAGTTATCCCAATTAGTGTGACATCTCTTATGAATCTATGTTAATTTAATGACAAAGTAAAAGGGCCAAAAAGGAAAATACATATCACTTTTCTGCAAAGTGAAAATGTAATTCATTTCCTATTGCATGATTTTAAAAATTTTTTCTACTTCTTTTCAGTTTATAATTTTATCAGCAGTATATGATCATCTATCACATTAATAAATGTAAACTATATATATCTAAATTTCTACATATATTGATTGGAGATTTAATAGATAACTAGCATATATATGTGTGATAGTCACATTAGTCATGTGCAGATTATTCCACAAAGTTAGATCTCAAAAGATGTTTATGATTTAACACCAACTACCTCGACTGTGAACTTGCTTATAATAGATCCTCTTCAGATGATCAAGTTAAGGTAAGATAGTTCAGGTGAGCCCCACTCCAATATGAGTGTATGGCTTTAAAAAGAGGGAGGTTTAGATACAGGGAGGCACACACAAGAAGTCTGTTTGAGTTACCTCCTTGGTTGGGTGAGAGGCGCTTAGGCACAGCTGTGTCAGAGCTTTCCCCACCCTTCTCCAGGTCCGAGGGCTTGTCCATGCAAAGGCATGTCTGGCCACTGCCCCGAAGACCCAATCGTCGCTACTGACCTTGGGATGCTGCCCCCCTTAATCTTCATTGGATGGGATTTTCCCTGGAATTTTTTGTTCCCCAATAAAAAAGTCCACTCCCTTGCATCATGTTTCTCTCTCTCTCTCTCTCTCTCTCTCTCGCTAGCCTCTTCAGTAAACTTCGCTACCGCATTAGGTGGCTGGAGGATGGAGCTAGGAGAAGCCATTCTGGAGCTGGTTTTAAAGGTAATTAGAGTCTTGCCTCTTTAATTTAAAACTCCCTAGCATTTTCTCACAGTTCGAACCTTCTTTCATGAAGCCAGCGCTGGTCGCAGGCTAGAAGGCTGTGTGAACATGCAGGCAGAGATTGGGTGAAAATGTATAAACCAAGAATGGTAAACAATTATGAGCAAACCCCAGAAATCAGTGGCCTGAACCAGACTCTTTGTTACAGTCAACAGAAGAACCAACTCTGCTGATACCTTAATTCAGACTTCACCTGCAGAACAGCGATACAATAAATTTATTTGGTTTAAGCTTCTTGGTTTCTGGTATTGTTCTGGGGCAGTCCTGGCACATTGTCACAGAGTGAAGTCATATTTCTCACCTGGTGCCTTTTGGGCCAGCTCAGATATCTCCCTACTTGTACCTTCACATCCATATTAGTTCTACCTCCCTCTATACCTGATTTGTAGATCTTATATATTAGGGAATCTAATATGTATATCTCAATCTGTAATTCTACAACTCTATCTACTCCAAATAGATCTAATTAAAAAGCATTTCTAGAGGAACCCAAATTATAAACTAATACATAGTGGAGATGTCATAATTACTCTTCACTTTAAATTTCCTTTTTGCAGGATCCACATTATATTTTACTGAGTCAGTGTATTTTGTTGCAATTTTTCTTGTTGCTGTAATTTCTATCCTAGCTTGGAAGAGATAGTGGGCTCCTTATATTATTTCCACAAAGTAATTTTTAAAGCACTCATGAAAACTATGCAACTCTTGTGGTTCAGTAATCTTAGCAGTAATGTAACTATTAAGAATACCTTGGTTTATTGACATAATTAAATTTTAGTGTAGTTGTCTTCCAATCCCAAGATGATGGGAAAATGCTGCATGGAATTTTTAAAAATATTTACTGTATATCTTAATTGAATTCATGCATAGAGGGATGATTCTATGAACCTGAAGCATTCATAATTTGTAACTGAAAAGTTTTAAGAACACTTGAGTGCAACTTCTTAGATTTACCTTATTTTTATACCTCACTTTCTCCATTCTTACTCTCTCAATTCTTACTCTCAATTCTTATCCATACTGAAATGACAGGAAATACCACACTTAATAATGAAATGAAGAAGTCTTTCTCCTTGATGTCAGAAACAACACAGAGATGTTTAATATCCATACTGTTATCCAATGTTGGCTCACATGACTCTTCCTAAATTTGAATTGAGGCCCCTGCACTTTTTCTGTCATATTAGTTATTCATTAGGTGCAAATGCTTTTGTAATTGTTGGTTTTAGTGCTGGATCAAGAAGTCCTGGATCTAATGGATTCATCTTTGTATCAGTCTCCAGTACATTGCAAATACATTGCTTGAATTGAGGAAGAAATGACCAAGAGAATATATATATGCTTAAGGTAGATAACCAGACCCAAAGGAAAGAGCAGAGGCTTTGGATTAATAACTGATTCAATTCTTGCCTTTTTATGGTATGGATTATGTAACACTCCTAACAAATATTTTCCTTGATTATCTATAAACATATTAATTTTATCCCACAGGTTACTGAATGCATTAAATGGATTAATTTGTGTGAGCTGTGTGTGTCCCTGTATGATCCCAGGCATGAAATAGGTATTCAATAATGGTGTCTATAATTATCATCATGATGAGTTCATGGTGAATTCTAAAGCGTTTTTTGTATATTTTCCCAGTACTCATGTTATGCTAGAATTAAACTAGCAATTATGTTTAGAGATAACCGTTGATTAAATAAACTAGGTGGTTCCATGTTTTGCTTAACCAAGATTCCCCAACCAAATAACCACTTCTGAGCTGAAAAGTTCTTTCATCTTCCTGGAATCTTGGGAAAACCAACAGAAATCATCACCCTGATCTCTTTTACACTGTTTGGAGTGTCTGATATATAGAATCATGAAATCATAATAAAACTTATTTTGAACAATTGAAATCCGTATGGCCCCTGAGAAATATAAAACAATACCATAAGTCATCTTGCATAAATTAATACCTGACTATTTTTTCTAGGCATGTCTCCATTTTAATGATTTTTCAGAAGGAAAAACAGAAAAACAAGCAGACACAGACCAGCTCCTTCTATAAGATTTGCCTAAACTTTATGATAAATTCAATAAATAAATATAGAAAAAATAATATTTTAAGACCAACTTTACTTATAAGTATAGACAAAAAATTCAAGAAATTTTGATAATCCAAATTCAATAACTTATATTGTTAGAAACAAATATAAATAAATAAATAGGAATTGTTTTAATGTGTGAAATAGTTGGTACAAGAAAATTATGGCATCTGTGGTTTAATAAGAGAGAAGTTGTGTACACACACACACACACACACACACACTCACTGGAATATTATTTGATCTTTAAAAAGAAGAAAATCCTGTTATTGGAGACTACATGAATAAACCTTATTATGTGAAGTGAAATAAGCCAAGCACAGATAGACAAATACTGCATAAATGAAATTTAACAAAGTTGCAGTCACAGAATCAAAGAATAGAATGATGGTTGCCAGATCATATAGACTGGAGGAGAAAAGAAGATGTTGGTCAAAGGAGATAAAGTTTTGGTTATGCAGAATGAATAAATTCTGGACATTTTGTGTGAAATGTTGTGACTAAGTCATGCTACAGCATATGCTTGAAATTTTGTAACATAGCACACCTTAAATATTCTTGACATACTCTCCACACACACCCCAAAATGAACATTGTGAGGTGATATTTAATTAACATAATAATGGCAATCATGTCACAATGTACATGTATATCATATATACATACACCACATACCACATTATATATATATGTAAAATATTATATGTAAAATATAATATATATTATATATATATTTGTATTATGTACATATATTTATATACACATTTTTTATGAAGTCTGTGTGAATGTGTGTGTATATATATACACACATTTATGTAAAATTTGTATTTGTCAATTATACCTCAATAAAACTGAAGGGTAAGGGGAGAAAAATGAAATGACAAAAAATACCACACTTAATAATGAAATGAAGAAGTCTTTCTCCTTGATGTCAGAAACAACACAGAGATGTTTAATATTCAAACTTTTATTTATTTTTTAATATGTATTTTTTAGTTGTAGTTCGGCATAATACCTTTATTTAATTTATTTATTTTTATGTGGTGCTGAGGATCGAACCCAGGGCCTTGCATGTAGTAGGTGAGTGGTCTACCGCTGAGCCACAATCCCAATCCAATATCCATACTTTAAAAAATTTATTTCCTAGCCAGTTTCTTTCCAACTAAGAAAAGAAAAATAAATGGAACATACATGTGTGTGGAAGGTCAAAATAAATGCAATTTTCAAAGATGTTATGAATATAACCTAGAAAATTTAAAAGCTTCTGGAAATAGATTATTAGAATCAAAAAAATGTTCAGTAAAAATAAAAAATTAAAAAATGAAATCATAAAAAGTCTTTATCACATTATAAAACTTCATGTATGAAACAAAATTGTCTGAATAGTAAAGAAGTTGAAATGGATATAAAAACAGTAAATTTAATAATGAAAACATGTACATAAATATTTGTAGGCTATAATAAAATGTTATTTTGAGAAAAATTATAACTATATATTCATATAAAAAATTATAAAGATCAAAATGTGTTTACTTGAGATAGTAACAATATAGTTAGAACAACAAGGTAAATAAACTCAAACAAAATATAAAACAAAGGAAATAAAAACCTAAATTGGCAACTTAGAAATTAATTTTAATTAAAATTTTAGAAAAACAAACTAAGGTGAATAGTGATAATCAAGATACTTTTTTTTTCAACTTTTATCTATTTGTGGTGTGACTCATCTTCTAGTTCACTGACTGCTTATGTAGCTTTCTCTACCATGGAGTTATTACCTTACATTGAAATTCTATTTTAACATTTATATATGTATAAGTTTCTATTTCCAGAAGTTCTATATCTTTTTCAAATGTTGTATGAATTTTTTTATAGTTTTTTATGATCTACAGATATTTCTAAACTTGACTTTTATAAGTAACTTTTTATTCTATACTAGCTTTAGATTTATAAAAAAAAATTTCCAAGATAGTAAAGAGATCTCATATACCTTACACTAACCTCCACTATTATTAATATCTTACTTCTAGCATATATGGCACATTAATTTTAACATGCAGACATTGCTCAATATTGATACAATGTTATTAACTAGTCAGTGCTTATACAAGTCTGTAACATTTCCACTTTCTGTTTGCAGAATCCCATTCAGAATTCCACATTACATTTAACCATTATATCTCTTTTAAGCATTCTTGACTGTGACAGTTTCTCATACTTTTTTTCATTTATCTTGTTCTCAGCATTTAGGGATTACTCGTCAGATATTTTGTAGAATATCCTTTCATTGTCAATTGTCTGATGTTTGTCTCATGATTAGACTAAAGTTACGTGTTTAGGAGAAAGATCACAGGGCCAATGTGTCATGTTTTTACCATTTCATATCAAGTGTACAGACTATTCACATAGTTTATTACCGTTGATGGAAAATCTGTAGTTTGCTTATTTTTATGCTAAACAATTTTAGAAGATTACTCAAATATATACAAATTTATACTAGGTTTGAACAGCATGTTTGGAAAGATCTCGTATTCTGTGTAAATCCATCCACATTGATGTATTTGTAAATGTATAAATAGAACAAGTTATAGGGACTTTTAAATTACCTTAAAATAAAATGATCTCTTTAGCAATCATAACTTACTTATTCTTAAATGTATAGAGTACTAAGGAGATTTGAAATAAGTTTTAAATATTACTGCTCTACAGCAAGTCTCTTGTCTGTGATTAGAACTTTTAAGTTGCTTCTCTGGGGAAAATAGGCATGCATATACCTCTTAGAAATAGAATGACTGTCTCTCACACAATTTCATTAGAATTCACTCCAAACCCTTCTAAATCCCACAAGTATTCACAATTTTCACTAAATTTACAAGTGGACAGAGACGTATGGAACAAATTTAAAAAATCAATTAAATCCAATAGTGTTAAGGGAGGTTATTCTCATTTTGGATTTAGAATACTTTTTAATTTTTTTGTGTGTGTAGAGTATTGTATAATATTTAAGCAATTTTACAAACATTAATTCACAGGCTTAAATCTTCAGGTGTTTTAAAATGTGTTATAAAATGATTGAAGGGCAGTGATCAGTGAGGGCACTTTATTTTTTTCCTTGTTCTTCTGTTTTCACAGTTTGTTTGCTTGTGCTTTCCTTCCTGCCTCCTGTTTCTTCCCCATTGTGTTCCCTTTCCTCAGTATTTATTTATTCAATTATTCACTGAACATTAATTATGTATTATGGGGTGAATACGCAAAACTAACCTGATTTTGTGCTGTGGGAGAAGTCAGGGTGGTCCCAGAAAGTACAGTGTATTATTATTTATAGGATAGAACTGAGAAAGGGGTAAATATAAAATATCTCCCCTAAAACAACCAAGTTTTAATCAGAATTGTAGCAGAGAAGGAATGAGGTTTATCTTGAGGTTTATTTCTCATTACTTAAAGCCACTTGCCCCAAATTACTTGTATCTTTATAAGATAATTGCACCTATTGAATCCTGTGTTCCATCAATATGTTCCAGCCTATCAGTCTTAATAGAAATCCAAATCTGAAAGCTTTTATTTCCCACTGCAAAGGAGGCAAAACTTTATCTCTAACCCTCTTAGGATCTCTAGATAGGCCTGGGAATTTATTTTATGTAAGGAATATTAATAGGAAGAAAACATACAGAGTTATTTAACTTAATTTATATGCCCACTAGTGTTCATGAGGAAATGAAGAGTCAAGAACTGGCAAAACCTACAGACTTTCATTGAACAAATGGAAAAATAATTAAAGTATACATACATGGGGATGGTAAAGATATAATAATTTTTTTTGTTTCAATTCTTATTATCAGATAATTATCACAAGAATTACTTTAATAAGGTCTTTTTGTAAAAACCATCATCTGTCTTACCTTCCCTCTTGATGATAAGAATGTCTTTCTTACTGGTATAAGAAAGGCAGTTCCAACATAGCAATTTCACTACCTGTTTTTAAGAAAAAGAAGGGAATCAGAGCACCCTTCTTTCATTTGCTAGTTTTCAAATGCCATTAACTCAAAATGGTCATTGTGCTAGAACAACTTATTTTTTAGGTGGTATGTTGTGAACTTTTCTCCACCATGTTCTTGATAAGTAGAAATCTCCTTTGCAAATATTAATACTAATTTCCACAGATCTGTCGACATGTCCACAAATTGTCACCAGATTGTGAATGAAAACATCCTTATGCCCCTTGAACCTAGATTTCAAAAATATTTATGTTTCTTATTCTACCTGCCTGCAACAATTTGGTTGAGGGGAATCTCTAGTTGGTCAGAAGTGTTGTCATCTCTACTGATGATAAAACTATCTTTTAACATTGTCATTGATAACATATTTGAAGATAAGTTATTGTCACAAATCTACTACCAATCAAAGCATGATTTTATCCAAAGTCCAACAAAATACATAGGGATCACTATTACTGAATGAAAGAAATGTATAGAAAAATCACCTCCTATGTTCTCAATATTTAAGAATGAGGAAAAGCAAGAAAAGATTTTGAACATGACAGTAACATAGATGTCATGGAAGCAGAGGAAAGAGATTGTTCTAAAGTGGGACTGGTAAGTTGTACAAATGATGCAGAGAATTAAGTAGCATAAGAAGTGTGAAGTATCTCCTAAATTTAAAAATGTGTAGGTCTGTGACAATGGAAAGAATGGATTGGGGCTTTGAGAGAAAAAACATATCTTGTGGATTTCTTCAGATGCTAGGGGTAAGAACAAAGAGATGTTTAAGGATAATCCATTGAGGAATTTTGCACTTGTAAAGGAAGGGGATAGGTTTATATCTGAGGCAAGAATCTTGGATATGGGGTTTAGGGAGGTTTACTTAGAGTGGAAGATACAGCCAGATGTGGTGGCACATGCTTGTAATACCAGCTGCTTGGCAGTTTTAGGCAGGGGTGGAGGGTAGGAGTACCATGTGACATTGGGAAACATCATGAGACTCCTTAAAAATGACAAAAGAATGGGAAATGTCTAAGTATGTTAAAATGTAGATGTAAAAGAACCACCACCAAATGACAGATTAAAAACATGGAAAAGGGAAAAGTTGAAAAATAATAAATTCAAACATGGGACAAGGGTGTAGAAGACAATTAGCTTTAAAAATGGAGCATACAACTATCATCTATTCTATAAAAAGGGACAAAGGAAAATAATAGATACAGATGGAGGCAATTTCATAGGATTTACAGTGAAAATAAGAGAATACTTTATCTAACTCCTCCTGTCTCTTTCATTTTTATTTCTTCTGTTATATAAGAGCTGAGATTTCTACCAGAAGCGAGGAGAAGAGTAACTTCATTAAAAATTTGTGAAGAAGAGAAGACAGTCTGGGGAAAAGATTGAATTCCTGAAGAATGAAGAATAACGGACTAGGGAAATGTGAAAAAAATGATTCTTTAATTTAGGAAAAGGCCAGATTTTAAAATAGGAAGCTGTAAAGAAATACTACTATACATAGCAGCAGTAGCCAACAACAGATTATATGGGTATTACAAAAGGTTGGGATTGGCAAAACTAGGATGTTAGAGGACAGCAATTCATACATTTGAACTGGGTGAGTATTGAATCAAAACCAGATAAGGAAGGAGAGGAAGACAGGATAGTATAGAAGGATTAAAACTGTGGGAGAGATGGGCACAGTGGTGCATGCTTGTGGTGCTGGATACTCTAGAGGCTGAGATAGGAGGATCATGTGTTTGAGGCCAGTGTGGGCAACATAGTGAGACCCTGTCTTTGGGGTGGCAATGTAACTCAGGTTAGAGTGCTTGCCCTGCACATGCAAGGCCCAGGGTTTGGTCTCCAGCACCATAAAAAAAGAAGAGGTGGGGGAGGGGGGAGAGAGAGAGAGAGAGAGAGAGAGAGAGAGAGAGAGAGAGAGAGAGAGAGAAACCCCAAAAGAAGAAGGCAGGAGGCTTCAGGTCTTGATGAGGTTGAAGAGTGGCTGTACTGGGAGTAAGTACATCAGTTAGCCATAAGGAATTGAAGTTGTGGTGAGAAAGTAATTGAATTTCTTATTTCAGAAAAAAAAAAAGCAATTCTGAGTGCTGGGGAAGGTTCATGTGAGGCCATTAGAGTAAATAACTTAAAAGGAATAAGAATAAAGTTTAGGGAGATGATATCAGTTAATTAAAAGGGCAAGTTTTTGAAAGAAGATTGAATTCACTTAGAATTAGGGTAACTACACATTTCAGATTGACTTGGAAATTTTCAGCCATTTTATACCAAATATGCTTCCTGTACCCTTTCTTATACTCCTTCTGGTACTCCCATAAAGTAGATTTCAGTCAATTTGATGGGTCCCACAGGTCTTTTAGACTGTGCTCACTTTTCTCATTCTTCTTTCTTTCCACTCCGCAGATGGAAAATACCTTTGTCTTAAACACATGTTTGCTGATTCTGTTGTCTGCATGCCAAATCTGCTAATGATTCTCTCTACTGAACTTATTATTTAATTTATTATATATCCAGTTCCAAAACTTCTGTTTAGCTCCTTTTGTAATTTCTGTCTTTGCTAATACTATTTTGTTTATATATTATTTGTCTGGTTATCTTTATGTTCTTTGTACGTGTTTTCCTTTAGCTCTTTGAGCATATTTAAGATAATTTAAAAATCTTTGCCTTGTTATTCTAATGTCTGGACTTCTTCATGGATGTTTTCTGTCAAATCTGAATCAACCAAACCTTTCTGTTTGTTTTTCTGCCTTATAATTTTTCAGTGGAAACTGGATATTTACATACTATCCTGTGGTCATTCTGGGTATCACACTTATCCCCCTTCTCTAGAGTTTGTTATTTGTTTTGCTTTGTAATTATTGAAGTCTGCCACAGTCTGGCTGGGGACAAAATCACGAGCCAGTTAAGCAGGAACAAACTTTATTTTTGAAACTGCCGCCAATGCCCCCTACACTCCCGGGAAGATTGCTGACTGACCCACGTGGTGTTCTCCCTGATCCCAAGAGGAAGTTCCTCCTCCGGAATTCCCTCCTACTGCACTTCCCCAACCAATGGGAACTCTCCAGGAGTCCTGTAGCAGGCCGAGGTGAACAGCAGGAGTCCAATATCCATATGAATGCAAATCTTAACATAATCATATCATCTCAATGGCTTGCTGGAATCACCTTTCAACCAAAAATGCCATGCATCATATTACTTGGCTGTGGCTCTTAGCATCTTCCCCCTTCTGTTTAATTAAGCAACAAGCAATGTGGCTAGGGACCGTGCCTGTTAGGTTTGTCCAATTCAACATATGGTTCTTACCCATCATTGGATGAACTGACCTTTAGGCGTCAGCCTCCTGTCTTAGGTTGATACCACTGCAATTGGATCATACCCGTCACTGACTACCGGTCCAGCATATAGCCATACTTGTGGATAGGCCTATGCACCAATGGGGGGGTGAGGTTCTTTGTCTCGCCTCTGTTGGCACCCAAAATTGGCCTTGGTGCCGGTGGGCGGGTGAGGTTCTTTGCCTTACCTCTGTTGGCCCCCAAAATTAGACCATCACTAGTAGAAGGGAGGAGGATACAGAAATGCCACGGCACCAAGCCAATTAATGGCTCCTAGGAAAAATTGCATCACTGGTGACACATCAGCAAAGATACGCCAGCACAGCCATAATTCCTGCATCAACAGATAGATCACAATGCATACAAGTGATACATAGTCCAGGCAAGTTCTGTAAGCAGTTCAAAGCGGATCAATATGTCCATTTCCTCCCAACATAAATCGACTCATTGATTGAGCATTACTTGTTGAGTTATTATTCATTGATGTATCAGTTTATACAGTTTGTTGTGATAATTATCGAAGAAGTTGTAGTTTGGTTTCAGCTTTGTCTTCACCGGCACTGGGATGAAAATAGGAATTCTGACAATGATGCTAAAAAAAAATATGTAACATTTCAACAGGTACTAAGAAAACAATTTTCAGAACAATTTACATTATCCTGAACAGAATTATTAAATATAATGAAAAGGAAAGGTGAAAGTAAACAAACAGATCTGTTAACCTGCTTATTTGTACACATATTAAAACAATCGTCAACAGCTGTTTACCCAATTTAAATTAAACCATTAAAATTACGTGAATAATAAAAAAAATTCGGATCCATTTATTCATGGGCGCTCCTCATATATGATAAATGGACATACGCACATACAGACATACAACACAAAACAGAAGTGTGCACACGTAACATACAACACATAAGACAATAGTAAAGGCCTTGTAGCTTTACCTAGGTGAAATCTCCATTGCAATGTTTAAAAACTCCACAGTCAAAAAATAAAACTGATCAGAAAAACATTAACCTAGGTCTGTATGAGCTCAAAAATAAAACAGAACTTTATGGTGTGGGAAAAAGCAAAAATAAAATAGGTATTGAAAAAAGCATCCTGGTTAATCACTGTCGCAGATGTAAGAATAGCCAAGCTGAAGTTCTGGATATCAGCTGTTATGGATTTGAGTCAAATCATCTTCTTTTTGGTCTGTAGAAATTGTTTTGGTTAATCTCTCTGGAATCCAAATCGGCTGCTGTTCTCCCTATGGAAACACACAAACAGAGTCCCGACTCCAGACAATCACTGGGTCAGGACCTTTCCATTGTCCTGTTAGAATATCCTTCCAAAGTACCTTAGGCTTATGTCCATTTTTTGGATACAAATATCTTTCCACAGCACTAAGCCCTGATGAATCCAAATTTAAAAAGTTTAGAGTAAAAAGGGTTATTTTAAGTTTATCTTTGGGGGATATATACCCCTTTCCAATTCCCTCCTTTTGTTTTAATAAGTACATTTTAATAGTTTGATGAGCTCTTTCAACTATGCCTTGTCCCTGTGGATTGTATGGAACTCCTGTTATGTGAGTAATGCCAAATGATGAGCAAAATTGTTTAAAAGAGGTAGAAGCATAACCAGGACCATTATCTGTTTTTAACTGTTTGGAACGCCCACAGTGGCAAAATTTTGTAAGCAATGAGCTATAACATCTTTAGTTTTTTCTCCAGCATGAAGGGAGCCCATCAAAAATCCGGAAGAAGTATCAACTGTAACATGCAAATATTTTAATTTTCCAAATTCTGGCAAGTGTGTGATGTCCATCTGCCAAATATGGTTAGGTATCAGTCCTCTAGGATTGACTCCAAGATTAACTTGTGGTAAAAATGTCACACAATTTTGACATTGTTTTATTATATGTCTGGCTTGTTCTTTAGTTATTTTAAAATGCTTTTGTAAAGTATTATCATTGACATGGAACCTTTTATGAAAATTTATAGCTTCTTCTATTGTGGAGAAAATATGTATGCCATGTGTAGATTTATCTGCTAATTCATTGCCCAAACTAAGGGCTCCAGGCAATCCTGTATGTGCCCTGATATGTCCTATAAAGAATGGATCTTTTCTGTCCCAGATTAGACTTTGTATAGTGGAAAACAAAGAGAAAACAGTAGATTTAAACATCATAAAAGCTTGTAATACTGCATTAAGCTCTACCTTTTGAGCTGATTGTTTGGGTACTAAAAATGTAAAAGTTTGATCAGGGGTAACTACTGCTGCTGTACCATTATTTGACCCATCAGTGAATATATTTAGAGCATTCATGATAGGGGTTTTTCTTGTCATTTTTAGAAAAACTACAGGATGCTTAGACCAAAAAGACAAAAAAAGGATTAGATGGTAAGTGATTATCAAATGAAACATTAGATTTACACATGATTATTGCCCAAGTATTTAACTCATTAGCTAACTCATCAATTTGATCCATAGTATATGGAGTAATAATTTTATTGGGAGAAATCCCAAACACTCCCTTTGCTGCTTTTATTCCTTTGAGTATTAATTGTCCTACAGCCTCAGGATACCTAGTAAGAATAGTGTTAGGAGAATAAGATAAATGTATCCACAATAATGGACCTTCTTGCCAAAATACTGCTGTAGGAATATTTTTTGTTGGTAGTACAATAAATAATAAAGGCAAACTTATATCAATTCTATCCAAATGCATATTTTCCATATATGTTTCAATGATTTTTAATGACTTTCTTGCTTCAGGCGTTAACATGCGGGGTGAATTTGGATCTGATGGACCTTTTAGGATATCAAATAAAGGTCCTAGCTCTCCTGTTGGTATGCCTAGATAAGGCCTTATCCAATTTATGTCTCCCAATAACTTTTGAAAGTCGTTAAATGATTTGAGTTGATCTACACGTATTTGAATTTTTGGTGGACGGACCATGGTTGAGGATAATAGAACTCCTAAATAATTAATTGGAAGATTTAATTGTACTTTATCTATTGCTATCTCTAGATTATAATTTTTTAATAAGTTTGTAAGTGTGGCATAACATTCTAGCAATGTGTTTTTATCTTTATGTGCCAATAACACATCATCCATATAGTGAAATATTTGTAGTTCAGGATTTTGATTTCTAAGTGGCTGGATTGATTTGTTAACATAAATTTGACACATAGTTGGACTATTAGCCATCCCTTGAAGGAGTAATTTCCATTCATATCTCTGATCAGGACCTTCATGGTTTAGTGCAGGCATAGTAAATGCAAAATGTGGACTATCCTCAGGATGAATTGGAATTGAAAAAAAAAACAATCTTTAATATCTATAGCTAAAACATACCAGGTTTTTGGTAAAGCAGACAATTGGGGAATCCCTGATTGAGCAGGCCCCATAATAACCATCTCATTATTAATGGCTCTTAAATCTTGCAATAATCTCCATTTACCAGATTTCTGTTTAATGACAAAAATGGGAGTATTATGGGGAGATACCGAAGGTTGTATATGTCCCTCCGCTAATTGTTGTTTGACCAGGTCATGGGCTACTTGTATCTTTTCTTTATTCAGGGGCCACTGAAGAACCCACACTGGTCTTTCTGATTTCCAAGTAATTTTGATTGTCTCAGTGGCCCTTTCTGAAAACCCAATCCATGTCTATTTATTTCTTGATCTATTTGAATTGGTGCTGTCATACCTTGTTCTTGTTCTCTTAATCTTTTTTCTTTCCTTAAGCCTTGTCTAGCCCTAGTAGTGGGCGTGTTAGGACTGATGTTATTTGTTAATTTCAAACCTAATTGATCTAGGACATCTCATCCCCATAAATTTATAGGAAGATGATCCAATACATAGGGCTGTATAGTTCCTTCACATCCTTCAGGATCCTTCCAATCTAATACCATTGCACTTCTATGGGGATTAGTTGCCACTCCTAGGCCTCGAAGCGTTTGAGTGGCTTGTTGTAATGGCCAATGTTTTGGCCATTCTTGACGAGATATGATGCTAAGGTCAGCACCTGTGTCCAGTAGCCCATTAAATTCATGTCCTTGAATATTTAGTTTTAGCATGGGGCGAGAATCTAAATTTAAAGACAGCATAGCCCAATCTACACCTGTGGAGCCTAATCCCCTGGAACCTCTTTCTACAGTACGACTGGAAAATTTATCATGTAGGATGGATATTATTAATAACTGTGCTATTTTATCTCATGGTGAAATTACTGATATACCTCTTGGAGAACTAGCTATAATTTTTATTTCACCTTCATAATCGGGATCAATTACCCCAGGACTTATCATAAGTCCTTTTAGTGTAGACGAACTACGTCCCAATAATAAACCTACTGTTCCTTGGGGAAGAGGTCCTTTTACTCCTGTGGGAATGATTTGAACTCCCATCTCTGGAGTTAGTACTGCTCTGGCAGAGGCACAGATGTCCAACCCTGCACTCCCTCTAGTTTGTCTGATGAGGGATTTAATGGATAATGTGTCCTGGGCACTACCTTGATGGTGCTGCTGGGTTCCTCCATTGCCCAGTATATTTGTGGTTTTGGGCCCCGGAGCATTGGGCCCTCCAGTCCGTTTTTTGGCAATGGAGCCTGATGCCTTTCTCCACGATATTGTGGGTAAACACTTGGTCCTTGTCCGTTTTTTGATAACGGAATACCCTCTATGGTGGTTTGAGAACGGCATTCATTAGCCCAATGTCTCCCTCTACGGCATCATGGGCAAATACCCGGTATTCTATTCCTTTGATACCTAGCTTTGTTAAACCCTCCTCCTATGGGGAAACTCCTTTTAAAATGTCCTGTTTGATCACAATTATAGCATGTTTTTGGCCTGGCATCTAAAGCCTATTGTACTGCTGCCAAGACTTGCCCTTGTTCATTAATGTCTCTACATAATTTAATATATGTATTTAAATCTTCATGTCTCCATGGTCTAATGACCTCTCTGCAGCAACGATTTGCTTGGTGATAAGCCAGTTGTTTTATAAATGGCATTGCCTGTTCTGTATCCCCAAATATTCTAGAAGCTGTTTGAATAAGCCTATCTACAAATTCAGCGTAAGGTTCATTAGTTCCTTGTATTACCTTAGATAATTGTCCTTGTAAATCTCCATGCCCCTGTAAAGTTTTCCATGCCCTAACCGCATCTACAGCAATTTGTGCATATACACCAGGATCATATTCAATTTGTTGCCGTTGACCCTCATAAGGTCCTTTTCCAAACAACATTTCTAGATTTCTTTGAGGGTAACCGGCTGCTGCATTTCACTTAGCTGTCTCCGTGCAAAATTCCTCATTGGCAACCTTCCATAACAAATATTGTCCTCTATTTAGCACAGATCGACACATGTTAGCCCAATCTGCTGGTGTCATGTCCAAGTTGGTAATAGATTCGACCATACTTATGGTAAAGGGTGCTTGTGGGCTGTAGGTTGTTACAGCCTCCTTTAATTGCTTCACTGTTTTAAAATCTAAAGCACAGTGAATTAATTGCCCTCCTACCTGCTCAAGTACAGGGCATGCTAATTTTTGAGGTCCTGCCTCAGGATTCCGTCCATCAACTACGGGAGTTGAGGGCCGCTCTGCTGTAGATGGAGCTGTTGGTTGAATTACGCCCTCTTGTGATAGAATGGAGTTAGTAGCAGCCTCCTGTTGTAACTCCCCCCCTGATGGTTGTTTTTCCTCTAAGCTTTCTTCCTTTAAATTTTCCTCTGTCTGACTAGCTTGAGAGACCTTCTCTTTTGCTTGACCTAACATGCTTTCTACCATAGTCTGGACCTCTAACAATTTACTTAACAGTCTTTCAGTTTGTTTTTTACTAGTTTCTAATCTACTATATAGGTAACGCAACCCAATAAGATAGCATAAAACAAAACCGAAACAGAATGAAACAAAAACGGAACAAAAAATAGTTGTATCAATTTTCTCTTTCTCAGGGCCGAACAACTTCAAACCTTGAGCCAACCATTTTTCCCAGTTTGCCTGAGAAAATTCTAGGGATAGGCAGCTTGAAACAAAAACAAAATAAATCAAAACAAGAACACATTGTTTTTTGAAATGGTCACCCATTCTCTCGCCTTTTCTCAGGGGCGAGCAATTTTACTCACCTCCAAGCTTCAGGCGTCCCCCGCACGGGCCACCAATTGCCGCAGTCTGGCTGGGCACAAAATCAGGAGCCACTTAAGCAGGAACAAACTTTATTTTTGAAACTGCCGCCAATCCCCCACACGCTCCCGGGAAGATTGCCAACCGACCCACGCGGCTTCTCCCTGAATTCACTCCTACCCCACTTCCCCAACCAATGGGAACTCTCCAGGAGTCCTGTAGCAGGCCGAGGTGAACAGCAGGAGTCCAATATCCATATGAATGCAAATTTTAACATAATCATATCATCTCAATGGCTTGCTGGAATCACCTTTCAACCAAAAATGCCATGCATCATATTACTTGGCTGTGGCTCTTAGCAGAAGTCTATAGTAATCCCCGTTCACTGACTTTTCCCACTGTATTTGAAGAGACCGTATGTATTCCTTGTCATATGTGATCACTAAAGTCTCTCATTCTCAGTTTATGTTTCTTAGTTTCTTTTCTTTTTCTTTTTTTTGATGGAAATTTACTTGGACACAAAAATCTAAAACAGAATAAAACAAAATAGCTTTCTCAAATCTTTACTAAGGCTTCTGTGCTGGAGCTGTTTTTCAACCTTTATCCATACTTTCATTGAGCTGAGCTCTCAGTCAGAGGTACTGGTGTTTTTCAGGTTTTTTTCTTATCATTCATCTTGGCCTAGCTGAGTGCACGATTTTCAAAATTCCCTATATACACAGATCCTTTTGATTTTCCTAATTTGCCAAAAAAAAAAACCTAAAAGCAACTCTCCTTGTTCGTTTGTTTTTGTTTGTTTGTTTGTTTTTCTCCCAGGCCTGAGGTGCAATATATTACTTGTCTCATGGATAATCTTTTGTTTTAGGCATGTTTCCAAGTTAGGTAAAGGACACAAGTGTCTTGAGTTCTTGAAGCATCTCCCATGCAGATTAGAATATATTACACAGTATTTGAAAATAAGGTCTTTTCTGTTTCACCCAGAACAGAGACTGGATCCCCACACTGAGAACACTGGCCATTTTAGTCACATCCGTCGGTACTACTTTGATTTTTTTTCTTTTTAGCACTGAGGAGTTTACCCAGGGCTTCAAACGTGCCATGCAATGTGCTACCACTGAACAACATCTCTAGTCTGTTTTTAATTTTGAGACAGGATTTTACATACTTGTCCTGTCTGACCTTAAATTTTTGATTCTCCTGCCTTAGCTTTCTGAATAGCTGGAATTACAGACATGTGCTACCATGATTGGCTTGTACTGTTCTTTTTTTTTTTAATAGCATAATGAAGATAATGAAGAGATGTTTAGAGATTCATATGCCATACACTGCACCTATTTAAAATATAAAATTAAATAGTTTTTAGTATATACATATTTTGTGCAGCCATCAGCAGAAACAATTAAAAAAATTCATCCCTCAAAAAAAACCCTCATATCTATTTAATGTTACTCTTCATTATTTCTACTCATTACTCTGACTCTAAAATATACTAATCTACCTTCTGTCTCTATACATTTTCCTGTTTTGGACATTTTATACTAATAAAATCATACAATATCATTGGTCTTTTTGAGTAGCCCCTTCATTTACCATATTTTCAAAGTTTATCCACATTTCAGTATGTATCAGCATTTTATATAATAGATGAAATTATATTAAATTGTATGAATTGTAAATATTGGTAAATATTGTAATATAAACATTGTAATTATAAACATTTTGTTTATCTACCCATCAGTTATGGGCATTCTGGTTAAAAAGTTTTGACTATTACTAGTAATGCTTTGGTAAACAATTTTACATACTGATTTTCGTATAGATGATGTATGCTTTTAGCTGCTTGGATACATATATACCTAGGAGTAGAATTTTTGTATTTTATGGTAGCACATGTTTAACATTTTAAGGAAACACAAAATTGTTTTCCAAAATGGGCTATACCATTTGTAGCCTTACCACCACTGTATGAAAGTTTCAGGTTCATCATGTCTATGTCAATAATTGTAATGTTTGGTGATTGAACGCAAGGCCTAATGCATACTAGGCAAGTGCTCTACTGCTTAGCTATATCTCATCTCTCTGTTTTTATTATATGCTGCCTTGTGGGTAATAAGTGGTATCTCATTGTGGTTTCGATTTATATTTGATTATGTCCTTATTGGTAATTTATATATCTTGTCTGAAAAAAAAATACAGGTAGATATATAGTAGATACACAGATATATGAAGATACTTAGCCCATTTTAAAATGGAATTCTTTCATTTTGACATAAATTATCTTGTATATCTTGGACATAAGACCATTGCCAAATATGATTTCATTACATGTTATTTCATTCTATGCAATGTTTTTAAGATCTATCCATGCAGACACATGTGTACACATTTATTTGCTTGTAATTCTTCCATGATACTCCATGGTGGCCTTCTACTACATATTTTGTGGTAGACCTTAGTTGTCTGTCAAATTTAGTTCTCTTTGTATGGACACTTTCAACTTCCCATTATCACAAATAATTTTATAATTAATATCATTGAGAAATATTTTGATATTATTTTGAAGATGTATGTGTGTGTGTGTATATATATATATATATATATATATATATATATATATATATATATAAAGAATTTCTTAGTCATGAATAATTTACTTCCATGTGTAATTTCTAGATTTGATGATTAAGTCAATACTCTTACTTGTACTATATGAATGGACCTATATTACAGTTTTCACATCCATACCAATAACTGTAATTTTATATCTTTCTAATTTTACTAGTGTGATAATCACAAAATAATAATTTATTTTTGAGATTTGTATTTTTCTGATTTCTTTCATTAATGCACACAATACCCTTCTTGTACCTGGTACATATATTCAAAAAATTTAAGCTCTTGTTATTTGCAGTATTAGCATATTGTTGAAAACTATAAGGACCTAAGAAATGGTGCTACATGTACCTGATGGAAGAAGAATAAAACTAAAATGTTAATATCTTACAAAATGGCAGGTGTTCTGGTAAAGACAACTGAGTTCCTACCATCAAGTGTGTCCTCTGTGATCACCTTATTTTTTTACTCAGTGTTTCCAGACTTTATCCTGACAAATAAGTATTTACTGATTTTTGCTACAAAACTAGTTTGATTACCTGCCCTTGAGGTCTGCCTAAAGCATTGTTGACAGCCTCTCCACCAAGTCTGCAGTCCTATATCCTCAGTGCCTTAGAATTCAGTACCTTGAGCAAAATGGATCATTGTCTTAGACAGAACAGGGTCTCTGCAGCCTGTTTCCTGGGTTCAAATATCAACTCTCTCATTTAGTATCTGTTTGAAACTTGGTGATTACCTCTCTGACTTTAAGATTGCTCCTTTTAAGATAAGATTCATAATAGTCCCGACCTCAAACAATGGTTACAAGGATGAAATGTAAAGCACTTAGTACAGAACCTACCACTTATGCTAGTTGTTGTTTTTGATGTTAAACCAGGGACACTTTACATAAGCAATAATTGATTGAAGGTATCTTGCATTTACAGTATACTTCAGATTTCTTTTGATGGTGGCCTATAATCTTACTCTGGATCATGGAAGTTGGTACTAAAATCTGGATTATTCTTACTTGTTCTGTTTAGTACAATTATACTTTGTTTTACCTTCCAGAAAGCAAGTGGGAACTTCCCTTCTTTTTTTGCTTTGTTCATGAACATTTTGAATCTTAGCAGATTTATCACCTTTTTATATTGACCAAACTCAATAATTTACAGTTAGGCAAGGTTATGTGAAAAAAATATGTGAAGCTATTTAAAAAAGTTCCTTTAGAGAGCAAGAGGCGATTAGGAGTATGATCTGCAAGAGAATATTCAGTTTAAATAAAAGGAGAAAGCAAGAAAGTGAAGGAGGAATTATAGCTTGCCCAATTGCATATAGATTCAGTAAATGTGAAAAGCTAGTTTAAACACTTAATAATATTGATCTTCCCCAAGGGTTTCTTTGTAGCTGACTTAATTAGTGTTTATTAACCATTCTCCACCAAATACTTGCCTAATACCTTAAAAGTCTACTTCAGCAGCTATAATCTCTGGCAGTGCTGGAGAATGCCTCTGTATCATGCCTGCTACAGTGGAATAGCTTAATTTACATCTACTTACCTAATGTTCAAACAGTGAGATAAAAGTGAAACACACATCAATCAATTGGTTGTTTTGTTTTTAGAAAATTAAACAAATTAGCTAATGCTATTTTTTTATTCAGTTGAATACAAAAGTAGCAGGCTTGTAAGAATCAGCCTTTAGTACGTTTTTGAGGAGAGAACACAAAGCGTTTTTATCAGTTTGTGAGGGATTTTAAACACTTTAGTATGAACTAGAAAAAAAAATGAGTCTGGAAAATCACTCATGATAGAAGATGACTGATTGCCTTCAGATAAAATGATGGCAGACATTCACTGGTAACATTTTCATAAAGAGGTAACTTTAATTTTAAAATGCATTTGTATTTCTTAGATTTGCACATATTCATAGAGGACAAAAGGAGGCAAGGGAAGAAGGAAGAAAGGGAATAAAGATGACAGGTAGGAGAGAGAAAGAAGCAAAGAAAGAAGGAATTTCCCAGTAATCGGATGTATGACGTTCACTTACAGTATTCCAGCTTCTGTTGCATAATTGGAGTTTAAGATAGGGATGGTGGCATCTGGACTGTTCACCAAATAGATGCCAACTTTCAAAGGTTTTGCAAAGCAGGACAAAAATAAGTGAGAATTGTTAGTAAAGGAAAAAGTGAGCAAACTACTCTTTACTAGTGGCAAGAAGAGGAACAAACTACTATTTATTAATTTTTTGGCTCTTTTTGGTTTATTGCCTAAGGAATTACACTAGTTCAAGTTAAAAGCAGACCTCAAATGGTTATATTAAACAAGCTGTGAGGTTTTTGAAACTGTGACAAGGAACAAAAGGGCAATTCTATTCATTGCAAGGAAATCCTCACTTAAGCTTCAGTGAGACAGAAGCACTTGAAACCCATGAACCATCAGCTTGTGGTGCTTAGCCAGTCCAGTCTCTACCAGTAACTGGCATATGTTCTTACACTGGTCACCCTATAGCTGAATTACTTCTCCATATTTTGAATGCCCATTTGCAGTACTATTGCAGGCAAATTTCTTCTTAAATACCTTTACTAGTTTCTTTTTACTGTAACCATAAGCTATCCCCTGGACAGTAGTCAGGGTCTTCCTGCCATTTCTCTGTAGAATTCTCATGTAGGTATGATCCCAGTGCCATCAGGAAGCAGACTGTCACCAGTACTTGCATCAGCAAAGGAGTCGAAAGAGTACAGGTTCTGGATAGGGACATGGGGCCATTCCTTTTCCTAGGGGGAAACATCCTGCAGAAGGCTCTGTGGGAAAAGGGTGCAGAGCAGATGGGGATCTGGATAGACATCCTA
This sequence comes from Marmota monax, assembly GCF_021218885.2. Taxonomy (NCBI): domain Eukaryota; kingdom Metazoa; phylum Chordata; class Mammalia; order Rodentia; family Sciuridae; genus Marmota; species Marmota monax. The sequence continues at coordinate 214,585 of NW_026694617.1, read as the reverse complement.
GGGAAGTTAGAGGATTCCAGGGGAAGCTGCTGAGTCCTTGACAGGATGGCAGCTCAATGACTGGGGCCTATTTATTAATTTCTGTAGGTCAAGCATGGAAATGGCCATTTTTCACACGTTATTTCATCCATCTTAGTACATTCCTCTATCCTGATGCATAAGATAGATACTAAAATCCTTTTAAAAGTAAAAATAAACACTAGGCTAAGTAAGCTATCAAGTTCTTACATTTAAATGGTAAAAATATCAAGGTCATACATTTAAAGGGTAAAAAAACTGAAGGTAGATCCATCTCACTTCAAAACCTGTATTCCTCATACTATGTCTTACCTCTAAAAGAAGGGAATTCTTGCTCCAACTTTCTAAAGATTTTTTTTTTATTGGTCTTATTAATCTGTACCTTATCCAGTAGGAATATCGGTTTTCAAGAGGCAACTTCACCTTCCCCTGCCTGTTTTGATTCCAGAGCAGGAGCTAGAATGTGTAGTGACCAAATCAGTGATTAGGCTGATTGGATCTTCAAAATAATTGAAACAATTGCTTTGTGTATAAGGGTAATAATAGAAGCTAATTGAATTGATGACTTAATTACTTTCTTAGGAGTTTTCTTTTTAGGCTGCTGTGTATATATTTTTAGAGTTCTGCTAACTCAGATGGCAATGTACTAAGTCACCTAAGTTCACTTCACTATGTCTTCATTTGTTTATTCCCCTTTTACTTCATTCTGCAACCTGCATTGCAGGCCTCTGGTAATCAATGTTAGCTAAACCAGATGCAGTCTTTTGGTGGAAGCATATTACAGCTATTAAAAGACACAATCACATCTGTGATCTTAACCATACCTCAGTAAGTACCAGTAGAGTAATGCAAAAAATAACTTGAAGACTTTTACAACTTAAGGAAGTGTCAGATAATAGTCCATGAGATGTAACCCTTGGTTTTGGTCCTAAAGAACGATTTAAATAGAAGAATTTAGAGAGAATGGTAGCTGTTTCAGGAAAAACAGCATATTCCAAGGCAGCCAGGAGAAAAATTGTATACTTTATTTGGTGCTCACAGTTTCAGAGGTCTCAGCCACCTCCACTGCTCTGGGCCAAAAATGAGACAAAACATCATGGTGGAAGGGGATTGAGGAGGAAAGCAGCTCAGGATATGACCACCAGGAAGCAGAGCTACATAACATTTTTAATGAATGACTAGCACTTTGATAGGTCTGGATGTGGGCTATAGGAAAGGCAAGGTAAAGAATATAGAGAACTAAATGGATAATAAGCATCCCTAAAGAGTTTGTATAATTTATACAAATTAAAATAAAATAAACATTACAGTCATATATAAGTAGCTACTTCTCTCTATTAGTTAAAAGGCAATTGTCTTTCTTAAATGAGCTGAAATAAGCCCCATTTTTCAGTTTTAAGCAGTTCCGTGTGACCAAGAATATGATTTGGTGACAATTATTTCTGCTTAGACCATTGAAGTTATATGAAAGCATCCCAGAATGGATCAATAGAGTTTCAAATTGAGAAAGTAACTTGATTCAGCAATATTTAGAAGATTTCCCTCTGGGTTATCATTTTTTAATAAGTGTTCAGGAATCTAGGTCTTTGAGGCTTCAGAAAAAAAAATCTTTTAAAGTGGGTATTAGTATATTACCAGGAAAATTTAAAACTAAATGTGTTTAATATTTCATGATCAAATATTATTAAATAAAGATGCTTTATCAAAATTTGTTTAAAACTAAGGCAAGCATGAGAAATGCAACTGTTTGAGGAAATTAATATGCAGAGACTTAAAAATTAATGTAGCATATTGCTTGCTTATCTCTTTTCACAAAAACATTCCAATATCTGTGCTTTGCTCTTTATGAATTCCAATTGTGTGTGTGTGTGTGTGTGTGTATGCCAGATTTTTAATGCTTAATTTGCAAGTGCATACACAGATAGTGGATACCAGGAAATTGTGTATTAGATATAAAATGTCCTAAGAGAAACTTGAATACTACTACCCAATTTTGAAAATTCTCAACCTTATAAAACCTGTGACTGGCTAGCTCGGTTGCTTAGTCTATGAAACCTAGATGTCACTTTTATGAGGTTAAATTTTCAGTTACCTAAGCTCTGTCAATGAACTGAAAACAGCATATCAATCTATTTCACTACTTTTAGGGCTGAATTTTCCTGACCGGGTCATTAACCATAGGTTCAACTTTGGACCTTGAAAAATTAAAACTCTCTGAGCCAGATGTTTATCATCCATGGGAGAAAGGGGACTGGATATCAAGAAGGCCATCCATTTTGGCTTTATTAATCAGTTTGCTCTCTCCCTGGTTATTTGATTCTCAAGACTTTAGTGGTTAGAGAGTATCACTCCTTGTATAATAAACTAATAGTTCCCATCTTTCCCCCAAAATATATGTATTTCCCTAAAATGGATGAAAATAGGATTGTCCCTGGGAAAGTAAAAGGAGAAAAGAGCAGAGGAAGAGTCAGATTATGCTTCCTGGCATTCTTCAAAACACTCATGATTATTTCTTGAGGGAAACATTTTTTGTCTACGACTTTTCTCATGAAAGCTCTTACTAATACTAGCATGAACCAAATTGTGGAGGAATGTCAAGAAGAATATGAATATCAGTGCATGATGTGATACATTCTTTACCAAACAGAGCACTGCTCTTTCGCCCAGTGTATGTGGCAGAATAAAACTATGCAGCAGTAATATTATTTGGGGAAATATTAGTAATTTTTCCTATATTAATTAAGTAGACTTTAGTTTGCTTAAGTTTCTGTAAAACATATTTTTCCAGTGTTTTTTTTTACAGTGATTTAGATTACTTTTCCTAGTGCTTCTCTCTTTTAAATAGGTTTAATTCGATTTAGATTTTTAACTCCAGAGACATATAGTGTGGTCAATTTGACAGTGACCAAACTATGTTCAGTTTTTGTCTGTATCCAAGTGTAGGAGATTTTCAAAAGAATTATGTTTTGAGATCCTCATGGGGGTGTCTAAAACTCTAAAAAGATTATAAACTATCCCTTTATTTTATCAAAATGAACTTGAAATTAATCCTAATGCATTGCAATAATATCTGCTCTATGCTCCATGTTTTACTCAATCTATTAATTGTTCTTTCTTAAAATAAAATTTGTCTTTAATAGTTCCTTAGCTCAGAATGCTAAACCAAAATAACATAGACCAATGACTATTAAAGAAAAAATATTCAATGATGTTCATTAAAGCACAGCAAGATAGACTTTATTCCGGACCATGGCAATGGGTACAGAGACCACTACAGTGAGGATTTGCAGTAGAGGAACAATTAACTCTCAATACGGCTTGGGCAAGTGGGAATTCATAGTAAGGGGCAATGTGGGAGTCAGTAAGCAGAAATTTGCTGAGAGGGAACATCAGGGGAAAAGGGCATTTAGGCTTAGCAGACCGAACAGGATGGTTTTTGAAAAAAGGCTAGGAAGATTCAATTTCACTCTGGGAATAGTGAAGAATGAGGAGCCTGATCAGATATTGAGGATGATCAGATATTGATCATTCTAAACGAACTCAATAGCATTCTTTTGCTAAAGCTGGCTTTTGCAAACAAATAAAAAATTTCAAAAGACTGACTACTTCAGCCAATCAACAAGTATTTATCACTGCTTAAGAAGTTGACATTTGTTTTCCATAGTTCTCGGCTGGGAAGTCTAAGGTAGAGGAACTTGCAGACTTAGTCTTCCTGGTATACCAACAGCCGCCTTCTTGGGTGCCTACGTGGCCCTTGCTTAGTGTGACCCCACTGAGAGAGCACTCCAGTGTCTTTTCCTGTAAACACACTAATGCCATCAAGGGGCTGCACCCTGGTGACCTCATCTAAATCTAATCTATTTTTGAAGACCCTACCTTCAAATACTATCATATTGGGCTGAGGATTCAACATGAATTTGAGGAGTTACACAAACACTCCATAACAGGATAGAATCAACACTGCTAGTATTTTTTAAAAAGAGATTTATACGCAATTGGATAAAGCATGTTATGTTTCTAGATACTCATTTCTTATTAATCCAATAGCCTTTTCTTGCCTCTGTGAAGGAGAGCATTAATTGAATTTATACAGATTATTTGGCCTCTGTTCAAATATTTGTTTAAATTGCTTCTTTAATATTGATTTGAATTTTCTATTTGTGTCAGTTCACTATTAGAATAAGTAGGTAAGGCCAGGCAGAGTCTTTTACAAGTCTAGAACCCACAGATTAATATAACCTATGAGAAAACAAAATTGCTTCACAATTAGAGATAGGTAAGGGGGGGGCAGAATATAAAGACTATACAGGTTAGGAGGGACCTGTATTGAGGAGAGATGGGGCTTCCTAGTTAACTCTATGTGTTTCCATTAGACTAGAAACACATTGTGTTTGGAACAAGTGCTTTGGAAATTTTTTATTACCTTTTTCACACACACAAAAATAGGTAAGTAAGGTTACATTGGTATTAACTGTATAGAATTTTCATAATTAACATATGAAAATGTATTTTACACAACTTTAAAATTCTCTATAAATGTGTCAACTGTTTTCCTGAAAACAGAAAATAGATCATGATTTATAAATGTATTACAGAGTAAAATTCTTGGTTTAGAGTCTTAATTTTTTTTTAAATTAAGTTGGATAGATGTGGATTTGTTTTCTGAAGTAAAGCAGTTTTATCTTGGCAATTAGGAAATATGTAACTTTATCAGTGGAATGCATCAATTAAGAACTCTACATATTTAAAAAATTGCATAAGTCTTATGGAACAGAAAATAAATATAAATATAACAGATTTTGGTAAAGATTAAATGTGCTATAGTGTTAAATACAACATCTTATTTAGCCTGTGAGAAAAATACAATGTGCACATTCCTATCTCTCTGGAGTCTTACCCTGGAATGAAAGCATAAATGTTATAATTGGACACCGAGCTGATGTTCTTCTCTAATAGATCTGGTCTCCAGAAGGCTCACAATCTCTAACACGCATTTCTTTTTTCATGCATTGTGATTTTTTGGTTGCTATTTTGGGAGTGGATCTTGTATAATGTTGGGTCACTTTAATGGCTGTTTTTAATATGGTAAGACAGAGTGGAACACTGAATTCTGCCCATTGAGCTTATTTTATTATCACAAAAGGGAACAGATTTTGTTTGTCTCCCCCAAAACCCTTTAGTAAATTATTTTTGTAGTTTGACTTTTTGTTTTAATAATACAAAACACTAGTCTGAGTAGGTTTGGGTTGCTCTAAAATATTACTGTAGACTGGGTAGCTTATAGACAATAGAAATTTATTTCCTATAGTTTTGGGGCCTAGAAGTCTGTGATCAAGAGGCCAGAGTGATCACATCCTTATAAGGTATCTCCTGGTTCAGAGACTAGTCTTCTTACTATGCCCTCACACGCAGGAGAGAAGGGTCTTTCCTGACACTCTTTTATAAAGCACCTATTCTGTTCATGAAGACTCTGCACTCATGACCTATCATTTTCCAAACACCACATCTCTCAACACCATCATTCTGTCTGGGAATCAGGATTTCAACTCCAAAACTCTGGAGGACACAAAATTGAGAACTTGGCAGCACTTTCAACCATTTCTGGATTTATATGCTTTATGGTCTAGATACCTTCTCATTCGATGTCTCCTCTCAAAATGTGCCATTGAGAAATAAATTTTGTATTCCAAATAAGATCAGAGCAAAATCTAGAGGCCTACATTTATCTTTAATCAAAGTGTCATTTGGTACACTTACTTAGATCTGTAGCCAACTAAAATTACTACATGTTACATATAAACTAGTGCTAAACTACTTCTAAAAGGAAGGATATTTACAAAACTAGTGTTTTACCTGCACCTGAAATTAACTTTATTTTCATTAAAACTATGTTTCCATATTTTATCCTTCTTTAGATGTTATAGAATGTTAGACTTAATTCATATGCATTAACTATAATCAAAAGTAACTACCACAGTTTCAGCACCATTATGAAAACATAGATAACCAGGGCGGAAGTAGACTTCAAACAGATCAGCAAGCTTCCCCTTATTCTGCAGTGTAGTCAATCAATCAGGCACTGGTAGGGAAGCGGGGAGAGCTCATTTTCTGAGTAGAAACATGTTACAGAGGGGCTCTGAGTTTTATAGTTTACAAAGAGAGTGAATTAATCATTGGAGACTGAGGCAGAATCTGTAGGTCTGGGCAGTCAGGGAAAAAGTTGCAAAAAGCCTGGAACTCATTGTCATTAGAAAAAGCACAGAACTTGATATTCACTGGTTATCTTCTTCTTCTAGGACCCATTGTTACTCAGAGCTTCACTATTTGTTTCTCTCCTTCCAGGACTTACTGGCAATAGGAATGGGTAAAAGTCCAGGGGCCAGTATTTCAGTATTTGCCTCCTCCCTTCAGGAAATGTTGTGGTTGGTTAGGGATGGATTTTGGTCGTGATACTGGGGATGAACCCAGGAAGGGATGAAAAGTTTCCTCCTTTTCCTTCAAGGCCCAATGTTACTGGGAAAGGATTTACTGGGAGAGAATTAATGATTGCCTTCTTCCTCCATTTTCCTCTGGGTCAGACAGTTTTGGTGGGAGGTTGTCATTTCACTGTCCTGGGACTTGTCATTTTCCATATATTAAATTAACTATTCCTCCCAATATTATCTCTTAAAACAGTTTGTGTGTGTGTGTATGTGTGTAAGTGAGTGTGTTTGTGTGTGTATGTGTGTGAGTGTGTTTGTGAGTGTGTGTGTGTATGTGTGTATCATCCCATAGCATTTTTCCTGTCTTTGATCAGTGTCTCTAGAAACATGTCTTCACATGGAGATCAACCTATTAATTGTCACTTTGGGGATTTAGGTATTAAATCAGCTAGCTCTTTTATCTTGTCCTAATAGATATGCCTTAAAATTGACAAATGTTTTATTAAACTCAAGATGATGTGGTTTTCTAATATAATAGATCATAATAGAAAAAAATGAAGATTTTTAGATGACCTTCTTAAGAAGTTCATACTAGCACTAAATAGACACTCTCTTCTTTTAAAACATAAAATTTCTCTAAAAACTATCATCTGTATCACTCATAACACTGTCTTAAGAATCTGATCCAAACATACAACGAGAATGTCTATACCCAAGAGCAAGTTGAGTAAAACCCAGAGGGGCAATTTAGAAATCATATAATTGGGCTATTTCCTACTTTGCAGGAGGTTTTGGTGAAACTGCCATCAGGTACTGTATAAGTCAGCATTCCAGCCAGAAATGATGGATTCAGATCTTCCCCATTGGAATTGTTTCCTTAGTTTATTCAACTAATTATTTATGTTGCTTTATTGAATCTGTTAAAATAACAGATGAAAAAAAAAAAAAAAACCTTATACTTATAGACCATTCCACAACTTAAGTGACAAAGTCAGGGATCAATTAAAGGTGAATCTGAATCCAAAATCATACTGTTTTACTTATAAGCTGTCTGAATTTCTGCCTTTTCATTTATGAAACAAGGACGATGCAATAAATGCTATCTAAAATTCCTTCAATCTCTAACATTCAATTCAATTTCATTCTAAATATTAATGGTGATATGAACCTTATGTATTGTAGAGAGAACTACTTGTAAATTTGCCCTATTTTGAAGCAATTCTGTTCTTCCTTTGTAAATGACCAAATGTCAAGAATAAGTAGTTCTATCTCTGTCTTTTTCTTTCTTTCTTTATTTTATGTATATATCAGACATTCTAAACACAAAGTGGAGACTGCAAAAAAACTCCACTCTGGGATACACCTTCAAAACAATTTAGCCACTTTGAAATGTAAATTTGATAAGCAAAAGCACGACTGAAACAGCTACTGTACTTCTTGCAGAGCCTTAAGCAGGTGCAAATGAGTTCACTTTGTGATAAGAACCTGCATCTGTTGGAGAGCAGCATTTGGAAGTAGCCTGTTAGCGAATTCTAAGATATCTAAAATGAGAAGAACATATTAAATTGCAAAGAGAGATTTGAAGTGATATCTATGTATTGATGCACATCTGTAATCATGGGTTAAAGTTTGTATAGCCTAAGGCATCCCTGCTATTTTCGATTACTGATATCACCTCTTCAGTTTTACCATGCCAATCAACACCTGCACTGTCAGAATTCTCTTGTATGGAGATCTTATATATCTGTCTGGTCACATCCTTCTCTTGTACAGGAAAACTCCCTATATGATCTAATACTAGATTCTAGGAATTTCTATAGATAAATAACCATTGACTGATTATATATTGATCTTTTTCTTGATAGTAGGTTTTGAATTGTTTAAAATTTAGTAAATTTTAAACCATTGGTTTTAAACAAAATATTACAATTTAATTTAATTTATTCTCTATAATGAAAAAGCCTTCAATTATATGATAACCATTTAACATCATTCTTTGATGACTTTTATTTAATTTTCCTTTAGAGAGGGAAGTTTCATTTATAATTCTGCAGATTTTATTAGAGTAAGAATCAATATGTAATATTTTAAGCCAAGGTCTGAGTTAGAATTCCTACAAAGAACATTGCTTTTTTTATAGTGATCCAGCAATAAAACAAAACAAAATAAACAAAAATAGAAATAAACCCTTCAGTTTCCTTAACGGAGCATATTAAGTGAGTAAAAAATTCTCATATGCTATATTTTATTAATTTTCCAATATAAAGGACACTAGGAATATTCAGAGATGAAAGGTTTAAAGAAAGTACAGAAATAATTTTTACTGATTGTTTCTTAAATAAAATAGTAAGAAAATTGCTATGTTCATACTACTGCAGAAATTATAGCTGTTGGCCATAAATATTTATCAAGACTATCAATTAGTTTAATATTAAAAAATACTTGGCAATAGGCACAGAAGAAGTACTAATTATCCACAAAAAATATTGACCTTAACAATTTACAGTGCTGAAAATGTAGAAACCACCTGAATACTGGCCTAGTGTAGGTACTATTATTTCCCCATTTTCATAGAAAAGAAACTGAGATTTATTTGAATAATTTTGGCAAAGTCCATAAAAAATATAAATTGTCACGTTGTCTATTGAAGATAAGCTGAATTGACTCAAATCCTTGCTCTAACTGCTACAAGTATATTGATGGTCTGTGTAGATGCCGCAGTCCGGCTGCAGCAAAATTATCGGGGGTGACGAGGTACTTGTGTAGATTGATACAGCAGGAGTGGGAGCCATTTATTGTAGGACAGGAGGGGTATATATACATTCCACACAGCTTATCTTAATTAACATAAACTAGATACAGCAGTCAACCAATAAGGAATCTCCACACTTAATGGCTCGCTGGGGTTACTTCACAAACCACTCCCTCTGGCAAAATGCCAGGCGCCATCTTGACTTGTTTACAGACATTAACATGTAGGTTTTGGCAGATGGTAAACAATATGTATTGCATGAGAATATTAATATACCTTGGTGAATCTAGGAATGACTTCGAGGTTTATAATACAATACTATAACTTTATCAGGAAACATAAGTATAAAGTCATAAATGATGCTCTTTTTTCCAGTCTGCAATCTAATTTTCATATGTTATATATTAGAAATACTTTCATTTATGTCTTGAACTTATTAACAGAAACACCAGGTGATGAACTATGAATTTCTAGGTGCCTGATTATGTGCAAATATTTACCTATTTGAACATAATCTAAAGGTATAACAAGTTATACACATATTGAAATGACTTGTACTTTGGTAGACTTATCCCCACAAGAAAACATGGAGCGTATGAGAACTATGTTCTGATTAAACTTAACACTTTTTCACACTTTTTAAACAAATATGGAAGAATTACCAATACAGAGAGGGTGAACTTGTTAAAAAATATATTAAACCAGCATAATTATAAAAAAATTTAAAATAACTTCTTCTATACCTTTCTCTACCCTCTACTCACCAATTTTTTCAAAAAGTAAACGCAAAAAGATTAGGAAATGTTGCATACATAGTTTATATTTTGGTGATTAAATATTTTGGCTTTTTAAATTTCAAGGTTTATATCTATCTTATAGCATAGCCTTAGCTTATTCCTTTCTTATCTTACCCTTGCTTACCATTTACATTTAGATAATAGCTTACATATTTGAGAATTAAAATTCAGCCTTTCCTTTTATAAGTCTTATACTACTTCATTTCTTGATGAATTTTTGCTGGTTATTTTTGTTTTGCATTTCCCAAGTCTAAGTCAAAATAATATGAAGGTTTTTAAATAATATGACAATTCTAGGAAATAGCTACTTGTATTCTTTTATGATTCTATTGAGAAAAAAAAGCAAACCTATGAATAGGGTAAGAACATCTGTTCTAGGAACCAGCTTGCCTGATTTGGGAAGTTAATACTCATGCTTTGAGATGAATTGCATTTCTGGTACTGATTTTTTCAATCACAGTGAAAGGACTCAAGCTTATATCATCTATTTAGACATTGGAGCAGATTCTGATGTTTCATGGGAAGATGCAGGAACTGAAGTCACAGCTCTACCTCTATGGCACTTACCTCCAGCCTTGTCATCAATGTGTGATCTTATAGAGTATGGAAGCAACCAATGCTGAAGACCTTCATAGACTCAGTGTCCACACTAGTTGTGTAATTTCTCTCTGTGTTTTGCAGGGATGATGCCTGGGAGAAGACTGTCAGATCACCCTTAGCCACACTGACTTGGGTATGGCAAGATAGTCTGGGTGTTACTCACCCCCTAAATCATTGGCTGGGGGATTTTCACCCCTTTTCTTTGTTGTGAAACATCCACCAAGGTTATCTCAGGATTAATTCATGGCTAAATGTAGGTGCAATTCTTCTTAACTGAGCTGTGGTTGTAGTTCAGGGCAGAACACCCACCCCATATGTGTAAATTCCCAGATTTAACCCCCAGGACCATGAAGAAAAACATACAGAAATATAATAAAAACATTAGCAGCAACTAGCACTACTGCAAAGAAGATGGACAAAAGCAATATAGAACAAAAAAAAAAAGCTCAAAACCATAATGAAAATAAAATTTAGAAACAAGGGAAAAGATAAGAAATAATCAAAATTGAAAAGAGGAGGAAAGAGGAATAAAACATGAAAGTAGGTGCAAAGTTAAGCAAAGGAAAAAAGGAGAGAGAATAAAGAGAAAAGAAGAGTGTAATAAATAAAAATCAGCAACAACAAACTACTAATAGAAAACAAAAATTTCCTCCCTGCAGAGGTACTTGAATGAAGGGGTGAGAGTGAAGCATACAACCTACGTTGATCAAAGATTTTCTCCAAATCTTGGTCTGCACCCCATGCACAGAGCCATGTCTGGATGTTACTCAACCACTATTCTTACCTATTCTTTCCTTGGTGGTGGTGCTCACCTGATGATTAAGGAGCGAGTGATTTGTAGCTGAAGCTAGTTGGAACCTTACAGTTGCTTTGCTTTGCTTGATGGATCAATTGGGGTTCCTCAAGTAAATATTTCCTCCAGAACTTTCCAGGATGAGCACTAAGGGCAGAGCTAACACAGGCTCTGCAGCTTGTCAGCCAGCTAGCAAGTAATGCAGAACTCCCCAACGATTCTCTCTGGAGCTTTTGGGGCTATGTACTCTGAGGACAGGGAAAATGCCAGCCCTGTAGCATATATCAGAGCTAGCACGCTAGCTATGTAGCATATGAAAACTTTCTCTCCTGAGCCTTTTTCTATGCACTTCAAAGGTGGAACTAAGGAGGCTTGCAGATTGTCAGAGAGCAGAATACAGAACTCTCTAAAGATCCCCCTGGAGCATTTTAGACTGTGCACTCAGAACACTGGGGCTCTTGCCATCATTGTGGCTTATTCCCAGATGCCCCCAGGTGTGGAAAGAGGCTATGGAATGACAAATGAACACTTGGGGAGGAAGGAAGAAGGACCCACGGAATCCTCCATCAATGATTCTATTGTTCCCAGACTTGGCTCCCAGTGAAATTACACATGACTTTTCACTCCTCTGGGCTGGATTCCTGAAGCCACTTCCACTCCCTGCTATATTGCAGTCTGGATTTCCAACACAGAATTCTCCCAGAGTCTATATCAGAGTCTCTCCCCAAGGCAGACCAACATTCAAGGGGGTTACCCACTGAGCCAATTCAGTGGTTCCAGGGACAGGAAAAAGCAAGGGCCTTTGACTCCTCAAATTATAAGCTCTGACAACAGTGTAAGGTCAGGCAGTGATAACCAAAAGGAGGCAGATCAAAAAGGCTGCTGAAGGAGGATTTATTGAGATTTCGCTCTGGGCCAGACCCTCCAGACTATCAGGGCTGTTCAGGAAGAAGCGCACGGGGCTCAGCCAGACTAGAACTTTTATTGGACTTAGGGCAGGAAGGGAGGGCTTGAGACAGGAAAAGAGAGGTTTTTAGAATCCCTTGCCCTACTGGGGTTGGTCAGGGGAGCTTGCTGAGATTCAGGATTGGTTAGGAGACCCCGCTGATTGACAGGTGGTTCTGTCCAGGCCTGATTGGTAGTTCTTTTGTGCACATGGGTTGCTTGGTGCTTTGTTCCTCAGCCCACCTCAAAGTGACCTAACAAACAGGACCCTTCTCATAAGGTCTCCTGGTTACAGCACCAGCAGAATACACTGGAAAGTGCAGAGAACTTCCCCAGAGTCAGCTCCCTAAGATCTCTTATCTGTTCACACTTTGTCTGCAGGGTGTCAAATCCTGTAAAGGTGGAGCTCACTGGGATGGGGCTTTCCCTCATACTGACACAGCCCCCCACTCTGGCCCCAGGGTAACCTGTTTCCTCATGCTATGCTGCTGTGCAATCCCAGCTGGGGTATTCTTCTTTTGTCTTCTGTCCTGTTTTGCCACTATCCCAGATATTTGGGTTTAGGTTCTTCTGTCTCTGCACTATTGGATCCCAGCAGTCTCCCATGGTCCCTTACTCAACAAGCAGCTACATTCCTTATGTTTTTGATTCTATCTCATGGAGAAGCTGAGTGCTTCTAATCTACTACCTTGGATCTCCCAAGAGTTTTTAAATGAAAAGCAACTTCAGCAATAAAACTCTAACGTCATAGAACCATGCATTTCCTTATAGCCTTTCTACTCCTTTGTGATTTCTTTTTTCCTACCTATTCTCACCTTTTCCCATAAATAGAGGATTCCCCTAGTTATTTACCTCTTTTTCTCTTAAATACATCCACAGACTAACATTCTATCTAACAGGAGCAAAAAAAAAAAAGTTTTTTCTCCATGAATATACATTAAAGTGGAGTGAAGGACTCCCTCCCACCAATTCGACTGCCAGTGTTCACTGTCTAATAGAATATTGAATTATTCTCTTCAAGGCTCCCTGTTTAAAAATCAATGTTCTGCTAGACCGAGTGGACTGACAGTAGTGTAATGCTTGCTGGACCAACAACCAGATGCCCCTGTTATTGGAATCCAAGGCCGATGATGAGAGGGAAATAAAGAAGAAAAAAAAATTAAAAATATATGTTTCATTTAGAGTCATGAGGACTTTTTATATTTTTCTGGGAAAGGAAAACTATAGCACACGCTCAAGAGGATATTAATTCAAATAAAAAGGATTAAAACTATCTCTTAATTACTTTTAAGGCTGGATGAACTTGGCCATATTTGGAGTTTATTGAGTATCTCAAATGTTTTCTCAAATGTCTAAAGCTTTTTTAAAATTTTTTATTTTTAAAGCTCTCTCAGCTTCCTTTGTTCTACTGATATTGCATAATTCATGATAAATCCAAGGGAAAATATTTTAATTTGATTTGCAACTAAGAAAACATTTGGCTTTATGATTTTTTCTACTAATGTTTGAGGTTTCATTTGAAACCAAGGTTTAAGTCTTCTAGAAGTGTTATGTGTAATAAAATGTAATTTATTTTCAGGAAATAAATATATATTTTGCTATGTGAATGTTATATTTATTTTCAACAATGGGAAAAAAAGATTCTTAAAGAGTATACATTATGCATGCCTCACTTGTACTATTTAAGACATAATTTATTGATATGAATGAGTGCAAGGCTGCCTTTCCAAATATTTCCAATTGTTTAAACATTCATGCAATGTTTTAAATAAAAGTTTATTTAAATTAATTTCTCTTTCATACCAGCATTTTGGAATACATTGTTTTTTAAATATTTTCTTAGTTTTTAAAGTATAAACACAAATAATATTTTTAAAAGTATGTACATGTTGGACCTAAATTTTATGTATGTTGAATTTAACAGCAAGTTCAAGTAAAATTATAACCATAAATAAATTAATTTCTATCTTTTAATTTATATATACTCACATACATAATTTTCCAAACACCATAAAGAAGAGTGGCTTTCAGTATGGCTGAAAAGACAGCTTATTATCCTATACTCAGGCCTCTTGCAAAAACTATTCATCTACAATCAACCCATTTTAATCGTTTTTTCTTCTTTTTCTTTTGGGACTTATTTGTAAAATATATTCAATGATCAAAATAGTTTGAAAACACTTTTGTTTAAACAGAGTCATCCCACCCATGAATATAGCAATCCACAGTGTCTTCCTGTTGCTGGGGCTTTCCAACTCCAGGCATTATTTTGCAAATTTCAACAGAAGATATTTGTCACAGGCCATCAAAACAGCATTAAGTACTCATTTTCAGTTGTATAGCGAAATATCATTTTTACTAATTTTCCCACTAATGTACCCTGAAGTACTTTATCTAGTCCAATATTTTTTCAGAAGAGAGATATTATGTTTCATCTAAAAATACAGTCTCATCCTTGGGGACATCAAAAGTTTAAAATCAATTTAACTGTGGTTGGTGAATATATTTCTGAGAGAAATTTTTATTTTTTTTTCATTTGTGATCATTATATATTCATCCCCACCAGGAGGCATCCCTGGCCTTGAAGTTAGGATAGTTTCATCTGAGCACTAAACCAAATTTTCTTAGATTTGTTCTGCCACTTGAACATAGAAACCTTTGGATCTGCTATGAATGGTATATGGCATAAGATTCCAAAATCCATTTTTAAACTCTTACAATCTCACTAGAGAGAATATGTATTTAAGTACCACTGAGTTTCTTTAACACATTTGAAGCCAAGATGTGTTAAGGTTTGAGGAAGTTAAAGGAAGTTGACAGAGTGCTTTTGACTTCTTTTTTTTTTTTTTTTTAAAGTATGTTTCATTAGATTCAGGGAACATAACCTTATTATTTTATTCAAGCAGGATCTTTTCACCTTATTCCATATAATTTCTACATTTGCTTTTCAAGAAATTCCATTTTTAAGACTCTGGTGCTTTGATAATGTCATTGTTTTGCTTTCTTGTTTTTAATTGCAGTATAGGAATGACATCAAAAGCAAACACAGAAGCTTTGAAATGATTAATGATATGTTCATAACTGCCAAAGATATAGAAGTCCAGGAGAAATAGTTGCAATGTCTCTGTTAATGTGTGCCATTACAAAGATAGCCATTAAAATGCTGATATCTGACCTATATTTTTCTACTTTCTTCTTTTTTTAAAAGTGGCTCTTTCCTCACATCTTTGTGCTCTTTCTTCACATCTTTGAGTCTTAGATTCTTCTTATTTATGACAATTTCTTTGTACCTCCTCTATGCTATAATTTTGGGGTCTTTTCTGAGTTAGTTTTCACTTCCTAAATTTAAAACACATCATGATATCTCTTGCTGCTTTTCCAGAAAGGCATATTTTATTTGACCACATACTGTTCCAGACAGATTCAAGGAAACTTGCAACTGCTGAAAACATTTACTACTCTTTGATTGCTATTTGCAGTTGGAGGCAACTGTCTCCTTGCATCCTGTTTCCACACAACTCAGTGAAAATTAAAATTGACAGAAACAATTTCTAAAAAGAAAGTGGAAAAAATGAACAAAGGAGTTGAAAACATATATCCTCTTCTCTTACATTAAGCCTCCTGTACATTTTTGTAAGTTAGTTTCTATTTTAATGATATTTCAAATGTATAAAGTGCACCCATTCAAATTACAAAAAGGAAATCATATAAAATCTTTTATTTTGAATGATAAGACAAAAGGCTCCTTGAGATAGTGTATTGTGTATAGGCTCTATGGGAGTCAATTGATTCTCAAAACTATAGTGACAAGTGGTAAAATCAATGGACACAAATTGAATTGAAAAAGAGTTTTAAGATCACAGTGCATTAAAACCTGCAAAATACCTTGTTTGCCATGGTTTTGCCAATGGTATAGGTCAAATAATGTGTAAACCATTATAACTGATAAGACAGCAATAATCTTTTCATAATAATGTAAAATAAATTTTGAGAGGTAAATTTCATGCTTAAGTTTTCATGTCCAGATAGTATTTCTTCCATTAAAAACATAGACTGTTGGGGGCCATGAATGAATTATGGGTTTGTTTGAGCCGTCTCAAGGCAGGAGTGTTGCTCTTCTGAGAACTCTTCTTAGAACTCTTGGTGAAATCGTGATCGGAAGTCTCCTGCTCTGTGGCTCCTATAGCCCTAGTTCAAACGCAGCAGCTCAGAAGTAGAGGAGGTGGGTGTAACCTGCTAAGCCCCAACCAAATTGTTTTTACCATCTTCTTCCTGTATTCCCCAGGAAGTTCTTCATTTTCTGAATCCCATTGGTGTTCCTATCCATATAAATAAGGAATGTGGGCTCCATTTTGTGGCTAGATCCAGTTCCTACCATAACTGGTCCCCATCAAACCTGCTATTCAACTGTTTTCATGTCTTTTGTCTTATTTCTTAATATTTATTTTGATTTTTATTTTCTCAGCTTGCTCACAGTCTGTGTACAGAGAACTGTTTAGTGTTGTACAGGTCATAGCAATAGAGGTTGCAAGGTGGCACTCCCATGGGGTAGTCTACAACAAATTTTGCATCAGTTTGTCATGCACAGTATATTAAACTTAAGAAATTTTACCCATTTTTTTTTTCTGGATATTCTGTGTTACTTGAGAAATAAATGACAGAATACTGGATTCTCATTCTTCCAAGGCAATGTTGGCTGCAACCAAGTTGTTCTTGCCTTCTTTTCATAGAATGTATGTATTTCATTAAATTTTCCATAACCTTCTCCACTCCTTACTATTTCACAGCTGACTGACTTCACTCATTCATATCAACTGCCTGGCCTTCCAAGCATTTATTTTGCAATTCCTTGTCTAAAAGATCTGGGTTTATTGAAGTCCTTAATCTTAAAGTGTATTGGGTATGCCAGGCCACCCTGTGGCCTATTTATGGGACTATTCCCAGATGGACTCAGGATGGTGTATTGAAGGTAATGATTTTGAACCCTGATTACTCCCAATATTCTATCCAATTATATATGGTTTATAATATTTATTTTGCTAAAGCAAAATGAAATTACAGGATAATATAATTTACTTATGCACATAGTACTGTCCTCAGAACTCTGCAGAGGAATTAAAGGAGTATAGAGTAAGTGCTGAGTCATAATTATGTAAGAAGATCTAATGAAGTGGTTAGTTGTACATCTGTAAAGAGTTGTACTGTGAATGTGTGAGCTATTAATTTAGACTAAGGAAGTTGTGCAGCTTTGATGAACCTAATGGCAAAAAGGCACGTAGTGATGTGATTTTCTGACATGTTTGATATAATAAAGAATCCTTGGCAAAGTTTGAAACAAAACAAAATACAGTTTTTCATTTATATACATAGTAGAAAAATTTATATGACTAAATGTAATTAAAGCCACAAAGATACTTGCCGTAGTCTGGCTGGGTTAAATAACCCAGAGGTGACAAGCAACTTGAAGGTTGAAGCAGGAACTACTTTATTGCGAGTGAACTCAGCAGGAACTGAGAACTCAAAGTAGCAGGCACCAAAGATAGCAGGAGCCGCTTCTCTGCCAGATTGCAGAGGTACTTATACCCAACTAATTACACACAGCTTAACTTAATTGACATCATCTAGACACAGCAGTCAGTCATTAAGGAATCCTCATCATCTTAATGGCTCATTGGTGTTGGCTCAGAAACCACTCCTCCTAGCATACTGCCAGGCGCCATCTTAACTTGGTTGTGGCCCTCATCAGATACTAGTTTGAGTAGATGAGACAAAATATGATTAAGTCCTACTTGGGTTCACTGAAAAACTGCAGACCCTTGCTTATGAATATTTGTTATCTGGGGATGAGTCAGAAAATCAGATGATGTCTGAAAAAATAGTTCTTCTCTGAAATATTTTCCTTCTGTTCAGAGGATACCAAACAACCACAAACATACCAAACTCTGCCCCAACTAAATAAATGACAATAGTGCCATTAGTTGTTGTGCCAATGTAGACAAAATTACATGTCTCCAAAATGAATTCAAGAGGATATTATTGGATGAGGAAAAACCATTGTCTAATATTAGGAATGTTCCAGAATTACTGGGCATAGATGACCTGGAATGTAAATGGTCGATCTTTTAAGTTTGAATTGACAGAGAAGAAGCATATGTAGTTTGCAAAAGTTTGCCAAAGAATAACATTGATGGATTTGCAGAAACATTCTACTCTTTAACCCAATGATTTATAATATCTGTTCTCGAGTAATTTCTAACAATTTTTGAAGTCCTTTATCGTGACCGAGATAATTCTGTGAAGTCTTCAGAGAAATTTAAAAATAAATATTACAATTTTTGTATGTGGTATATACTAAAAAGTAAAAAGAAAAAAATATAAGCAAAATGCTTAATATTAGGAAAGACTATTAGTGTATATAAATTTAATTCCATCTTTAGTAATAAACACATACAAAGTAATTTTAACTTTTCACTTATTTAACAACTAACACAAATACTTTATTTGAAATCTGATTTATAAATATAAATGTAAAAATTATATAAAAAAATTATCTCAGGTTTAATTTGAGGATTACATGTAGATTGAAATTTAATTGCTTATATCAAAATAAAGTATATACTGATTTTCAGATATATTTTATTTTTTTAATATTTTAAAGTTGTTGATGGACCTTTATTTTATGTATTTGTATGTGGTGCCGAGAATTGAGCCCAGTGCCTTATGCATGCCAGGCAAGCACGCTACCCCTGAGCCACAACCCCAGCCCCTTCAGATCTATTTTAGAAATCTAACACTTTGCTCTAAAATAAGATTTATATTTTTGTATTTTGCTGCTTTTTGTTTATAAGTGAGTAACAAGAAATATTTAGAAAATCACCAGCACTTCACAAATACTATATTCTAAATATGGATAGACTTAAGTCATATAAATTAAAAAAAATAGATATAATACTAACTCCTTTTTTCCTCTGCATTTATGAGGTATAATAGACTTTTTCATGTGCCATTGAATTTTGAGTTTATAAATACCATTTATGACCTAGTTAAGATTATCTTGAGACAAATGTTCAAAATCTTAGCATTTCATGTTTCTCTTTATTTAACTTGTTTTGTAATATCAGTGTTTTTTTATGTTATAAGCAATGGTATTCTTGCAATGTAGAGTAAATAATATATGACCAACAAGAACAAAGTTATCTAACAGAGAAAATACCTCTAACAGATTCATTTGTATAAGGAACTATCTGAATATATTGTGCATATCAATCTGCTCTTCAGAAATCCCAGCTATACCCCCTTAATATACACTCCATGAATTATAAATTTGTCACTGATTCTGTTTCAAGGAAAAATAATCAGAATTTGTAATTTAAAATAATAGAAAAAATCTTCCTGTTCTCTACTCACTGCCACAACTAACAACTCTAAGAAATTAAAAATCTTTCTCTAAATTTATCTTATAAATCCGGTTTTGGATAATTGTTTGTAATCAGGATCAGAAATACTTTAAAATCATCAAAATACAATTTGACATTTGTGTTATGACTTTTATCTCATCCTTTACCGTATTTTTAGGTGCATTGTAACAATCTAAAGCACAGGGACAATGGAGAAATTGTCTTTGACTAGTCTATAAAGAAAAGAAAAAAGAAAAAAAAAAAACCTCAAGTCTTAGAAAAAAAGCATGGGTTTTTAAATTTCTAGTTTCCATTTTGCTCTTCTCTTTTGGTTGGTATCAACAGTGCCATCTGAATATATTTATCATCTGAGATCAGTGAGCAACAGTGCATTCATCTTTAAATAACAAAGACCTAATGTATATTTAATGTATTCATTTGGAATTTAGTATCACTCTACCTAAAATACTGTTTTATACTCTTGAATACATTGGCATTTCCTAAAATGTTCACAATAATGTTTTGATGCTCTTCAAGAAATTTTCAACTCTATGGAAAGGCGAATTCTACCTTCCCTTTGAACTTTGGCCTTTGTGACTGCCTTAGCAAATAGGATTTCTGGAAATGATGCTGTGAGAACTCTAGCATGAAGTCAGGTGGTGACATGCATTCTACTTGGCTCTCACACTCTTGGAACACTCATTTTTCCACCCAGTCACCACATTATGAGGAAGTCCAGGCTGCTTGGAGTCCTTTGCAGCCAATAGCCTTAACCAACACCTTTGCCATGGATCAACATAACCTGGCTCCAGCCTTCCAGCTGCCTCACTTAACAGTATGGATCAGAGTTGAGCTATGTCTCTACTAAGCCCACCCAAATTACTGAGGAATAGAGGGGATAAAGTGGAGACCAGGAGAATTGGAAAAAGTGACTCATCTTTTTTTCTTATTGCCCCTTCTAATATGCAAACATTCATTAGTTTCAAATGCTATATATTGTGGGGAGTGGGGAGGAAAAAAATCAATCTCTATGCTATTGTTTGACAGTTTGTGTCCCCTCCAAAATTTATTTTGAAACTTAATCTCCAATGTAGCATTATTAAGAGATGGGGCCTTTTAGGAGGTAATTAGTCTAGGAGGATCTCACCCTCCTGGATTGCTTAGTGTCTTTTGAAATAATTTGAGGTAGGGAATTTGCCATTTCTATCTCTCTGCCAGGTGAAGACGCAGTGTCACCTCCAGGGGCAGCTGTATTAGGTAGCTTCTTGGAAAGAGAGATGGGGCCCTCACCAGCACCAAATCCTGTGGGTACCAATACTGGACTTCTCAGTCTCCAGAATTGTAAAAAGTAAATTTCTGTGGTTAATAAATTACCCAATTTAAAGTATTTTGTTTCAACAGCAGTAAAGTACTAGGAAACACTTACTGTATTATTTTAGTTTATTGTTTCTCATTGCCAGGGATTGAACCAAGTCTTCACACATGCTAGGCAATCACTCCACCACTGAGCTCATATCTAGTCCCAGACATCCTATTTTTCATTTCTGTTATAAAATCCCTGCTAAAGTTTCACCTATTTCTGTGAATTATATATTCATGACACAAGACACCCTATATCTGAGATACTACCTAGAAGATGCAATCAACTACTGACTCTTTTCTGTCATAAAATTCTTAAACTAATGTGTTTTTACTATAATCAAAATATAGAGGGCCTCTGAAAATCTATTTCTAAAAGAATTATGATCAAAATCATTTAATGAATTCCAAACTCAAGATATATATTTCTGACAAACTTTGAATAACAGCAAAATATATAAATTAAATTAAGTAATTTTAATTGGTCTTTCTAATCAATTTTGGATATTTTTATATGCTGTTTTTATTTTGTTTCCTAATCCTGGGAAGTGTCTTTATGTTGAAATGAACATCTTTAAGATTAATAATAATTGATTTTCATTTATCATTTGCTTGGAGTAGAACATTTTCTTCCTATCATATTTATTAAGAGAATTACAAAATGATGATGCTTTGCAATAATTAATTCATTATTACTTTTTAAATGAAAAATATTCAACATTTCTCTCCTGAGGATATTGTGAAGTCATTTACTTTTCACCATCTTTGAATCCTTCTGTACAAAGGTTTATAAAGTATGCTATACCATTGTGATTCTTTTATCCCTCTCTAAGCTGTCATCTTAGTTGTCAGTTTTCCTCTGGGAAGGTGTTCTAAAGATGTTTTACAGAGCATCATAGTAGGGCTTTAAACCAAGTGTCTAAAACCATTCTCTAGGAACACAGGGTAAATTGGGTTACATTGGAATGACAGTGTATTCATTTGCAAGTCCCCTGACACAGTCATCTCAACAACTTAGCTTTAGCATTTACAGTCAGCTCCCAGCTGCAGAGGGAAATTCAATGGCCTCATTACTGTGTCTGAACTGAGCTGTGTCATGCAGGAGGAAGGGCAAAGACAGAGGCAGATTGGGGCCTTCCAGTTCATCTGCACTTTGAGCTGTTTCAGCAGCATCCTTGGAGTCTGGAGGCAGGAGAGCATCAGTTCTTCCATGAGGAAGCTCTGGTGCCTCTGTAAATCCTAAGCGAATAGCAATTTGTGCCCTTTGAGGCTCGCAGAATTCTTTTGAGCTCCTGTTGGATTCAGAGATCACAGGGATCAGCTTGACTCCTGGAAGCAGGATGTGTTCATTCAGAGGCAGCAGCTTTGGCAGCCAAAGAGGATTGTCAGAACCTATTTTCCTTTTAGCAGCAGGAGTAAGTACTGTAAAGAAACAGGGCTCAGGGGGAGTGCATGATGCATAAACAGAATGTAATCCACTGAATGTGCTGGGAATTAGAGAATAAGGGAAGGGGAACACATTTCTACTGCTACTACCTTGTGTGGGGAACACCACTGCCCTACATATACGATTGCTTGAAGGGGCTCTTGTGTTTCGGGGGGGGGGGGGGAAAGTGAGATATTCATGCAGATTGAGCTGCCCTCACTTTGTTACAAATTTAATCTGCAAGGTTTACCCATCCTCAAAAAAAAAAAAATAAAATAAAACGCTGTCACTAATTTCTAAACCGAATTATGTCTTTCTTTACATAACTAAGTCATGCCACTTACTAAATGCATTAAAATTTTTGGAAATAGGGAGGAGGAAGATTGTGGTTAAATTGCTAAAATCAACAAAATCTCCAAAACAATCAAAGGGCAGCACTAGGTGTAGCAAAATGTTAGGGTTTTAGGCACGGGAGAGAAGCAAATATATTTCAGAGAAAGAACTGTTACATGAAGTATGAAATATTTTCCTGGTGATTTGTATTATAGTCAGGATTTGATTCTTTGAATAGACTTGAAAGCACTCTGGGCAGGAATAAATAAAGAGACTGTCATCAATCATTGGATATTTATGCTAAGAAGGACTGTTTTATTCTTTCTTTGTCATTTGTTTAATGGCCCCCACAGCATGACTCCTGAAGGCTGTGGCTCCAGGCCCTAAAGGCACATGCCCAAAATCCAGCACATGCTCTCCCCATGCTAATTAATCAGCACTATTCAGAGAAGGGGAAAATGAATGTAGGAAACAGCTACAGAAAGAAGAAGGACTTGGCCAAACATCATCCTTGCAGCTGTGTTTCTGCTCCTGGGAGAGCTCTGATTGGCCATCCCTTCCAGCAGCATTTTCAGGAGATCAAGATTTGGCACAGACTCCCACGTGGCTTTCTTCCTGTGGAGGAAAAGAAATGGCAGGAACCCCATTAGGCAATTTAAAATTGCCTTCTTATTTCCCATTGAAAGGGAAAGATTTTAGGCCATTTCACAGGATAATAAAATAATGAACAGCAATTAGTCAAACCTCCTGAAAAAAAAAAAGAATGCTTCCTAGTTGATAATATTTATCAGCACAACTGTGTCATTTATGTAGAAAGGTGCCTTTCACTGATTGCTGTGGGTGTGATTTTCGATTTCCATTTTATATTAAGGCAAACTGTATCCATGTAAACTCTGTGCTGCCACCTTTGTCTTGGAAATAAAAGAACATGTTTAAGACAAAACCATAATAATTGAGTCCGTCAGTAAATTTTGACACTTGAAACTTTCACACTTTTTTTCCCCCCCTAAAGTTTATGGAATTGATTTTGATACAATGTCTATTCTATGCATAGTGAATTCAAATTGGGTCTGATTAGCAAACATTCTGAGTTTTGCTAATTTCTGAGTATTGAAATATATCTACAGATTGCAAAAAAGTGTGAAATATTGGGCAATAAGCATCATGTTTCTGGGGAATTAAATAGGTAAAGTCATCATTGTTGGTTTCCATATACCTCTTGGTTAATTGAGAGTTTTCCAGAGTCAGGAAAGGAGAAGGAAGATGAAAGATAAAAATGTTTCACATTGATCTCTCTAAATCCAAGGAAGTGAAGGGGAGAATTGAGATAACAAGCTCTTAAACCACAGAAAACAGAACTTTGATTTTCTTTAAAAGAAATCTAAGATGGCTAAAGTTTCCCATTTGGGGCCTTCAAGTTTATATTGTTCATTGAATAATAAATAGTCACCTGGTATTTTTATCTTAAAACATTGTTTCTTATGTATACTCAGGTCTAAATACAATTTAACCTTTGTTCAATAAGCATTTATTGAGCATGTACTATTTCAAAGAATATTTGTTATAGGTTGTGAGGATGAAGAAGATATGACCTTTCCTAGGCACATAGGAAGTAGTATACAAAAAGGTAGATATGTTTGGTTCAATAATGAGGATACAAATAGTGTACAATGAATAATGATAGAAAAGACCATGAATTTCAGCTAATTTAATTTCAGAAGGCTTTATGAATTTGCATTTGAGTTAAACCTAAAATAATGATCCAAATTTACATAAGGTGACAGAAATTATAAGTAAAGGTACTTAGTTATTAAAACTCATGCTAGAAAGACTGATTTATAGAATGTATAGAAACAATAAGAGAATATCTGTGAAAATATTATGCTTGTGTGGGTTAGGCAACAAACATCAGTGAAATCTAAATTAGAGCATAGCACACCTAGTTGTAAAATGCATTTAGGGAGACTATATGGATATGAGGATATGAGGAAAATGGAATGGTTATGGATTTTGGAAGGACATCACTTCATATCCTGTCTCTTCCTCTCACACATGGAACCATTTCTTAACCTCTCCAAGCCTCAAATGTAAGACATACCTAGTGTACATCCAATAATAAATGGTTTAAAATTAAGATTTTACTGAGATACTATGTAAGAAATATATTAATACAGTGTCTAATAGTCAACAAATGGTAGCTGCTATTACATTGCTATTCTTAGTTGTGTTATGGTTATTACATAAAAATTGGAACCATTATTTGTGGCTATGTGTTATGGAAAGAATTCGAATTCATTCTACCCTTCTTGTAAACTTGTTTATTGAAAAGTCTATATAGAAAGAGGCTGTGACATTATCAAAACAGCTGTTGCAGATTGACTCAAGCATGTGAAGATGCGTCAGACCAGTGGACACCAGTGAGGAGGCCCTTTCAGTAGACTGAGGATGAGTAAATGAGAAAGACAGACACAAGCCAGAGTTGTAAGTTACTGGTCACTGCACCTGACTACTATGAGAAGGAAGAACTTAAGATATTGATTACATTCGTATCATGAGAAGCTGGAATTAAAGGAAAAATACTTTGAGGGACATACAATACATTCACCTTACCTTTAGTGTTCAAAGTGTTCAAATTACCTAAAATTAAAGTTATAAACAGAAGAGCAATATAAGTAAAATTGGTGTAGATTTGGAGTTATCAATTCAGAAGTCAGCCCGAAAATGGGTGCAGTTTTCCCAAAAGGGAAAATATCATGAGGAAGAAGAGACCAAGTTTACAGCACTGAAAAATCCCAACATAAAAAAAAGTGAAGGTAATACAAATTTAATGGTTTAAGGAGATAGATTCAAAGAGATTCAAAAGTTTTATTTCAATAAAAGTAGCATACTTAAGAGGAAGAGAGCTATTGGAATAACTTTAAGAAACAATAAGATCTCAGAATGTGAAGATAAAAAGTATAAGAGAAATAAAGATTCAAAAAGCTATAAGAATTTTGAAGCACTACTACATAGAAGAGGCTTTCCTCATCTCCTTACATTATCCCCTCTTCTTCTCCTTCCTTTTAGAAAATTTCTTATCTTACTTCTTTTTTGATGTAGAGAGAGAAAAAGACTCTTCAACTTTGGGATTCAACATAGACAACTAAGACAGATTAATTAGATCTAAGGCCATCTATGTATGCTATAGGAAGCCACCATTCCTTGGTTACACCATACTTATTACCACTGAAGTTCTTTCTTTCTTGTTGTAATTTTGAGGATTTTATTTTACAAAGCTAAGGGCACAAATTTTATGCAAAAATTTCTAATGAGATAAATCATCTTATTTAAATATCAGCTTTACACTTTCCCTACCAAGCCTATTAAATATATGCTATATATAGTTTTATGTATGCCTATTCTGTATTTCATAGAATTGTTTGATTGCAAACTATGGGTATATACTCAACTAAGCTGTAATAGATGGAATTAAAGGATTTAATAACTTCATAATCTAAGTCATGACTATATTTTAATTTGAAAACAAATTTTTGAGTATGAAAAATTTGAAGAAGCTTCTATAAAGATATCACAAGTAAGACTTGCTTTACTTCTCAGAAAAAAAGAGTAAGAATCAGAGAAGAATGATTAAAATCTTTAAAATATTAAAGGAATTTTTTATTAATTTCACTAAGTGCTATATGAACAGGATTTTGGTAATTGACTAAGCTGTATCTATCATATCAAAAATGGGAAATTTAAGTTACAAATAGGTTCATCATCTGATAACATGATGAGACTATATTTGACATTTTCTTCAATAACTATCACTGATAAGGCCTATCAGATAGGAAGAGACAATCTTTGTCTCTTATTCTTCTCTCCAAAACATGATGTTGCATGTTCTCCAAATAAGAATTTTTTCTTTCATTTTGACTTCTAAGGAGTTTCTCAGCTGTTTTTGCACCCCCACAGCCCAAAGCTATTTCTTTTTATTGTGCTGTACACTACATGTAGTTCTATTCTTCTTTCAGATTGTGCTCAAAAAGTCAAAAAGGTAAGAAATTTTAAGCAATGGGCTAATCAAATGTTAGTTTTATACATATCATACTTTAAACATAAATTTATAATTTAGTCACTTTAAGTCAAACAAACTTAAATTAGACTTCCTCTTAAACAGTCATAAATGTTTACAAGGGGGAAGGGACCAACATATTGAAAACATAATTCCTCAGAGCAAGTGTCTTCAACATTTGGTTTTGTAATTGTGTTTACCCCCTCAGACTGCACATTTACATTACTGAAATAATTATGAGATTCAAGGTACTGGCCAAAAATGAAAGTAGTAGTACTAGACACCTGTTCAGACAAGCCAATGTGAAACCAGTTCTTTCCTGCAATGTCTCAGCTGGCATTCATAAGCCATAATAAATAAAAACAACCTGGTAGTTGTAATTCCAGGCTGAACAATATTTCATGAAAACTCTGAAGGGGTAAAGTCAAGGAAGACTACTGAGGCTCCATAAGGCCAGGGATGTGTATCAACGTGATTGACTAAGATATTTCCAATGTTAGTATCAGTTCATGTCCCTCCTAGTAGTTCAGTGTAAGAGTTGAATAATTGAGAAATTTCATAATGATGAATTCATTGATTGATTAATGAAGAAGTGACAGAGTTGAGTCGTCTTAAAGGATCTTTAAGAATTCAATATTTTGGAGCATTTGCGCTTTGGGTGTGAGCAATTGAAAGACTTCTTGTTAGTTTGGCTGCTCAGGAAGGATTTCACAGTCCCTACCTTTCCCTGTGGCTGATCCTAGGGGTTTCGGGTTTCTTTGCTTCCCCCATGTATCATTTCTCTCTCTGGTCTTCGGATGTTCTTCAGCATCTTCCTCTGGTGTCCCAGAGAGTTTCGGCTGGCTTGTTTCCAGCAGAGCAGCTGGTGAAGGATGGACCCACTCTGGAAGATATGGGTCTGCAGATGGGAGACTAGTATTTTCGCTAACCAAACTTATTGAAGCCACTTCTGCAGTACCAACTCAAATGGAAGATCTTGCCCTCAAATGTATAGAAAATTATATTTCCTTAAAACATGGTGGAACCTTTTGAAAGAACACTATGGTTCTTTGAAACCTCATAAATAATTTGGCCTGCTTAGCTGTTCCAGTAACATACGATTTTTGATGATCTCTTTTCAGCAGTCTGTATATTTAGAATACATTTGTGTGTGTGTGTGTGTGTGTGTGTGTGTGTGTGTGTGTGTGGCTTCCTTGACTTTTGTGAAAGCAGAATACTGATATTTTTTGATCAGTTTTTTAAAAATCATTAAATACTTTCTGTCTACTAAACTTATGTATAAGCCCTTATGGAAGTTAATTCAATCAGTAGAAAATAGTTCTGCAGCACTACCAGTACCATATTACACAGATCATTATTCGTTTTGAGAAAAGATGTAAGAATGGTAGAATTTGAAGTTTAATTTCGTTTTATGGAGCAAAGGAGGTAATTGAGGTTGCCAGTGGTAAATTCAGCACGATTAGGCTAAATTCTCCAAAACCCAGTTGTTGAGTCTTACTGTTATCTCTTGGGTGCCTGAAACTGAGTCACAGAACACTGTTAAATGTTTGTTGAATAAAAGCCTTGATAAGTATAATTAAAAGCTTTTTTTCTTCCTGTTGTTAGAATGAAGACTATAATTGTTTCTCTAAAACGTGTGACTCTGAACTTCATTGGTTTGAGGGAAAATGTTCTCTTTCTCTTTTTTTTTAAATGGGAATTTGAATTTTGATGATAGATTCTAATATCAATATTTTGCCTAAGATGCTTTGTAAAAAAGTTTTTACGTCAGAAAGTGAAAGCTTGTTCAGGAAAAAAAAAATGCTTGTTTTCCCCCTAGTATTTTTATGGTTAATTACTTTTACAAATAATATGTATTATATTTTATATTGTATATGTTTGAGTGCTGTATTTAAAATATCAAATTTATGACTCAGCACTATTACATTTTGAACTTTGCAAGTTATTTATATGATAATTCTAAAGAAATTGTTTTGTTTTCAGCGTATTAAATCTAAGTGATGTAATTGTATTTCATATCATTTGATCTTAGTGACAATGTTCTATTTTATGCATTCTGTATCTTACGGTTTTTTTTTTTGGTAGTTTGTATCATGTATCAACAACTAAGTCAACTAACAAAGATGTTAGTTTGATGTGATCTTACTTTTTTGTAGATATGGAGATATGTACCTCTTTTTTTAAGATACTGGGGATTGAATTCAGGGGCACTCAACCACTGAGCCACATCCCCAGCCCTAGTTTGTACTTTGTTTAGAGGCAGGGTCTCACTGAGTTGCTTTGTGCCTCACTGTTCCTCAGGCCTCACCATTGATGAGGCTGGCCTTGAACTTGAGATTCTCCTTTCTCAGCCTCCCAAGCTGTTGGGATTACAGGTGTGTGCCACTGAACTCAGCTCAGAGCTATCTATATTCTTAAGCCTCGCAGGTGGTGCTACAAAAGGGGACAAATGGATGGGCAAAGTGTAGTTTTGTTTACCAAATTAGTTAATAGTTATTGATTTGATTTTTTTTAGTTAAGAATCATACAAATTCTATGATTTTTATACCAAAGAGATGCTTAATTCAGTATTATAAAATATTTTATTACTTATTCTGAAAGTTGCAATTTTTAAAATATATAAAGAAAACTTCTTAAAAACAAATTTTACTTCAAAAATAATTCAGAATTTTAATGGTACAGGAGAAAAATGGAGACGCTTAGTTTAGAACAGTGGCAAACAAAGGGCAGGGTTTAAGACAAAGTATTCAAAATTTACTCTGGAATATTCTGACTTGGAGAAGCTCAAGACATTTTAATAAAAGATATTTAAGAGAAAATTATCATTGATATTGGGGCTATCAATAGATGAAAGCTGTTTGTATATATATTTTGTAATCAATACTACACAACAATGAGTAAACTCAGAGAGAAGTAAAAGAGACCAGTGTGTAATTAAGTGGAATGAAAAGGGAAGCAAGCTTTATAGACAAAATTTGCATTGGCAACACATTGCTTCTCATGGTGGGAATGAATGAAATGAGTGAGGATTCAGTAGCTTGATGGGTGCAATGTAGACCCAGCATTTGTTTCAGCATGATTTTCATCTGAGTTGAAAAAGCAAAGGTAAAGAAAGAAGTTAGAGATACAGAATAGGAAAACATGCCTCGCCAAGATCTAGAGAGTGAAGAAAGTGTTGCCATAGTTAGCATTTCAAGCAGGATGGGCCCTTCATCTTTGGCAGGGGAGAAGAATGTAAGAACTTTCACTGAGAGTGTTCAGGAGGGAGAAGATTGTATGTATACGTACGCATATATTACTTATAAACATAAAATTGGATATATTTTATTGATTATATGTTTTTATCTATATGTATTTTTGTTCATATATCTTATATATTGTTATGGTTTACATGTGGTGTCCCCCAAAAGCTCACCTGTGAGGCAATTTACGAAAGTTTGGAGGAGAAATTATTGGGTTATAGCTTGAAAATAATCAGTGACTTAATTCCCTGATGGGATTAACTGAGTGATGACTGTAGGCAAGTAAGGTGTTGCCAGGGGTTTGGCTATGGGGTATGTATTTGTATCTGGAGAGGGGAGTCTCTCTCTGTCTCTGCCTCCTGATTATCCTGTGAGCTTCTTCCCTCTGCTATACTCCTCTGCCATTCTCCTCCGCCATGATGTTCAGCCTTACCTCAAGCCCTGAGGAATGGAGCTGGCTATTTAAGGACTGAGACCTATGAAACCCTGGGCCCTTAAATTAACTTTTCCACTTCTATAGTTTTTTTCTGATCAGGGCCTTTATTCACAATAGCAAAAAAGCTGACTAAAACATATTTATAATTTTATAAAAATAAAATTCATAGCATTTAATGTGAACTCCTGAGTGTTCAGAAAAAAATAGGTGGTCCAAATCCTGAGGAAATTAGTTTGTTAATCTCTACAGAAAAGATATTAGATAGTGTAAAAGTAACTATTCATTTTATTTTAGCCCATGATGCATTTATTGTGTTTGCCTACAAAAAGTGTGATGGAAAAGTCAAGATGTGGAGCTTAGTCAAGAAGCAGCAGAGTAATGTAGTTACATAATCAAACAAATTATGGTGGCCAAGTTTTCTTTTGTATAAGGAAATGGACAGAAGACATCCACTTTTAACTATATAGCCCGTATTAAAACAGAAAAGTTGGACTTTTCTGCCAGTGCCAATGAAAAGGTGTTTGTAAAGCTGGATTTCCAAATTGGACAATATGTTTCAGTCAAAAAACATCCTAAGAGGCTTAGGATGTCAGCTGGATTAACATAGGAAGCCATCTTTATGCACATGCCAAGAAGATTCAATTTATCAAAGATGATTTTCTTCCTGAAGTTTTGTTTGCTTGCTATTCACAAGGAATTTTTCATTCAACATTTCCTGAGTTCATCTGTAGATTCATTTGCAACAAAGAGGTAAAATATTTGAAAGGGTGGCTTCATTTTCTAGAGACAGAGACAGAGACAGAATCTAAGGTGCTCCAGGAACAAATATGAGTTTTCCTGAAATACTGGTTCAGGACTCCAGGTGGGATGAAGCATAGGCTGATCATGAAACTGATACATATGAAAACTGTGCCTGAGAGTGTTTGAAGGAGACTGTCAGTAATATTGGGTTAGCATTTATCCTCAGGGAGGGTGAAAATGCTTCAGGGTTACATAAAATAGCAGTAACAAAATGCCCCCTTCTTTGGCCTTAACCACCCTCTCTTTGTCCTCTCCTCCATCTTCAACAGTCTTGCAGGCAAAAATTTCATTAATGCTGTAGTGTGCGATTATGCCTTTTATTGTTTTTTTTTTTTTTTTTTTTTTTTTTGCATGCCTCCTAAGAAGACAATCGCCCTTGATATCATGGTGATATTTTAGCAATTTTTTATAGCCTCTTTCCTGTCCCCTATTATTAAGCATTTCAACCTCATTAATAATTGATGTCCACATTTAAGTCACCAGTTAGAAAATACCTCTAAGATTTTACTTTATTACTTTTGAGTACATGTTCCCCAAATCTCCTCTGCATTTTGTTAAAAATGAATGTTATATATCTTTTGATAAAACCTACAGAGTTAAGTGCTTAATAAAATACTACATGACTAAAATGACAATTAATATTTTAGCATTATGCTGAAGTATGAAGATTTGCCTGCAAAGGTATGAATCACTGGTTTTTCATTTCTTTAATTCCTGTATTAATTGGTACTTGAGGCAATAAACCATAACATATAACTCTGGCTTCAGATAAGCTTTAATGAGAACCTGACCTTTGCTTGGATACTTCTGTGACAGTGAAAGAGTTCAAGATAACCCTTTGAAGCTCAAATTTATGAGATAAATGTTCTTAGCATTTCCTTATCTTACCCTGAGCTGATTATTGAGGATATTTTGGGATTTATAATTGAGATTTGGAAGAAAATTATATTCTATTATATCCAGTTCAGTGAAAGTTTAAATAGCATTAGTGTAACGTCTTTAGTTCATTATCTCATACCTAGAAAGGAAATGAGGTTCAGAGCTCAGCAAAGGGCATGCAACTGTCCTAAAAGTATGTTATGAAAACAGTTGAAGGACCACACATATTTTACCAAGTCTTAGTAAAGTGTTCCTTAGAAGGGGTGAGTTTTTAGTCATTTTTTTTATTGTTTTAGTGAACACTGAACTCAGTGGTTAAACTGTGTGTTGTTATAGAGTCATCAAAGAATCTTACAGCTCAAGCATTTTAAAAGAGATGCAACCAAAAAAGAAAACAAAAACAAAAACCAGAAAAATACATGGAATTATAAATGTTTAATATATATAGGTAGACAAGTAATTTCACTTTGAAAGGGCTTACATAGTCTTTTTTATCATTCTTAAAAGAACCATGGCATCACATTGTGAAAGGCTGGATATAAGTTGACAGATTAAAGGTAGAGGATGTACATGTAGACCATGTGGGCTTACATAGACCAATGAGATCCCTCATAACACCAGGACAGCATCCCTCTAGAATTTTTATCTTACTTATATTCTTTGTAGCAATGGGTAGTTTTCACCATTAGTAATACATGACACTAACTCCAACCTTCACAAATCTGATACTTCTCTTTTGTTCTCTTTCTATTCTGATCACTCTAAGCCAGATTTCTTCAAGATGCTCAGTATTTGCTAAATAAGTAAATATCCAATGAGAAGATTACTTCTCATTGCTTCTAGCTATCATAACTGCTGTTAATCAACCCTTTAATGGATAGAGGGGAAAAGCTACAGGGTTCGTGCGTATCTAATTCAATAGAAAACCAGGCTCGTGCATTTGGTCATACCTTTATTGAACTAAAAGTGAAATAAAGTTAAAATACAATAAGTAAGAAGATAAACTTGTAGCAGAGGAAAATGATAAGACAATAAAAATATATCTGCAATTTTTTTTTTAATTTAAGCTGGTTTTGGAATCACTGACTTAGTGAAGGCTGAATGTAAGACGTGACAACTTCAGAATTTAGTAATGCCATATTCCCTCCCCTACCCTCCCTTATACACACATACACTTGCTCACTCGTATACATGGCCTAACCATGCCTATAAACCCTAAAGTGAAGCTTTCCAATAATTAAACCTTATCCTACCCATTACAGACATGCTAGTGCAAATTTTCTTTCATAGGAGAGATCTTATTGGGAATAGACCTACTACATACACAACGTGAAAGATATCTAAAATAGATACCCAAGTCTTTAGTCTTAGACATAAACAAATAGCTATGGATTTACAAGTACATCAAGCACATTAAGGCAAGTGAGAAGTACTTAAGACAGTACCCAGTTAAACAAACAAAGCGACCCTGAGTGAAGCTGATAATTCAGGGAACAGAAAAAAAATGCAATGATTAATGTATAGTGAGATATTTGATAGCAGGGTGCTATAAAAAGCAAATAAATGTCAAAAAGAAAATTAGATGTGAAACAAGGTGACATAAACATTAAGCAGAGAACAAAATATGATTGCCTATAGCAGAGAAGGAGTATTTATGGTGGTTAGAAGGGTAGAATTTAGAATAAACTGGCACTGTTTAAATATGTTATTTAATTATTGGTTGTGTCATTGGTCAAGCGATTGAGACCCTCAGTTTCTTTATAAGAATGTAGGAGCTAGCGCTATTTAATTTTTTTCATCAAAAATTCAATAAATATGTGAAAAACAAGCCCAAGCAAAGATAACATTTGACACATATATTTAGGATAGAATTAGCATCAAGCGTATATTAAACTTTCTCACAAATTAGTTTGTAAAGCAGCACTGCTAGAAATTCCATTAGAAACTCAAATAACATTTCAAAGAAGGTGAAATAGTATTCAATCTATTCCTAATCAGAAAATGAAAATAAAAATGACAAAAAGATACTACTTTATGTGATCTATATTCACAAAAAATATTCCAAAATTCTGATAATACCCAGTGTTTGTGTAGAGTGGCATGAACTGCTTTATAGTATAGGTTGAAATTCAATTTGATTTATTTATATTTTGAAAATAGTTCTTATCATCTTATAAAGTTGAAGAAATGCATATTTGAAACTGAGCATTTTTCTACCAAGTTTATAAACGAGAACTGTGTTTTTGAACTTTGGGTTGCAACTGCAATTGTCTTACAAGCATTTTAAAATATTAAACAGAACAATGTAGACAACAAAACAATGTATGTTATATATAAATAATATATATATAATAGAGTATTATATGGAAATAAATTAGAAATTCTAGAGTGACTTTTAAGTAGGTAAAAAATGTTTGGAGAAACTTGACTTTTTTTTTGTTTTTATGAGTGCCCAGGTATGTAACTTATGTTAAATGCAAACTGTACTTTATTGTGGATTCTGGACTTTGGAAGTTCTTGCCTAGGAAAATATTTACACATTTGAAAAAGTGCATAACTAAACGTTCATGGTGACATTGCCATTAATAGAACAAACAGCCTATAATTAAGAAAAATATCTGTTGACATAAAGAATAGCAATGTAAGTTGCAGTATAATGACTCATGGAATTTTATTCAGTCATGAGCATCAATGAACAACAGTATCACATATCAATAAGGACGAATCTTAGACACCTAATAGCCAGTGAAAACATCACATTGTAAAAGAGTATGCATAGCATGATTCTGTTCTATAATTAAAAGCAATCAAGCCAATGTTTCATCATAAGTCTTGTATTCTATGACAATCCCATTTTAATTACCATCTTTAATAAAAATTAAAACAGGGAAGTGTTTTTTGATGGCTTAAGATTCTTTTGAAAGACTAGAATTTTATCACAAATTCAAACATTTTCAGGTATAGGGTGATTTGAGCCAATTCTCTTTTTCCAGTTTATAGATCTTAAAGAAGGAAGATCAAGAAATCTATTTCTTTTTTTTTATTGGTTGTTCAAAACATTACAAAGCTCTTGACATATCATATTTCATACATTAGATTCAAGTGGGTTAGGAACTCCCATTTTTACCCCAAATACAGATTGCAGAATAAAGATGCCCCTTATGCCCCCTGCCCACAAGATTAGCAAAAGCGCACCTCTGTAGGAGTTGAAATGATCTTTGAAATTCACCCAAGTTCTATCATCAATGGCATTTCTCTAATACAGGAAAGAGAAGGAATTATATGCATTTCTTTAATAAGAAAAAAAATTCCCCCTGAGAAACTGAAGAAGGTAAAGGTCCAGAGTGTTTCAGCTGCTTGGTAGTAAGAGAAAGTAAAGGTTTTCTGAGTGTATAAAGAAAAGCAAAGTTTAATAAGACTAGTTTATTCAGATTAGATTGCATAATATTTATGTGGCTCTTTGTGTTTAAATTGCACCAAGTTTTGTATTGATTTAGTTTTATAAAGTCAAAAGATAGATAAAAGTTTAAATAATTCAGTTATATGTTTATGTGTAAGTAATAAATAGTTGTCTTAATTCAAGTACTTATGTTTGAGAAAAATCTCTAGCTTAATCTGAACTAAGCAGTCTGAAAAAGTTCTTTCCATTTTCTTATTCAATGCTTTGACATTTGGGCTTATTTTCTGTGTTCCATTGAAGTAGCTTTAAATTTTCCCAGTAGAAAAAATGGCCTAAAGATAAGAAATTTCATTAGGGGGAATAATTACCAGAATCCAGTAATTATTAAGTAATAATTAAGGTGGTTAACTTTAAATCAGTGCTTTCCAAATTTTTGGTCACATATTCCATCAATTAAAAATTTGTTAGTTTGGCTGGGCTTGGTTGAAGCAACCCTGTAATGCCAGTGGCTCAGGAGACTGAGCCAGGAGGATGATAAGTTCAAAGCCAGCCTCAGCCAAAGCAAGGTGCTAAGCAACTCAGCCAAAGCAAGGCCCTAATCCTGTCTTTAAATAAAATACAAAATAGGGCTGGGGATGTGGCTCAGTGGTTGAGTGCCCCTGAGTTCAATCCCTGGTACCTGCTAACCCTCCCCCACAAAAAGTGTTAGTCTGTATCCTTAACATATGCAGGTTTGTTTCTAAATTGTATGATTTTTATGTATAAGTACGTTATTTTGTGAGTTAAGCACGAAACAATTTTGTTCTAAGTTTGCATAGCAAAATTTTTAATTCCAATATTCTTTTATTTCAAAGCAAGGGATTGCCTTAGTTGTTCCTAGAGAATGTGGCCTACATGTTGATCAATGTTTTAATCCCAAATTATATCCTAATCTCTTTGCCAAGAGCTATGTTTGTTTTTTTTTTTTTTTTCTCAATTAGCATGGTTTTTTGAGGGCTGAATCAATAATCAATGTGACTTTTACATGCTACATAATGTTCCAAGATAAGGTACTGGATAGAAAGCTCGAATTTCCTACCTGTTCGGGTATGCTGGGAAACTAAAAAAGATCACCCTGAAGTCTTCCTGTGTTTTATTTATTTATTTATTTTCATAGAATTTGTCAGCTGTGCCTGGCTTCAAAGTCTTGTTTTTATGGTTGGTAGGTCATCAGAGGGAAAGTAGAGACTGGAGACTGGAAACCTAGCCTAAAGAATTAGGAAATAGCAACTTCTTCTTTTTTTTTTTTTCTTTATAAAAGAAAGAGCTAGAGACAGAGATAATGAAAAACAAGAATTAAAATTAATAAAGAAAGGAAATGAAATAGGAGACATTGCCGAGCTTCTAGGAGACCAGGAGCTTCAAAGTTCAGCTGCTGTTTTTTATTGCTAAAATCCAACCTCATCCTCAGCAAAAAGTTATGAAAGCAATGGTCACAACATGCTTACTTTATGAAAATATTTTATTTGAACCAAGTTGAAAAATGGCTCTGAAGTTGAATAAACACACAATAAAACCAAATGAAACCTAAAGCAATTCATGAGATAAATTATGTTTTAATATTTTAAATAAGGTAGTAGAGGGCAATCATTGATAAGAGCTATTCACTCCACAATTCTCTTCTACTAACAGAAAAATATTTGACTATAAGACCAGAAAAATGAGGACTGGATAAAGGCAGAAAGAAATGTGGCAAAGAGAATACTGGGATGTTCTAGTATGAATTATTAAAATTTAAAAAAATATGAAACCAATGTAGACAAGTTATGTCTTGACAGAGTAGTAAGAAAAGTTATTTTATTGATGAGGTGGAGAGCATAAGGCTAAGAGGTCTAGTTCTGAGAATCTCTTTTTGATATTTTTGCCAAAATGAGTTTTACCCTTTGTTCATATCAGTAGTGACCACTCCTTCTTCTGAGCAGTAAGTTTCTCCACAATATCTCTACAAAGAAAACTAACCACAGATACACATGCAGGTGTGTAATAAGCCAACCTTTTCCAGCTCCAGCCCTCTCACTGCACTGTGTCTATGTGCATGGGCCAAAACTTTTCTTTAGGTCTTGATGAACAAAGAACACCTCATTGAGATTTCGTGGTTGTGCTTTCTTACCAAGATCTTCTAAGGGGCAGGCTGGAATAAAGATTTGTTTACTTTCTAGAATGTATTATGTAACAAACTTTTGACTGTAGAAATACTGGCCGTGAGTTTTTGCTCTATATAAGTTTTTATTTTCTCTCAAATATGTCAGGTACTACACCTAAGGATTTGCTTTGAAATAACAGATAAACAATAATGGATATATTTGTATTTCTGCTGAACAGCATTGATATGAAATGAGGTGAGATAAGATGAGCCAAGTTTAACAGTTCTTTTGTAACATCGTTAAATATTTCCCTGTGAGAATAACTCAGGGATCTGTTATTTTTTTTCCCTCCTGGTTGTATACATCTTATTCTTAAAATCTCAATGTTCAGTGTAACATAGAATAGGTAAAATAAGTTCTTATTTTACACAAGGACTGAATAGCAGTACCCCTAATTTTTTAAGCCAGAGGGAATCCCAGTCTATTTAACTGGGGATTTTAATATGATTAGGTGGTGGTGCTGAATAGAATTGATGAATGTTCATGTGATTGATTTATTGTGTAGTAGTGGATCATCTAGGTGGTAAAATCAATCGGAGTCTATGTAACATTTGCTTTAGTTAAGAGTAAGAAAAAAAATGTTGCCACCCCACAGTTTTTGGACTAAGCTGAAGAAATGGGAATTAATGAGGCTCATTTCCACAGTGAGCTGCCCTAAGTTCTGCAGAAGTCAGAGGGCAATGGAAGGATATAATTACTTGTGTTAAAGAGAAATGGCCATGGGATCTAGTTTGATTTCAGTGTGATTTAAAACGAAAGACTTTTAAACATATTTAATTTGATGTAAGTGACTTTTGGTTGGGGTGGGACCTAGAAGAGACAACACACTATGTGAAAATGTAGTTACTGGATATAAATAGAAACATGTACTCAGACACTGCATTGAGAAAAATTAGAATATGTAAACCTAGTCCCCTGCTGTACACTCTATAAATCCAGCAGCTAAACTGAGAGCTAATCAAAATACAGATTATAAGTATATTGAAAAAATTTGGAGATGATGCAACAAAAACATCTTTTATTTCACAATGCATGATAAACATTTTCTACTTTTACTTGTGCATATATAAGTATAATAAAGTTCACTGAAGTGTTTCAGGAAATGATGGCTAACCCCTATTGATTCCCTCACCTTCCTTTAGTAGAGATTTTGCTTATTAATCTTTTACAAAACTATACATTTTCATATTATATTAAATATTTATGTCATTTATTTATTTATATTATTTATTCACACTGTTGGTTTATCTGTTGCTACATTTTTTCTAGTTGGACATCTTTCCAAAGTCCAGTTAGATATGTTATGTCTTAAATTCTCACGATAATATGATTTCTA
This sequence comes from Marmota monax, assembly GCF_021218885.2. Lineage (NCBI taxonomy): Eukaryota > Metazoa > Chordata > Mammalia > Rodentia > Sciuridae > Marmota > Marmota monax. The sequence goes on along the minus strand of NW_026694617.1, from coordinate 175,412 downwards.
TAAATAGGGATTAGATGTCTCCAGATCTGAGCAAATTATGTGGAATATAATAAGTAGAAAAATTTTAAGTTAATGGATAAATCTTGAAATAGAACATGAGGAAAATATCATTACCTATAGGAGGGAATATCAACTTGTGACAGTATTTTAATGAGAACTAGATATTAATCTACAAATTTTAAATGTTCATGGTTGTTGACTAAGAAATTATGCTATATATACAATATAGATATATTTTTCCACCTATAAAAAGATTTGCATGGATGCAAACATCTACAGTTATATGTGCTGTGGCAATTTTTTTTAAGTAAAGAAATGAACTAGAAATTCCAATCAATAGGTTTGGGAAAATAAAAGGCAGAACCCTGCATAAGAAATTTAAATAAAAAAAAAAAAACATGGAATAGCTTTGTATTTATTCAGACAGAAATAACATTGAAGTCCCAAATAGGTAACATTGTATCTATTAATATTTAAGCATAATTGCTATGTTTCAAGAAACCTTCTGAGTATTATTAATTTATATTGAAATAGTTAGTGTTCATATTATTCAATAAGTAGGTACTATTATTGTTCCAATATTTTAAAAGAAGAAACTAAAATACAAGCAGATTAAGTAATTTGTTTGGAGTCACACAAATTAGTAATGAGGAGATCAGCATTTGATTTCAGGCTGTCTGGCACTGTGAACCACAGTTTTAATGACTTCTCACCTTTTTAAAAACTATTTTAATATACCTGTTTGTAAAATATGGAAAATAATATTCCTTACTTTATAAAGATTTTGTGATTCTTATGAAGGCTAAAATAGACAATTAACATAAATCTTTATTTAAATCTGCCATATATTATGAAATAAATGTTATACTTATGGAAACAAGTGCATGTATACATATGGTAGTGTATAAAGTGGTTTTACTCTGACATCAAGTTACTAACAGTTTCAAATTTTACATATTTTCATGACTTGTATACAATGAACACTAATTGATTTATTATCTTAAAAATAATGTAAGGCTACATGTACAAATGCAAATGGTAAGCTGAGAATAGTATATCTTATAGTTAAATATCCTCTGAAAATGTATTATTGTTTTCTATTAAACTGTTCATTTGAAAATATATATATTGTAATAAGAAATGAGATCTAGATTGAGTTTCAAATGTAAATTGTAATAAGAAATAAGATTCAGATCAAAAGGACACAATTGTTATTTAATCTTCTTTAATCATTTAATTATGCAAGTATTTTGTTTTATAGTAAAATTCTTACTGAATTTTGGATTATGGAATTGAAATTTCTATTTTTTTCCTATAAATTTGATAATTTCCTTCGTAATAAAAATGAAAGTCCAAATAATATGTTCTTCCAGCAAAACTATCCTATATTCTATAGGTGAAACTTTGAACTTTGACAGCTCTAGATATTTCTTTAAAAAAACATAATATTGCCCTGAAAACAGTTTTTTGGGGAGAGTTTCTCCACACATCTTTATATAATTAAATTATAATTCTCATATTCAACATTGCCACCTACAATCCAAAATGAGAGTCTTCTTAGTTTTAATTCCGTAGTAAACATTTTACAAAATTTATTTAGGATATGCAACTATTTCTTTCCTTTTGCAGGTGATACAGTTAAAGATAACATATCATATTTCTTATAGCTAGCACCCTAAAGGAAAATGTGGATAGAGGAAAAAGATAGGAACAATATGTGTCAGTCATAAGGAGAACTGAAATCCAGCTTGTAGAGCAAAAATTAAATGACTAAAAATATCTAATCAACAGTGACATTTTTGAGTACCAGCTGTGCAATGTGGCAGGATTTGTCTTCATTTGCAAGAGAGATTCTATAGCTCGTCAGACCCTTGTGAGTAAAGTATAGAACCAGGAAATGTGTTGGCAGTCCCAGTTTTGGCCCTCAGTGCAGAAATGAATCCAGGAATATTCATCTGTTTAAAGGGGATGTTGATAACTGTTAGTACATCATTCCTGAAGAAATATAAACTAAAAAGTTTATGAAAGTTTATTTCTGAAAGATGAATTATTCCAAAGTATTATAGATGCTGATTTTAGGAGCTAGTTTTGTGATCTTATATAAGTTATTTAATTTGTCTAGGGCTCAATATTTTCATTGATAAGATGAAGATTATAACAGTATGTATTTCTCATGGATGTATGCATATTCAATGAGGCAACATGTAAAAACGTTAGCACAAAATCTCATCATATTTTAAGCATTAAATTTAAACTATTAAGATAACTATCATGATTTAAACACTTTTCATCCCATCTATTGCTTTTTGAATGTATATAGGTTTTTATTTAAATTATTATTTGATGATGAAATCAAATTTTTAATTTTACATCATATATACTTTATTCAAATGTTACTATCCTATAATTGAACATCTAAATTGTTTCCAGGTTTGTTATTTAAATACCAGTTTGAAAGAACAAATTCAGGTATAAATATATTTCTGTATACAGGATCTTTCAGAAAGGTGCCGCAGTCTGGCTGGGCACAAAATCACGAGCCACTCAAGCAGGAACAAACTTTATTTTTGAAACTGCCGCCAATGCCCCGTACACTCCCGGGAAGATTGTCGACCAACCCATGTGGCATTCTCCCGGACCCCCACAGGAAGTCCCTCCTCTGTAATTCCCTCCTACTGCACTTCCCCAACCAATGGGAACTCTCCAGGAGTCCAGTAGCAGGCCTGGGTGGACAGCAGGAGTCCAATATCCATATGAATGCAGTTCTTAACATAATCATATCATCTCAATGGCTTGCTGGCGTCACCTTTCAACCAAAAATGCCATGCATCATATTACTTGGCTGTGGCTCTTAGCAGAAAGGATTTCTGGAATTGGAATTGTTAAATAAAAGGAAGTGTATATTTTCAGAATATTTATATTCAAAATGATCTTCAAAATAATTGTTGTATATTAGAGTGCTTTTTTGATCCTCTGCACATAAACATATGATTTCTAATTATTTCTGAAAAATTAATGATAAAGGATAAAAATATTGTTTTGTTTTTGAAAGTTTATACTTATTTTTAGATTGAATATTTTTCAATATACTGTTTTCTTATTATTAATAATCACTTTATATTTTGCCAATTTATCTTTGAGGAGTGTCCTCAACTCTTGGTAAAATTTGCATTTTGTTATTTGAAAACATGAAATGTGTTGTAAACAACAATGACTTCTGAATTCTGGTTCAGCAGGTATGTAAGGAGCTTAGAAGTCATCAGTCTGTCCTAACAACATATAAAAAGCTGAACAAACAGGAAAATCAATAACTATTAGATCCATCATTGAAGTGAAGTCAAAGGGCAAATCAGTGCCTCCACACTGGAGAGACAGACAGGCCCATATAGAGTCACAGCTTAACAGAGCAAAAACTCCCAAGTACAAACTTCTGTGTGAACCTGTGCCATAGTAGAAATACCTGACAAATTGCTGGAAGGTCAGTGTAGACTGGTCTGACAGTGGAAATCTCAGAGGCGCCCAGTCATAGGAGACCCAGCAGTTTTGTGAGTTTTAACTCCAGGAATCCTATCAGATTCTCTTAGTGAATATCTGAGAAATATTCCCTTTTACTTCTGGTAAGTAGCCATTTTTTAAATATGTTGAGCATTCTTTTCTCCTTAATAAGGCCTATCCCAAGAAGAATTGTTTTATCAGAGTCTGTTAAAGTTTTATTACAGTATAACCAATTTGAGGAAGTGAAGTGGCTCATCTTCACCTTCCTTTAGTCATCCTGTCCCACTCTCGGGGGCCAGGAACTATCAAGCACTGGTGAAGTTCACAGGCCAGGGTCACAGACTCAGCCAAAGACTTAAACCTCTTCTCCTTATCCACATCATAAAATCATGTCATAAAAACCTATTTGCTGCAGTTCCTTTCATAAATACCTCATTTGTACTTTTTTCACAAAAAAATCCAAGCACACTAAATGGTAAAAAACATGTTTGGAAAGACTGAAAACACTTCCTAAATCATTCTGAGGCTGACATAATACTAATACCAAAACAAGGCAAAGACATTAAAAGAAAGAAAAATTATAGACCAAATATCTGTCTGAAACATAAATGCAAAAATCTGCAACAGATAGGAAATTAAATCCAACGACACATGAAAAAATATAAACCATGACCAAGTGAGATATATTTCTAGTATGCAGAACAAGTTCAACTTTTGGGAATCAATTGTCGTGATCCATCACATTAAGCTAAAGAAGAAAAATCACAAGATCAATCAATACATGCACAAAATCATTAGACAAGTCTAATACCCATTATGATGAAAACTCTCAGCAAATTTGGAATAGAAGGAAAGTTTCTCAACTTCCGCAGTCTGGCTGGGCACAAATAACCAGGCCGCCAAAAAGCCTTGTAGGTTCAAACAGCAACTCTTTTTTCCCAGAACTCTCACCAACACTCTTCACACTTCCCGGGAACACACTGCCTCCACCGGGCTCCGCGCGCCAATTCTCTCAGAACCTCTGGAAAACTCAAGGGGAACTCCATAGTAGTGGGCGCCCAAGGCAGCAGGATCCGCCCTAATCCTTGGGCCGCCCTAATCCCAGAGCAGGATCACCTTTCAACCATTCCCTCTGGCAAAAATGCCAGGCGTCATTCTGACTAAACTGTGGCACTCAACACTCAACTTCATAAGGAATGTGTACAAAGAATCTTAATGCTACACCATCCTTTTTTTTTTTTTAATTTTTCCCCTGGTTTTGGGCATTGCTAATATCATTCTTAAAGATGAGAAACTCAAGGTTTTTTCATGAACATAGGGGAAAATAAGGGTGTCTCTTCTCAGCAACAATGCTTTCCAACATTGTACTGGAGGTCCTAAGAAGAGGTGAAACCACAAGCTCTGATAATGAATTTTCCAACACAGTTGAGTAAAAACAGGTATCAAGAATGATACAGCATCTTTCATAAAACTGGATGAAAGTGTGGTAAGAGCCCTAAAGATCAGAACCATAGATGAACACCTGTTTGCAAACTAGATGAATGCAATTTTGGATCTATTGGTTTAAGGCACCTTTGTGGACCTTTGTGAAGATTAGAGCAGTGGGATACAGAACTGATATGATCAAGAGATACAGGTGAAGAGTGAAATAACAAATCATAGGGTTTTAGAAACATGTTGAAACATGATTGAAAGTTTATTTTGTTTGAGCTAAATATTTTTAAAGTATTTTTAGCTGTAAGTGGATCTTTCATTTCATTTATTTATTTATATGCAGTGCTACGGATCAAACCCAGGACCTCACACATGCCAGGCAAGTGTTCTACCACATAGCCACAACCCAGTCCCTGAGCCAAATATTTTTGAAAGAGACTAATGTCCGTGCTTGAGGAACCCTAGTATTTAAAACCCTCTGTATACAGGAGAAAAAGTAAGAACATACAAAAAAAAAAAAAACACAAACAATGAACAACAACAACAACAACAACAACAACAAAACTAAGAAAAGTATAGCAGAAAATAGGGGTTTTATATTCTCAGTGAGTATCATAATCATTTTGTCAGGATTTGGACCAGAATTATATTATCTTTTAAATACTGCTAAGGCAATGAAAACTTCTGTTTGATTCCATGTGAGGACATCACAGGGAAATTTGACAAAATTCATTATGTTCATTATGTACTTCCTCATGGATTGCTTTGGCTTATTACTGTTTAATTATTTGAATTATTGAGTTTAGACATCTAGTATATTATTCACTTTCTCTGAATTCTGATACAAAATATAAAATACTTTGGTCATATTTTATATTTATAGGTCATTTAATATTTGGTTATTAATGTTACAATTATCTTTCATTAAAAGTGTTTTCCAACTTAGTATCTACTTAAGACTATTTTTATGTTTTTCACAGTATATGCTTGCCTCACATGCACAAGGCCCTGTGTTCAATCCCGGCACCACACATACACACAAAAGGGACCTATAGACCTTAGACCCAGAAAGTATATTCCCTATTGGATCTAACTATTGATAAGTTACTGCAAAATGTTATTTTCAGCTTGAGTCAATAAGCAAACATGCAATTAATTTCAAGAAATGTAACAGGTAGTCACAGTTTCTTAAAATAATAGTTTTTGTTGATGGTCAGGTCACTTAATGATGGGAAGATATTCTGATAAATCCACTACTATGTGATTTTGTCATTGTGCAAACATCATAGGGTTGTACTTACAAAAACCTTGATGGTAAAGCTTCTATGGTAAACAATCAATACATGCACCTAAGCTCTGTGGTATACAATAGCATATACACACAGCCCATCACTGACGAAGATGTTCTTGTGTAGTGCTTGACTGTATTTGTATAAATCACTAGTTCATGCTAGCTGGAAAAATGAAATTTAATGACTGTAGGAAGCAGAACAATAAAAATATGCAAAGATGATATGTTAGTCAGCTTTTCACCTGCGGTGACCAAAAGGCCTGACAAGAACAACTTAGAGGAGGAAAAGTTTATTTTGACTCATGATTCTAAAGATTCAGTTTGTGGTCAGCTGACTCCGTAGCTCTAGGCTCAAAGTGAGTCAGAACAATGTGGTGGAAGGATGAGGCAGAGGAAAGCAGTCAGACCATGACAACCTGGAAGAAAAGAGAGCCTGAGTACTGAGAGTCAGAGGTAGTATAGTACCCAAGGACAGGCATCCAGTGATCTACTTCCTCCAGCCATGCCCCATCTGCCTACAGTTACCATCCATTAATCTATTCAAAAGGATTAAGTCACTGATTAGGTCATAGATCTTATAATCTAATCATTTGACCTCTGAACATTCCTGAATTTTCTCAGATATGAGGCTTTCAGGGGACATCTCATATCCAAACCATAAATGATGATGTTGCAGGGGACAGACGAGGCAAGACACCGAATAGGAATAGAAAGCAGGTTTATTTGGCTATAGCCAGGTTCAGAGAGCAAAGCTTTCACTGTAATCAATCAATCCCCCTGAACCCTGAGTTCAGGTAGTTTCAGAACTTTATACCCAATGTATAAGGGGAGGGGCTCAGAAGTTCATGGTCTGCAGAAGTTCATATAAAAACAGCTTTTTCTTTCACTGTTCTGGACAAGTTAACCCTTTAAGGACAGTGCCTGAAAAGGGGAGAGCTTCTTCTCTCCTCTGCCAGCTGTTACCATGGAGCCCAATTGGTAATTTCTTCTCTTCTCTTAGAAATGTTAACATCTCTGTGAAGCTCCAGCCCAAGACCAGAGGCCTAGTTAAAAGAACCTGTTTTTCTTATCACACTGTGCATTTGCAAGCACACTTCTCCAAACTATTACATGTTGTTATTTATATTAGGTAGTCCATAAATGTTTGTGAAAAACTAGTAAAGGGGCGTTCAGCACCTGGAGTGCTGATCTTTTCCAGGCCAAGTAAGATAGAGCAACAGGAAATAAAAAGTTTAACAACATTGAACTCTTTTGTAGAGATTCTTGTGCTGGTAGTCCTAAGATCAATTATGGTTAAGGTTTCTGATGAAGCTTAATTAAGATTTTCTGTGGAGGAGGGTGTGCCACTACAATGAGGAACACAAAAATTAGAAAGTCACATTATAGTGCATTCAGATTCCTAGGACTTTTTTGATTATGAACAGACATAATCAAACAGCACACACAGAAGTATAAAAATGTGCTATATATAGAAGCTTTTAAATCTCTGTTGGCCATTTACATGTTAGGGAATTTATGTATTTCTCCTCATTTTATTTAAAGTGTCTGTTCCATATTTGGAAAAAAAAATGGAATAGCTTGCTATAGTTCATCCTAATCAGTCTTCAGTTTGTTTTGCTGTGTTGTGTTTTTATTGTAGTTCACTGACAAAGATTCTTTCCTTGACCAAACTTTGGTGAGGCTCCTCCTAGCCATCTGCTTAATGAGGTTTTAATCATGCCTTCCATGTCCATTCTTGTCCTTATAAGGCAAGCATAGCATGATTTGAGCAAGAATCCTGCAATGTCAATCAGTTCCCTCATCTTGATATCTGATTACCCTTAATGTATGAACAAATTCCATATCCTCATCTTCAATGTTTAAATAATCAGTCTGCTTTTAACAAGAAAAGTTTTGAGTGACTTTAGTGGGAATCCACTTACCTGTGATATCTCCTCTTAGTAGTTATCCATCACTCTCACTTGGCTTCTTGGCCCTTGATCCCCACATGTCCTTATTATATTTGAAGTTGACTCTAAACTTTTTATTTAATAGGGTCTAATTTTCAAGACAAATGTAAAAGGATTTAAAACTATGTATCCTAAATTGGGTCTCAGAATTTAAAAATAAATAAATTGTCCAAAGAATAAATAATAATAATCTGTATTTAAGTAAGTTGCAGTAACTTTCCATTCAGTAGTGCACAGTATTCTACTGTCTATTCTGTTCCTTTAGTAACACTTTCTATCATGTTGTAGATGTGTATGAAGATACAAATATGTGAAGGTGCAGCATTCATGTGAAAGTTTGATGAGGAATAAGCAAGTCTTTAATTTATTTTGATTTTTTAAATTATTTATTCTATTTATGTATTTGGAAAAAGGGATTGAAAAGCCATTGTTATTCTGCTTTGATTTGATCTCATCTCCTGACATTTTGATGTTTGTGTCCTACATACCAGACTTTCAGAACCATTTATCATCACCAAAGTCTATGGGATCTTTCACACCTTTGTTCTTACTGTGTATCATTCTCATTTCTAGGTATCTTCCTCCATGCACCTTATCCATTTTTCTATATCTCTTTTTAAAATTTTTTTCCTTTTTTTAATTTTCGTGCTAAGACTGAACTCAGTGTCATCTTGAAGGGGAATAAAATGTTGTCACAGTGTCCTAAGGATCATTTTAAGCAGAAGACATTTGAGAATAAGCAAATGAACAATGCATAAGACACTTTGTCTGAACTTCCTTCATCTGCCTAAAATTAGAATCTCAAAAATGGGGAGGAGAGGGAGAGGGAGAGAGAGAGGGAAAGAGAGAGAGAAAATTTTCACAATCTCCTTATAAGCAGGGAAAATTAACTCTTATTGTACAGGACAACAGATGATAATTCATACATTTTCTTATTTTACAGCCACTTCTTTTTGTAATGAATCCATGCAAGTAAAATTTTAGAATAAATAAATTTTCCAGCCATTTCTCTTGTTATATATCTGTTGTGAGTTTAACACATAGATACCACAGCTGTTGACCTAGTTGGAGGAAAAATGGTTTCTCTAGTATACCCTTTTCTATGTTGTTTTCCTGATATTCTCAGAAAGTCTGAATTGCTGCTTGTATGTGGTCTTCAGAAAGTCTAAATTGCTTTTTCTTTGTCTTTCAAGAATTTTGTATTATATGTTTGTCTAACTTTAAAACTAGGACAGTTCATGACTGTATAAAAGAAGAAAAATATTGTTTCTTCTATATTCTAGGTTCAGTGCAGAAGACCCTACAACAAAAAAGAGGTTAATGAGAGAAAAACATACAGATTCACTTAATGCAAGTTTTACCTTATACTAATTGTAAATATAATGGGATTTATAAGGAATGAAGACCTGAAGAAATGCTTAAATGTGAGCATTTTATATGAGGTTTTATGAAGAATGATCAGTCATGGAGAAATATGATAGGACAATGAACATGATGCAATGACAATAAACTGGAAGACACTTAGTAAGGCCTTTTTGTTCAGAATTTTCTCTCTGTCTATATGTCTTCAGATGAAAGAATTCTTTTCCCTAGGGTATAAAGAAGATACCTCTCAGAGTTTTACAGCCTGTTTCTGGAGAAGTCCTGAAAGTCCTTCCTTGTTTTATGAACTTCTTCCGGGAAGAAGGTCTGGGGAAGATCAGAGTCCTTTCTTCTGTAGTTTTCCTTCAGCTTAGAATATTTTGGGGTGGTGTGTCCTGAACCTCATCAATTACATTCATGTCTGTCATTGCAATAACAGCAGAGATTGCAGTCTAGTCACCTGTGTAACTGTAAACCCTCTCTGTCTGCCATCAATAGGTGCTTAGTAATATTACATGAACTGATTACATGAACTGTATTTTGTCTTGTATGTATTTTATCTTGAGTCCTCTTGAGTCTATATCTCCTAGAATTTCCTATCTACCACAAATGTTCTAGAAGTAATGACACATCACACAATTCATTGCCTCAAATCCTCATTGTACAAATTTGGTTCTTTTTATCACTTCTCTTTCATTCTTCATTCTCTTTTATCCTCTGTGTTGTCTCCCAACAGCCTCTATAATCTCCCAATTGTTTTGACTAATCCAGCTCTACTGAGAAGCACAGTCCTCAGAAGATCAACCCTTAAGAAGTTATTCTAATAAGATGGTGGATAAAGTGCCTACCCTAGTTTAAGTGTGAACAGTCTTCTGGAGAAAATGATGGGAAAACTCTGCCAGAAGGAAAGTAACAGTTTTTTTTTTTTTCATTTTGTATAAATTCTTACAATTTTCAAATAGACTAGCAGTCAACTACTTAAATGATTTCAATAGGGAGTTGTTTTGTACATGAAGATTTTTTTTCTCATATAAGAAACCATCATTAATTTATTCTTATTGAAATTTGCATTTTCATATATTGGATTTAACAGAATCATTTTTATTAATGAAATGTTATGAATTCAATGAAGTCATGAAAATGACCCCAATCCCTGAGATTCATCACTGAAATATTTACCTTTCACTAATTTCTTAGTTTAATAATCAATGCATGCCTACCATGTTTCCTACCAAATAAATGATATTTTCCCAATGAATGAATGTGAAAATAATGAATGAAGCTGAATGTCATGGCACAAGTTTGAGGCTAGCCTGGGCAACTTAGCGAAACCCTGCCTCAAAAAGAAATGAACAAACAAACAAACAAATAAATAAAAAGGGCTGGAGATGTATCTCAGTAATAGAAAGCCCATGGGTTCAATCCCCAGTCCTCCCACCACACAAAAAATAATAATAATGAATGAAAAGGAGAATAGAGGAAGGCTCAGTTTTTCTTAGGTATTTTTGAGTTTTTTTTTTTTTTTTTAGTTATTTCATAAAAATTTCTGTCTTACTTCTTTGAAGGAAAGCATTTCACATTTCTAAGGAAAATATTAAACTAGATTAGCTGTTTATTAGTCTCACAATTTGCAATATGTTCAAAGTATTAGTGGGCATTCGTTGCATTCATTGGCATGTGGGTGCAAACCTTTTACTCTTTCTCTTGATGTTCCCATGTCCCATCCCTCATGGGTTTTAAAATACCTTTGAGTGTGACTTAAGGAAGGAGTGCTCTGGGGATTTCCTAGCATTTTGTTAAGTAACTAATTTTTCACCTCTTTGTTTCTGAACTATCTCCAAGAGAACCCAATCATTTGCATGTCATAGGGAGGACAAACAGAATGTGAGTTTGAGGTTACAAAATTACAATAAAAGTAAAGAAAAAAATGTGCAGCACACTTTACATGAAAATTTTCATCTGTAGCTCAAGGTATGACTCTGCTGTAATCACTGAGCTGCAGCTGCAAAGAAAATGGTATAAAGCAACATTTTTTACCTTTTTCCCCCTCTTTTCTGGAGGACTTACCCCCAAAACATTTAAATTACTTTTTTTCCATAGATTTCTTTATTTATATATATATATATATATATGTCTTTTTTCCTCCTTTTATTTTTTTCAGTTTTGTAATAACATTAAATATAATGCACTAGGACATATTAGAGGACTACCCTCCACTGAATGTGACATAGAATAGTTTAAATGTTGTGTTAATCAGCAGAAAATACCAGAGGACCCACATTCTTTCACTCACTCTTTTTTTGTTTTGAGGACACAATTGATCTTATTGTACATTGATTTCTATATCATTTATGCAAAAATAATACAAATATACACAGGATTGAGTAAACCATTTTTTGTGTGTGCAATAGAAACACCATAACATCTGAAATGATGAGCCCAAATACTTTTGAAAGTGAAAACTATATTTAGTGTTTATGCTTATGAGGAACAGAGACTACCAGAGAACCTACTGAAAAAATTAGTTTTCAGACTTTTGAATGCTTTAGGAAAATAGATTTCATGGGATACTTGGTAAAAAAAAAAAAAAAGAATGTAAGAAACAAATTTAAAACTGGAGAAATAAATAAGCAGGTTTCCATCATGGATCTGATATTCTGGTCATTGGAATTTTATCTCTTTTCTTAATGGAGTTCACCTGGTTATCTTAATGGTAGCATTTATATGGTCCTCATGAACATTTTCTTTGCCTATGAATAAAGAGAGTGTTTGTAAGTAATATGAAATTGGTCTAGTTATTTCATCCCAAAACATCACCACTCTATCTGTCAAGAAGGGAAATAATCATATTTTAGAGTATAAAAAACAGAAATTGTATTGAATATGATTCATCATAGGAAATGTAACTGGTGTTAACATCATTATCATTCTTATAGTATGCTTAGTTGATACCTAAAGTAGATTTACTCTATGTCAACCAATTATTATTGAATGCATCTGGATAGATGATAAAATTTAAAATAAATAAAAAGGAAGAGGAATGGTAGTTACCTCTATGAATAACTATACAAAGAAATGGGTTTTCCAAGGAAAATATCAATTTGTGGTTGGTTATCTCAGCATGTGTTGTACCACTAAAACTTCATGCATGTGACAGCCTTAGAAATATTTGATATTTGCAAGCTTTTTAAAGGCAAAGCTGGTAACTAGCACTAGAACATGAGGAACTGAAGGAACATCCTAATCTCTTCTGCTCATTCCATTGTGAGGGAATTGAGGCTAGCCCAGCACTGATTTAGAAATGTAAATTAATGTTTTCTTTTTTCCCCCAGATTTAGATTATTATATTCTATCATAGTGCAGACATTGAAAAAATAAAGAAGACATACGAGTGAGAAAAAATAAAAAACATTTTTGCAAGTGTAGTATTACAACTCTAGGCATGGTGGTCAGAATTTGCCATCTGAGAAGTGAAAAGAGTATATGCAGATGGAGATTAGATGGGAGAGGTAGGTAAAGGACTTTAGTACAATTGTTTATAATATTTTAATATTTTTTTCTTTTCAGTAAGACATTTCAATTGTCATTTGAGTATAGTCCAATATATGAAATAGAAAAAAGCAAACTGCTTTATATTAAGGAAACTTAGGGGTCCAGAAACAATGGTCTCAAAAATTTTCACTCCCTTTATCCATAACTTTTGTCCTTTAACATTGTGACATGCTCCCACCTTCCAAGGGGGTGACCGGCATTACCCCTTTTGACATACGTCAGCAATGTGATTTGTACTGGCCATTGGGATAAAAGCAGAACCTTGTCCCTTGAGGCTTAATGTTCTGCTTATACTTACACCAACACAATTAGCAGGATGCACCTGAAATAGCTTGTTAGGTACTGAAGGAGGGTGGGGAACATAAGTAATAGAGATTTTACAAAGCCAGTCCAGAGCAGTAGACAGCCAATAACGTTACAGCTGCATGAGCCGGCACAGTCTGCTGAATAGACCCCCATAACTGACTGCCACTGACACCAGACACATGAGCAATAACACTGAGCATTTTATGCCACTGAGTTTTGTGGCTGGTTGTTGTGCAGTGTTGTTGCAGCAATAAATAACTAATACAAGAGCTTCAAGTGCTACTTACTTATTCCTCCTATTCCTCCAGTAGCCCTGTGGGCATTTTAAAGGAACCACCAGAGCCTCAGAAAGCATAATTTGAAAATTACTAGCCTAGAATGAGCTCATGTATATAGCCTCTATTTTCATATACCACCTGTGGCATAGCATGATATCGTAGATCTGACTTGATCAAATATAGTAAAATAGTAAAAGAGTTTATAGCTTAACAGTGCTTCAGAGGTCCAGTAGTTCATCTCTTTTATTATAGACATTAGTAATACTGAGGCTCAGAAAAGTAGTTTCATTCAGGTCCAGAAGATTACTAATACTAAAGATTTTTTATTTTCTGGAAAATATGGACAAAACATATTTTAAGTCTAATTGATCAGCTAATAAATACTGGCACATAAGCATTTTCTTATAAGCTTTCAACATGTAACAAGTTATTATGACTATATTTCCTACTTAGTTTAAGTTGAAATATAATCAGCAATGCTCACAACTCTCATTTCTTCAGCCCATTATCACACTTAGTTCAAACTCTATTATTCCTGACTGGATTGAAGTATTAATGTGTTGATTCACATAAATTACAACGAAAAGATATTAAACACCCAAACTGAATTTTTTTTAATCCTAGTTTCTCCATTTCTTTCTGACCAATTCCACTAACGGAAACATGGTGATATTTTAAAAAAAATTTACATACTCACACACACACATGTAAAGCATGAGAGAATGGGCATATATAATTAATGTCTTATAACTATCTGTGTACATGTATTTGTAAGGTTTTTTGTATGTTGGAAATGAGGGAAGATTGAAGTTTTATATGATTATAAGGGTAATCATATATGATTACAAGTTTATATAATTCATGCTTAAATTTATATAATTTTATATGATTATAAAGTGTTTTAGATTATTATAAGATTCTTTTGATGGTCGAATATAACCAACGAAAGTAAGTATAATTTGTTTATAGCTCCAAAAGAGCAAAGGCTGCCATGCAGGGCCACATAGCACAGGGAGTTTCACAAAGGCACAGAGCATAGCAAGCTGAGGCTATAGAAGGCAGTTTATGTGTAGTAAATAGGCAAGATTAGCTAGATTTGGGAGCTCACTATACATTGGGTAATCTCAGTAATTTTGTTGGGTTCCTAGCTGTCTGGTGCTTGGCCATGGGGCAATTAGGATGGTGACATAGCCCTGGTGAGAACTTGATAAGGAAAGAAGTTGGGGTACAGACTCAACTACTCAAAAAAGGAAACACCATAATCTCTAGCCAGGGCTTAAAACCAGTGCAACTAAAAACAAAGCACAGTTTAGCTATTGTGAATTGAGCTGCTATGAACATTGATGTGGCTGCGTTATTATAGTATGCTGGTTTTAAGTCCTTTTGGTAGAGACTGAGGAGTTGGATAGCTGGGTCAAATGGTGGTTCCATTCCCAGCTTTCCAAAGAATCTCCATACTGCTTTCCATAATTGGCTGCACCAATTTGTAGTGTCCCAGCAATGTATGAGTGTGTCTTTTCCCCCACGTCCTCTCCAACATTTATTGTTGTCTATATTCTTGTATTCTTGATAACTGCCTTTCTGACTGGTGTGAGATGAAATCTTAGAGTAGTTTTTATTTGCATTCATTTAATTATTAGAGATGTTGAACATTTTCATATATTTGTTGATTGAATGTATATCTTCATCTGAGAAATATCTGTTCTTAATTCACAATAGCTAAACTGTGGAAGCAACCTAGATGTCCTTCAATAGATGAATGTATAAAGACACTGTGGTATATATACACAATGGAATATTGCTCAGCATTAAAAGAGAATAAAATTATGGCATTTGCAGGTAAATGTATGGAGTTGGAGAATATCATGCTAAGTGAAGTAAGCCAATCTGAAAAAACCAAAGGCCGAATGTTCTCTCTGACAAGTAGATGCTGATTCATAATGGGGAGTGGCAAAGTGTGGGAAAAATGAAGGAACTTTGGGCAAAGGAGAAAGGGGGTAGAGAGGGTGCATGGGGGGCAGGAAAAATGGTGGAATGAGATGGACATCATTACCTTAGGTAATGATGTATAACTGCCCATATGGTGTGTGAATCAAAATGCATTGTGATGTCATATATACCCAATTAAAATTAAAAAATTAATTTTAAGAAGCACAAGGCAAAGCAAAACCAAACTAAACAAGCAAAAGATGGCATTACACTTGGTATGCTTTTTTGCAAAGCAATTATTTTTACATATGATCCAAAAAACAATAAAATAAAAAATCATATTTATTGATCTTTGACTTACAGAATGCTATAAGTTAAGACAAAAATACCACTATGTTCTGGTTCAATTCTGGTTCTTCTACAAGTAGAACTTCATCTCTGTTAGGGAAAGGAATTGGATTGTGGATGAGACAGACTTAATCACAGAGGAATTTAGAGTTAGAAGGAACAGAGAAATACCACTAATGTTAAAATTGGGGACAGAACAAGATGTTAAGGGCATAGAGAGACAGGACATCTCACCTGAATTTAGTGATAATAATGATGGATGACTTCCTGAAAGATGTGGCACTTAGCCATGGCTGAGAGAGAAGTATGAATTGGCATATAAATTTGTGAGCCTAGAGTAAACACAAAGTAAATAAAATTTGAATGGAGATATGTTTTCTGTTTTTTTTCTTTTCTTTATTTTTCTATTTTTAGTAGTGTACAGCAAGAAATTTCATTTGCATTTTGTAGTCTTTAATAAACTGCTTCAAGTTTTAAAAATCAGTGAGAATTGTAGTCCATTTCCTTCCCTGTGAGTCCATGTGGGTTTATAACTTTTTAAAACACTATAACATGGTGGAAGTGACTATTTTGATTAATGAGGCTTGGTGAGAAAAAGTTCATACATCTTCTTTCTAATTCTTTTCAAATGACTATTCTCTGACAATTTTCTTTAGGAAGTTCCCTTTTAAAATGCAGCTACACGGTGTGGGAAATCCAAGTTATGTTGAGAACTGTGAAGACATACTCTGATCAGTTGTTCCAAGTTCTGCCCTTCAAGTTATCCTAGTCCAATTCCCAGACAATATGAGTAAGAAACTTCCATATAATTCTATGCTATATTCATTCATGTAAATTCCATGCATTTAAACCTTTGTACTAAGATACCAAAGCAGAAATAAACCACCTCGCCTATTCCCTGCCTGGCACCTGATCTAGATTTTTGCTGTAATAGTAAATTATGATTGTTTTATGTTACTGATTCTAGGATAAGTGTTATGCAATGATTGACAGTGACCATTATTTCTTGCTTATATTCAGGAAATTTCAAGACCCAGATTAACTTCTTCGATACAAGTACAGAATACAGCTGATGTTCCCTGTTCCTCATGTAAGAGTGTGGACTTGACAAAAAGTAATATGTGCAAATAAATATGTAGGATATACAGAAAACTAAAAGTAGTTCATCATGGCTGGTTCATAAAACTTGATGGCTGGAAATATAAGCATTAAATCATGCAAATATTTATGGTCAAATTAAGAAGTCAAAATTTATGCAAAGGTCAATGAAATCCTCCTGTTTTAAGCATCCATGTCTTCTTATCATATTCATATATCAGAACCAAGGTGTGGTTTTCATGTCCAAGGAGAATTTTAGAGGTGAAATCTAGCAATGAAATGGCCAATTTCAGATCTTTTTTTCAGTAATTTAAGTGAAAGAGTGTAAAGATTTTATAATAGTGGCAATATAGATGGAAGAAACTTAGCAAACTCAAAGGACACTTGTAAGATAGAACCAACAGAAATTTGTTAGTTTTTAACTGCAGACAGTTGGGACAAATATAAAAGTCAAGAATGACGACTATTTAGTGACAGTCATCCAGCTGGAGAGTAACAGAGGAGACCTAGATTAGAAGAATTAAGACAGTAAACAATAGAATGTGAGATTCACATGTTGAGTTGGATCAAAAGATTGCATTAGTGTCCCAAATCAATGACCTTTGCAGTATTATTTTATTGTGTTGGGCTTGGCAGTGTGACTCACTATGGTATAATGACAGAAGCAGACAGAGGCTTAAAAATGTTTATACATGTCTATTTCTCTCTTGGAACTCTACTCTGCCATCACAATAAATCTGGGATAACTTGATGAAGGGATTTGAGAGCCAGGGAGGGTCAATTTCACCAATAACTTTAAGCCATCTTACACTAGTCAAGTCCCACACAACTGATCAACTCAACTACTAATGTGTGAGGACAGTCCACTTGGGATAAATTGCATATGATCCAGATCTACTGAATTTCCCATAGGCTGATAAATATTTGCTTTAAACCATTAAATCTTGGAATGGTTTGTAACACAGCCATATATAATTGAAAGTTCTATTTTTGAGATGTACACAATTGGATCATGAGGCTAGAGCACAGAAAAAATAAAGTGTAGTCTGCAGAGAGCACTGCTTGTTAATATTCAATAGTCTTGTCTTACTTGTTCTAGTGAGCTTGCCTTCTGATTGGTTGGTGTGCAGGCCTTTCTGTAGTTCTGCATGTAAATGCTAATTTCAGAATACTGAAACTTTGCACATAAGTAGTTAAGAAGCCAAGGGACAGGATAAGAGTAACAAACAAAGTTATAAAGAAAGATGAGTAATAATAGAACAGGAAGAAAAATATTTAAAGAATGGACAAATAGATATGCAAGCTCCAAAATATCTGGGAAGAAAAATACACTGAAGTAACAAGAAACCATGATCAGACATTGTCCATTGAAATCCGTACAGAAGATGGTTAAAAAGGAAGATGTGGTATAAAATACTGTTGAAAAGTCAAATAAGACTTTGGCTGCTGAAGGGACATCAGATCCAGCAATGCTGAGGTCATTCCAGACCTTGAAGAGATCAAATTCATGTGGTGGTAAAATAGTGGTACTGGGGCCATTGTGAGTTCTAAGAAAACAAGGAATGTTTCTTTTCCCTTTTCTTCCTTTTTTTTTAATTTAAAATACTTGTCTCTATGAGCAGGCTGAATTAATTAGAAAATTGTCTCCTGTGATCAGTCAGATGCTCTAAATGTGAATTAATTAGAACAGAGTGAACTGATACATGAAAAAAAGAAAAAAATATTTTAATATGCATGACAGCATCTAGTGATGAAATGCATAGTAAGCCTTGCCAAGTCAACCACATTAAAAAGCCTCACGTTTAGAATCCATCCACATTCTCTCAACTCTAACCTGATTACAAGGGGATTTTGTTGTTGTGAAGAATAATGAATACACCATAGTTTAACAGCACTCTGACAAATTTGAGTTAAGTAGCTTCTCTGTTGTTATAGAGGGCAATAGCAACATTGCATATTCACCAAGTATGCCCTCCAAACTTTATGTCTTTTCTTTTAATTTGTTGTTGACTTATGACAGTGAGAAAGAGTTTCCTATCAAAGGAATCAAGCAGACATTACAAGGTACTATCCCAGAGTCATAAGGATAGGTGACGTAAGAGGTATATTTTATGTTCTACAGATTATACATTAGTATTTTATAATAGCAAACTAGCAATATCCAGGGTAAATATTTCTTTGGCACTTTAAAATGACTGAAAATGATTTAAAACATTGAAATAATATTTTTTTTGAGTGCAGTGGATACTTTAAAAGAACTTCATCATTTAACTCATCTTTAACAATGGTGTTTTAAAATGCATGCTAAGTAGTTTATGAAGCACCTATAATAAATGACATACATGCTGTTTGCTGGAAATAAAAAGCATCTGCATAAAGCATTCTTGTTGTACTCAAGACTATAACAGTCCATGAGCATGATGTTCATATTTAGATTTAAATTATAATAAAGCTTAAGTATTGTTGCCTACAAAACAAAATTCAACAGAAGCACTTATGACATAAAAGTAACTCAACCTTACAAACATTTATCAAGTTTCACCCAACTTTAGGCTTTTTTTTTTTTTTGCATTAGTATTTTAAAAATGAGTCTAACTGAATATATTCAATGAAATAGAATTTTACCAATGCAGCTAAATTTGTGGAATTCTCACAAGAAAAATTCTCATTACAGGTTTGGGTTAACGCTAAAATTTGCATAAATTATTAATATTCATAATATGAAATGGAAAACAATAAATACAATAGAGGATTAAATATAAATCACTCAACTTAAATGGATAACTATCATTAATAATTTATTATATTTAAATTTGTGAACAGAAGTAATTTATTATAAGCCTGCAAATAAAATTTTGAATTATGATGTATTTAAATTTAATATAATTTTTCCAAAACATTGACATTTCTTTAAAAACTATTTTGTTGCTGCCTCATGATCAATTAAATGAGTATCATAGCTAATGGTATACTTTGAAGGTTATTCAGTTAGATTTTGTTCTCAATTTTAGGGAGTACATGTATGGATACAAAAACACTATTCTATAAAAAGCATTAAGAAAATGAAAAGATTAGGTACAGAATAGAAGAAAATACATGAACATTTATAATATGTCATAAGAATTTTTATAGAAAATACAATAATCCCCAAAATGCTTTGGAAAAAATTAAGTAAATCAATTTAAAAATGAGTGAAAATTTACACAATACTAAAGGAGATAAACAGAACACATGCACATTTTAGGATGCTCGACATCATTCATCTTCAGGGAAATGCAAACTAAACTCACAACAAAGTGCCATGTAAATATTTATTAGAATGGCAAAAAGAATAATGATAGCACTATGTATTGGCAAGGATACAGAAGAAACTGGATCACTTCAACACTGCTGGAAAAACTGTAAGATGGTGCAGTCACCATGGAAAGCAGTTATCAGTTTCTTGTAAAATGGACATACTTTAGAAAGATAGTCCTAAAAAAGCAAGAACATGCAGGAGCCTAGAGGACATTCTGTGATGAAATAAGTCAGGCACAGAGAGATGGACAGCACATGTTCTTACATCCATGTAGTATCTTAAGATATTAACCTCATAGATGCAGAAAGTAGCACAGTGTTCACCAGAGACTGGGAAGAGTGAAAGTGAGTTGAGGATGGAAAGAGAATGGTCAACAGGCACACAGGCATAGTTAGATAGGAGGAATAATTTCTCTTTTTCTGCAGCATGGTAGGGTAATAATTAATGATAGTATATTTTTAAATAACTGGGAGAGAGGACTTGTAATGATACATGTTTGAAGAGATGGGTATGGCAATTATCTTTGCATATTTATTTAAATATCAAACTGTTCTTCATAAACACACACATTATGTCTCAAAAATAAAATAACACATTTTTTTTAAAAAGAGCATAAGAACCCAGGGAATTTCTCAAAGTCCAGAGTTGATTCTGGTTGGTACAACTGAGAAGGGAGGAGAGTGCTACTGCATTCTCTTAGGTAAATACAATATTTTACCCAATATCCTTCAATGCATGGTATAATCCCCAGTAATGAAGAATTATCTGATCCTCAATGTCAATCTTACCAGGAATTCTGCTTAAGAGAAGTGATAATTTGTTCCCACAAAAATCTGTTAAACAATGTGTGTATTAGCTGCCATCATAATGAAACCACACTAAAAATACCCAATGTCTTCAACGAATAAAAAGATGGATAGATAAAGTGTATTGAATATGTATAAAAGAATACTACTCAATCCATACAATAGAATACTGCTCAGAAATAAAGAGGAACCATTGGAACATACAACATGGAAGCATCTCCAAACCACTAATGTTGAGTGAAAGATGCCAGCCTGAAAAATTTGCATAGATTATGATTCCAATTGTATAATATTCTCCAAAAGGCATAACTATAATGAAGAACAGAATACTTGCTACCAGAGTTAGGGTTGGAAGAGAATGTAATTACTTAGGGTTAACACAGGAAGTTCTGGGGGTGATGAAATTCTACCCTGATTATACTGGTAATTATACAGATCTGTGTAAGCCTTGTAATTCATGTACCTCCCCTGTACTGGGGTACAATATGATATTTTATCACTATGATTCACAGTAAATAAACAATTGAATGAGTCAATTATTTTTGAAATATGAAATGTTCTTTTCCCTTACATATTATGAAATGTTGTGTATGTAATTTATCTTCCTTTTTTTTTTTGTTTGAAATTTTGAGAGCATTTATCTAGGATGCCATCTGGTCCTGAAGTTTATCTTAAATAGGAGGTGCTCTCTTACTTTAACTATAATAGATTGTGGAGAAATGTTATATATATATTTTTTTTCCTTAACTGCTTAGTAGACTTCAATAGTGCAATCTTCTAGAACTGATGTTATCTTGTTCAGAAAGTTATTTGTCATTGATTTAATTTCTATAATACATTTAGGCCTCTTCAGAGTATCTGTTTATATCTACTGTAAGGTTTTATAGATTGTGTCTATCAAGGAATTGATTTATTATCTATGATATCAAATTGATAGGCACATAATTTATGACATTATTTTCTTAATGTTCATAGGATCAGCAGTGAGAGATTATGTATTGTGACATTACTAACTTGTGTTCTTTTTTGTTAGTCTGACTAAATATTTGTCAATTAATTGATATTTTCAAAGTATTAGATTTTTTGTTTCATTGCTTTTTCTCTATTAATTTTCTGAATTTTGCTGTTTTATTATTGCTTTTTTCCTCCTAATTCTAGACTAATTTTCTCTTTTATCTGAAGTCAGAAAGCTTAAATGATTGACTATAGATCTATTTTCTCAAAATATTCATACCATGATATACTATTTTTCTATTGTTTATTTTTTAATTCCCTTTTAGTGTGTGATCACATATTGTGTAATTTCCTACCTTCTAAAAACTTGCAAAATACATATTTGTATTTGTAAAACACATAGCGCCCAATAGGATCTATCTTAATGAATGTTTGCATCAATTTTCTTTGTTCCTCTCTTTTATTTTACCTTTTCATGGATAAACTGAGTACTATTGATTCTCTTATTTTATGATCTCTTTTGAGTTTTCTCTCTGTAATCCCCTCCTCTCTGGCAGTCCTGTCAACTTCAGCTTCCTTGGTTTCCATGAACAATCAGCTTTGTCTCCTAGACTCAGAAGAATCCAAAGACCTGCCCTGAAGTCTCTATTCCTGTGCCATGATGTGGGAACTCCCACCAGGCAGTGTGTTGGGCAGTCACGGGACACTCCTTATTGCCTTTCCATCCCTAAGGGCATCACCCATTTTCTGTCAGAAGTAGCACTTGAGTGAGATTATTTATGCAATATATCAAACTTAATGAAAATATTTTAATATTTTAATGCCCACTGTTATTTAATGATAAAGTAAGGGCAGTGGAAAACTTACATTGCTTTTCTTAAAGTTTGCCTGCATTTAGTATTATCCATATTGTTTCATTTAACAGATATATACAATTTTTTTTGCCATGACTATGAAAGATTAGATACCAAAATGAATGCATGTTAGTCCACTTTCTATCTTCTATTCATACAGAAATTTAGCTATTCTTTCTAGAGTTCAGGTAATCTAATGAATACATTACATATTTTAACCATAATTAAATTGTTTACCAACTGTCCCTTTTCTACATTTTATGGACTTATCTCTTGACTGGCTAAATATTTTGTTCTAGAATTTTCTTCAAAGAAAACTTTTGGGGCTGGGGATGTGGCTCAAGCGGTAGCACGCTCACCTGGCATGCGTGCGGCCCGGGTTCGATCCTCAGCACCACATACAAAGATGTTGTGTCCGCCAAAAACTAAAAACTAAAAAAAAAAAAAAAAAAAGAAAACTTTTGGTAACTCTTATTGAATTCTAATTCACTAAGAAAATGTTTTTTTCTTTATGTTAGAATGAGACTTCAGTTACTTTTAAAATTGCTGATTAATAGATATATTTTTTGAGGAAGTTATAGACACTGTGTCATGGTTTTCTAATGTGAGTAAAAAATTTGAATTTATTTTTATTTTTGTTTTTGTTTTTTTGAATAGATGCTCAAAAGAGTCTCTCTTAATTTTCAGTAATCTCAGAATTCATCTTCATTTTCCAACTATAACTTCAATATGTTGTGTTCATTCTACATGTAGTTTTGTTGTTTTTGTATATACATGATAGTAAGGTGTATTTTGTCATGTCACACATACATGGGATGCAACCCACTACAATTTTGATCACATTTTTGTAGTTGAACATGATATGGAGTTACACTGGTTTTGTATTCATATATGAACTTAGGAAAGTTATGTCTGATTCATTCTATTGTCTTTCCTATTCCAATCTGCTGTGACCTTCTCATCTGACTAGGTCATGGCCACTAATAGACATACTTGATGCACAGGAGTAATGGGGGATAAAGAAAAGACAAAAAGACACACTTTGGGAGAAAAAGTTGGGGCCAGGTGGGTAACCAAGCCTTGGTGAGGCTTGATTGACTCCAGAGCTAGCCCAGCAAGTTTATTATATAGGTTTCATCCAAAGATTATTTGTGGGAAAATTTCAAAAAGAAGGCAATATGAAGGACACAGGACTGGTGAGAAATTAGTGTACCTATCCCTGGAAGAAGGTGCTGAACTCTAGGCCTCAACTGATAGCAGCTCTGCACTCTCTCACAGAGCTTTCTCAGGACAGTGTTACCATAGAATCTGAGGCATATTGACCTACCCCTTGGCTTGGGAGGCTGAGAATAAGGGCATGTGCCACCATGCCTGGTCACATATAGTTTTAATTTGACTTTTATTTCTGAAAAATTTTTGTTAAAATAAATACGTAAATATATTAAATATCCATCTAATCTCTCTCTTTAATCATTTGCCATTTTAATCTATGTATTCATCCAATCTCTTCTTTTTCTTCTGTGACACTATTTTAATTTGAACTTCATTATCTGATTTCAATAAATGTCCTTTTCTTTCTAAAATATTTAACATTTTGTATTATTTCAATTTGAACTTGCTTTAGTTAGTCTTTATTTAATTTATGTCAATAAAATTACCTTCCTTTTCTCTGTAACCAAGTTTGGACATTTCATATGTAGTCTTTTATAATCTCCCATATAGTCTATGAATTTTATGTATAAAAGACACTCTTAGATTTTATTTTATTTAGCTTGTTTCTTGAATTCTTGATGACAATTTTGACTACGATTTTTATCTGATCCATTGCAAATTTTTCTAGTGAGTGTTTATAATATTCCATTTTTCCCTCTTTCTTCCTCCTTCCACTTTCATTATTTTCCTTATGGTACTTTGGTATATATACAGCCGAGTTAGTTTGCTTACCTGAAGTTTTTACTGGAAAAGCTTTTGGAAGGAAATTGTGTGGAAGTTGAGGACCCAACATGATTTCTATGCCAGTACCTTGTTTAACTTACAAACCTTTGTAATACAGATTTCTCTGGTTATGCTGCCTTGATATTAAAACAATAGAAATTGGGAGGTATAGTTTAATTTCTCAAGATCTGTCTGTATAAAATATTACTCTTACTGAATATGGTGGCTTTTCCTTATGTCTTACTATTTAAGATTGTAAGTTTTTTAATTATGTAGAACATGCAGTTCTCATTTCTTTCATTTTTTTAAAAAAAAATTTCCTTTGCTATATTAGGGAGATTTTAAACAAAGGTGAAAACATGATATTGAATGGTACTATATTCTTTTGCTGTCACTACATTCTTTTGCTGTCACTTATTAATCTGAGATGCCTGTTTCCAAGTTAGGCTCATTGCATTGCTGCAGACTCACTAATTAATTGATTTCATCCTTTAGGGTGAAAAAAAATCTTTTGGTTAGGATAAATTGTAGGAACTGGAGGGACCTCTCCACCCCTCATGTATAAGAAGTAATTAAATCTCTACAACGAAAACTTATACTTTATGGCTGTTTGCTGTAATGATTGGATCCAGACATTATCCTAGTCTCTGGGGTATTATACTTTTGATGAAGAATGAACTACTGAGTTAATTAATAATAGAAGTGGAATTTAAGAGTTAGACTTATTGCTTTCAGCAATTTAAAGAGGATTAAACATTTTAAAATTTTTCCTGAGCATTTACTGTGTGCATTACATG
The DNA here is from genome assembly GCF_021218885.2 of Marmota monax. Classification (NCBI taxonomy): domain Eukaryota; kingdom Metazoa; phylum Chordata; class Mammalia; order Rodentia; family Sciuridae; genus Marmota; species Marmota monax. Next base: position 149,726 of record NW_026694617.1, on the reverse strand, counting down.
TTTTTTTAAGGATGAATTAACTTTCACTTCTTGGTGAAGAAAAAAGGGACAAATATTTTTTAACTAACTCTATTGCTATCAATTTTGATGGTTTAAAGAAGTAAAGATAAAGATAGTATAACTAGAGGTAGAAACTATAATTATCTTCAAATTACAGAAAAGAAACCTAAGATTTAGAGAAGTTGTGTAACTTGCCTAAAGGAACATGTTTAATAAGTGGCAAAACAAAAATTATAGACACTGCTAACAATTCTCTTGTAGCAAAGACAAAACACCCTTTAAAGAGATCTATTTATTCAATCTTTCACCCATTTATTTATCTAACAGATGCACAAGTGTGCACTAAGTGCTAGGCAATATGTAAGGGTTTTACTGATGCAACTGAAAAGTAAAGTCAAAATCACAGTGAATTCACAATGTTTTAAGAACATAGACATTAATCAAGCAATAGATTATAACATAGATTCAAAAGTATTTTGCTAGATTGTGGCTAATGTGAATAATTCATCTTTGGAATAAACTGAAAGGATAAATAAATATAGATTAGGAAGATAAAGGAGTTCAGGATAAAATTAAGGTAAGGGAGAAGGAAAACGTTCAATGTAGTGTTCTCTACACCTGGTTTAAGACAGGCACATAGCATGCTCTCCAGGAGTGAATAAAAACTAATGGAGGAGTGAATTAGTTAATGAATACATGGACGAACAGCTACCATGGAGAGGACAAGCCTGACATAGGCTAATTCATCTTGGGGTGGATGCAGCAGTAGCCAAAGTGGAATAAGTGGGAGAATGAGTAGTAGAAAAACAAATGAGATTGTGAATAGAGACCATTCATCTACATGGCAGTTGCTGGGGGGATGGGATCCTGGATGATTTTTTTATTATTTCCCTTCCTTTTGTTTTTGAAAATGGACAAAATATCTAACATGTTTAAAATGCCATTGAGAAGTAGCAGTTGAATGCAAGAAAGAAAGATATTTACAAATAAGACAGCTGCAAAGAGACAGTAATAGAATCCAGTTTTCAGAAAGCTGGTGGGATCCATGGAGGGAGGGGTCTTCTGAAGAGAGACATCCTTCTGTCTCTTCTATGATGAATGGGGAGGAGGACACAATGACAGGAGAGGGTTTAGATGAAAAATTGATATGTTTGTTTGGAGAAGTTAAGTAAGGGCTTAAATAGGTGGGGTTAGGTAAATGCATGAAGGGAAACATTTGACAAGATTTAAAATAGTTTCAAAGTGGCCAAATAGAACAGAAAAATAAGTTTGTTCTGGACAGTGTATAATGTGCTCAAGCAACTTGTACTAAATAAAAGTAGAAGTAATTTGGCTTTAGAAAACACCTTTTGATTGCAATTTAAGGCCTCAGCAACTTTGTAAGGCCCTAAACAATTTAGCAAGAACCTGGGTCCAAATAAAAGTTTTAAAAAAGGACTGGGGATGTGACTCAGTGATTAGCACTTCTGGGTTTAATTGCTGCGGGGAGTGAGAGGGGGAGAGAGAGAGAGAGAGAGAGAGAAGATACTTTGGATACTCTCATATAAAGTCTTTCTAAAGCACTTTAGTTATTTAAAATAAGTGTCTCATGTTAGATTTCAGTGATGAAATTTGATTTATTTATAAATGATTATTTTTCCAAGAAGATTCCAGATTCCTGAGTTTAAAAGCACACCCTACTTGTGATACTGTCTAAACTATTGAATTTCTCTTTCTCCAAGGTATATTTATGAATACTCAAAGGCAAATGGTGATGTGTTGATGTCCGGTTTTTGTTTGTGTTGCATTTTAACCAAATAAAACAAACATGATTTCCAAATTGGTGTGAGTGCCCAATTTTTTTTTTTTTTTTTTTTTTAATTTTTTTTTTATTGGTTGTTCAAAACATTATAAAGCTCTTCACATATCATATTTCATACATTAGATTCAAGTTGGTTATGAACTCCCAATTTTACCCCAAATACAGATTGCAGAATCACATCGGTTACACATCCACATTTTTACATAATGCCCTATTAGTAACTGTTGTATTCTGCTACCTTTCCTATCCTCTACCATCCCCCCTCCCTCCCCTCCCATCTTCTCTCTCTACCCCATCCACTGTAATTCATATCTCTCCTTGTTTATTTTCCCATTCCCCTCACAACCTCTTATATGTAATTTTGTATAACAATGAGGGTCTCCCTCCATTACCATGCAATTTCCCTTTTCTCTCCCTTTCCATCCCACCTCATGTATCTGTTTAATGTTAATCTTTTCTTCCTGCTCTTCCTCCCTGCTCTGTTCTTAGTTGCTCTCATTATATCAAAGAAGACATTTGGTATTTGTTTTTTAGGGATTGGCTAGCTTCACTAAGCATAATCTGCTCTAGTGCCATCCATTTCCCTGCAAATTCTATGATTTTGTCATTTTTTAGTGCTGCGTAATACTCCATGGTGTATAAATGCCACATTTTTTTTATCCATTCATCTATTGAAGGGCATCTGGGTTGGTTCCACAGTCTAGCAATTGTGAATTGTGCTGCTATGAACATCGATGTAGCAGTATCCCTGTAGTACGCTCTTTTAAGGTCTTCAGGGAAAAGTCCAAGAAGGGCAATAGCGGGGTCAAATGGTGGTTCCATTCCCAGCTTTCCCAGGAGTCTCCATACTGTTTTCCAGATTGGCCGCACCAGTTTGCAGTCCCACCAGCAATGTACAAGAGTACCCTTTTCCCCACATCCTCTCCAGCACTTGTTGTTGTTTGACTTCATAATGGCTGCCAATCTTACTGGAGTGAGATGGTATCTTAGGGTGGTTTTGATTTGCATTTCTCTGACTGCTAGAGATGGTGAGCATTTTTTCATGTACTTGTTGATTGATTGTATGTCCTCCTCTGAGAAGTGTCTGTTCAGGTCTTTGGCCCATTTGTTGATTGGGTTATTTGTTTTCTTATTGTTTAATTTTTTGAGTTCTTTGTATACTCTGGATATTAGGGCTCTATCTGAAGTGTGAGGAGTAAAAATTTGTTCCCATGATGTAGGCTCCCTATTTACCTCTTTTATTGTTTCTCTTGCTGAGAGAAAACTTTTCAGTTTAAGTAAGTTCCATTTGTTGATTTTTGTTATCAACTTTTGTGCTATGGGTGTCCTATTAAGGAATTTGGAGCCCGACCCTACAATATGTAGATCGGAGCCAACTTTTTCTTCTATCAGACGCAGAGTCTCTGATTTGATATCTAGCTCCTTGATCCACTTTGAGTTAACTTTTGTGCATGGCGAGAGGCCCAATTTTAACAAGCTACTCCATCTCCAACGTTCCCATTGACATAACTTTCGCTAGAATTTGATGTCATTCTTTTAATTAGCAAAGCCCTGCAGCCGTGCTATAGAATGGCTTTGTAATATATCTTGAGCTTTAACAAGTAACTTTTTGATGTATTTCAATTATGATGTACAAATTTACATCTTCTTAATTAAAGAAGAAATTCCATTTTGAAGCTCTTTAAAGTACGATTAAGGTTTATGGTTGAAAGCCTCCTGTTAAGATGAATTTGCCCTCTGTATTTAGTGAGAAGCATGTGGAGCACTTGTGCCAGAAGAGAGAAAAAATTAACCAAGGGAGATGCTGCGTGCTACTGAGATTGGAGAGTAAAACGTGGTTAAAATGTGACATTTTCTAACAGACTGTCTTACATTTCTGTAGATATTTGGGTATAGCTCTGTCAGCAATATTTTGTTGATCATGAAGATCTGGAAAGGAAAAACATTCCATATTTAACTGAGGGAATAAAAAAATAAAAATTAGATGTGATGAATGCTCAGCACTGATATGGTGATCCTGTGAGTATGCATAGGAGCAATCCCATTTAACCTATACCTCGTCAAAAACATTAAAGAAATAAAAGTAAACTAGAATGTGGTCCTCTTTTTATAAATATTTTTTTTGGACCCAGTATCTTTATTTTATTTTTATGTGGTGCTGAGGATCCAACCCAGTGCCTCACACATGGTAGGTGAGCACTCTACCTCTCAGCCACAACCCAGTCCTGTGGTCCTCATGATGGACAGATATAGGTATCAACACACACAAAATCCCCAAGCAAAAATTGAGCCATAAAAAACATGTTTCTAGCTCAGATAAAATACAAATACTTTTTCTTCTTTTCTCAAAATTAATTCTGCATATTCAAAAACAAAGCTTTAGATGAATATCCTGAGTGTGTATTTTTAGGCTTAAAGTATTCCAACTACAGACAAGACGGTGTAACTGACAATGCTCACAGTTTAATGACCACAGACTTAAAAGTAGATGATTTGGAAGTCAGAGGAGAGTAAATAAGAAATAAGAAGAATTACTTTGTACAGAAAATGTTCTATACAATTTATAGCATACAAATAAAATGCTATCTACAAGATCACAAGAGTCCTCATTATACTAAATTATACATATATATATGTTATCACATTTATATAATGTATATATATATAATCAAAATAACAGCTTTATTTCAGAATATTACATTCTTCATAAAAACAAAAGCAAGTGGGATGGATGAAACTTCTAAGACCTGTTAAGATCTTTAGCATACACACACACACACACACACACACACATGGTTGCAATTTACTGAATATAAACAAATGTATGCACCAATCTTCACTGCAAATACTGTTGTCTATGATTTAATGATAGCAAGGTAGGGAAGTCCATTTGTTAAATGCTTCAATGCACTGTTAATATATTCTAACCAAAGAGTTAACATGCTTAATATCATTTAGCCTCTGAAGAGTAACTGCTCATCATTAAAATTTACATTAGTTTTTTTTCATATGCTTGACTGATGTACCTCTTGATCTTTCATGACAGCCTAACAATACTGTAGAATGCATATATTTTTCTAAGAATGATGTAAACTGTATCTAACCATAAGTATAACTTTTCTTCCCTTTAGACATACTGTTTTCTTTAATATTTACTTACATAAATTCTCTAAAAATTATAGAAATACTATAAAATTCCACTAAGGGTTGCTTATTGCCTTATGCTTTAGAAGAATAATGAAGAATTCAGTAACATAAAACAGATATATTTGATGTGTATGTGCCCAGACACCAATGTTATTATAATATTATATTATTGATTAGTAGACAAATTAATCATTTAATTGTGAAATGTATACAAAATTATTGTGACACTGAAAATGTGTCATGTATTATAGTTTGACAGATTAAAATGATTTTGGTAACAAAATAAAACATTAATTGTGATATTAAAATATACACTCCTGTAGAAATAGCTTCATTGTTTATTTTCTTTTCTCAAATTTAAGTAATATTTACATTATAATAGCCTGTTGTATTGTAAATCCTCTAAAAGATACCACAATCACAATATAGGTTATGGAAAAAATCCTTCTTTTACTGAACAAGATTGACTTACTGCTCTTGCAATAGAAACCCTTGGAAATTCAAAATGGAGAATGATTTCATGTGGACATGCCACATTGTTGGATTCTCCAAGGTGATGGGGGATATTGCCATGTGCATGCACTTCTTTATTGTTTCAGAATTTCCTTTAGAAAAAAATCTAATATGCTGTATGAAATTTATAAGATAAATTATATGTATGATTATGTAGTTAATTAGTACATTATGAATATGTTTCACATTGGTAGCAAATGAAGGAAGGAGAAAACTTTTAATATTCTTTAAGTAGTATATTTATTACTTGAAGTAATCTCTCTCTCTCACTCTCTCTCTCTCTCTCTCTCTATATATATATATATATATATATACACACACATTTTTTGACATATTTAGATCCAAAGACCTTTGACTATCTTTGGTGCGACCTAGTCTATTTGCATGTGCCCTCTACTCAACAATAAAAATTAAACTTTTGGCTCTTCACCAGCTATAGCCATTGGTCAGACATCCTTTCCCCTGTGTCTTTGATAGAACAAGCATGAATTTTTAGCCCAGAGAACCTTCTGCCTGTGAGCTCCTTTGCTCAATCAGGACTGTGCACCTGTAGCTACATCATTAGTGGGAAAGGTTTTTGTGGCCCAGAGATGGGGTAGTTTGGTGCTTGTATCCATTTGTGCCTTTTCCTAAGTGTGTGAACCTACTGAAGCTTTACCCTTGCTTCTTAAACTGATTTAATAGTCTGTGTGATTGAAGTAATTTAATTTGGTCTGTGAGTTTTTTTGTTCCAAACAGTGATGTTCAACAGTAATTTTTGTCATAATACACTTGGATGCTGCCATTGAATCAAGTAAATTCCCCATAAAACTGCTACCTGGGTAAATGAAGCAGAGTCCAGATCTCTACAAACTTCACAGGCATCCCTGTACACAGTTGAAGTTCTTATTCACCCACCCTCAAAACTTTGCTAATTAGCAAAATGATATCCCACTACTTCACATAGTTAGTGGTATTTTTAAAGACCTAATATAAATAAAGTTTTATCAAAAAAGCATTTTGGAAATCCCAGCAGTTAGCAAGTTACTTTTTTTTCTGAAGGAAAACTTTTGAGTATTTCCAAAGTGGCCTCTCTCCGTTGCTAAAAAATGGAATATTTTAAAATGTATCTTTTTATTTTTTGACAGAGATAGGTCTGCAGTCATCAAAAAATAGAGAAAATAATAATCATCTTGTCTGGGAGACTGTTGTGTGATTAGGTCAACCAGTTCTATGTGACATTTAAGGACAATGTATTAGTCATTTTGCTGTCACTATAATCAATTACCTGAAATAATTAAGTTATAAGGAGGAAAGATGTATTCTGTATATTTTGATTCACTTTCTGGAAGTTTCAGCCCCAAATTAAATGATCCCATTATTTTTTGCTTCTGGTGAGACAGCATATTTCTGAGGGAGATGATGACACCAGAGCAAACCACTGATGTCAATCAGCCTGGAAATAGAAAGAGGAAGAAACTGGGGTCTCACAATCTCCTTTGAGGCCATGTTTCCAGTTATCTCAGGAAATCACACAAGTTCCCTCATCCTAAAAGTCCACAGCACCTTCTAATAATTTCACCCTAGGGACCAAGCCTTTACTACATTACCTTTGGGGACATTCAGCCTTTAGACCACAGGAAGTAGGAAGGGTCTATTTAAGTTTAATTTCCAGGCATACTTTTCTTTACTTGTAGGATTCCTTGGTGAAAAAATGACAACATTTTTCTTTCAAGTCATGAATGAAGCCTCATCACATATGAGTTATGACTATGGGCAATGTTTTATTCAGCTTTCTGCTGCTGTGACAAAATACCTGAGATAAATAAGTTAAGAGGAGGAAAGAATTATTCTGGCTTACCATTTCAATAGTTTCAATATATGGTGACTTGTCTCCAGTGCTTTCTGTTTCTGAAGAAGTAGGGAAGATGTAGCAGAGCAAAGTTACTCACCTCTCATGGTGGCTAGGGAGCCAAGAGACAGAGAGGAAGGGGTCAGAGTTCCAATATACCCTTCAAGGACACATTCCCAATGACCTTACTCTAATTAGTTCTACCTCCTAGAGATGTCTTCACCTCTCCCTAGCACCATTGGCTGGTGACCATACATTCAACATAAAAGTGTTTAGGGACATTTCTATCTCCCAATTATAAAAGGCCAAATATTTCATATGATGTTAATTATTCTTAAAAGAATTCTGATAAGCAATAAAAAAGTTCTTTAAGTTGAAAATCTGTATAAATTATATCATGTTGTGTAATTTTTATTACAGCATATTTTCTGTTAGATTAACTTTTTGTTATTGGAATGTATGTTATTTTGCTGGGACCTATGGCAAGGAAACAACTGCTTTTTTCCCTGTGGCTGAGCAAGATTTTGCTTCATAGTTGATTAAGTCATTATACCATCCATTGGCAAAGTGCATAAATTGATATAGATCACTGATATTCCCATCACACTCCTGTCAAAATGTGTTTGGAATCTTAGAAGGGAAAATTAGCAATTAAATATTTTCTAATTTCTGTCACAACACACCAGAGTATATGCCTTTAAACACTCTTCATACTGAAAAAATGCTACAATGCAAATTTCATGGTAACAGTTTTAAATGTGGTATACTTCATTCTCATTCTATGTCTGTAATGTAACCCACACACATTCATTCATATTCTCTCTCTCTCTCTCTTTCCTACTTCTCTCTTCCCCTGCCTCCTTCCTTATCTTTCCATTTCTTTGACATAAAAATATGACATGGCCTTGGCTTTCAGCCACTTTAAAATCTATTGCAATTACTATCATTATGAAAAATTACTTGCCCCCTAAGGATTATGTAACAAGCTATTAGGAAAAAAAGACACAAAACTACATTCTACATTGGTATTAGCTTGACTATGCTCAAGGCAAATCTCTAGTTGAACATTTTTGAAAACACATTTTGACCTTTTGAATTTGACTTTTTTTTCTCAAAATACTCAATAATGTAGCACAAAGTATTCTCATATCTAATAACTCAGTAAAAATCAGCAAGTTTTAAAAGAATAATTAATTATTTTCTTTTCAGAATCATATTCTTTATGGATTTGGAGTTCTCAAAAATGTCCCTTGAACACCAAAACTGATTAGCTGTTCTCAAAAGAAATGGAGAGAAAATCTTAGAATTTATTTGTAAATAATAACTTTATAGGAATTTATTGGCAAACAATAATTTTATAGTGTCAGGCTTTGAAATAATGTGTTAAAATTATAATTCCTTTAAATCTTTTGATTTTGTTATCCCTAATTTTCATCTCTAAAATTCATTGACAAGGAAATAAAGAATTTAAGGGAAAGAAATTCTAGTCCCTTTTTATCTCATGCAAAAAATCACTGGACATTTGGTTTTGTGTACACAGTGTAAAAAGCTTATAAATTGTCTATATGCATATAGCAAAAAGAAAAAAAAAACTAAATAAAATGAAAATCAACTTCTCTTGCACTTACCAGAAAATAGAGGTTTCAGGGGAAAACACCATTCCTAAATCTGGAAAGATAAAGAAATCTAGGGAGTCACAGCTCAACTATTCTTACTGTTATCAGAAGCTTCTGGGGCCATAAACTAGTAGACACACTTAAATGGTAATTACAAAAATATCCTAGAGGCTAAATGTGTACTAATTCCAGAGTGAGGAACTTCTAGGGGCTTGCAGACTTGGTGAGACTCAACACTTTTACTGGTTTAGCTTCTGGGAATCAGGGTTTACTAATTCGGTTTTCAAAGTAAGGATTCAGGAAAGATTCCTTGGTAGTTCTGCAGGGAGAAAAGAAGAAATACATTATAAAATACATTCACAGAATTCTCCATATGTAAGGTTTCTTTTCTAACGGAAAATACTGGATCCAAGTCTTAGTTTTATAGGGTAAAGGACATTTTTTTTGCTCTAGCCCCTGATCAGATTTTCTTATAAGATTATAGAATGTTATTGTTTCCATATATTCACAGCACAAATAAGTTCTAAGGGCCTGCACAGCAGTGCACCTATGGGAACCTGCCAAAGGTTCAGAGCAATATCGCTATCTCTCCAGACACCACACACCTTTGGATTTGTTGATCATAGGGATCCCCAGTATTTCTATATCCTTCAAGTCTGTGATAGTGGCACTAATCTCTATAGTCTCTCCAGATAGTGCAGCATCTTTATTTGAAAATATTTCTCTTTATTTACTATTTACCCAGGTAGAAAATTATGAAGCTATTCATTATACTACTTGAATACAGAATACATGACACTCTTCATTTGTGAAAAGCCATAGAACTTCACATCATGAACATGAATTTTAATGTAGACAATTTTTTAAGAAAATTCAGGAGATTGGAGGTTATAGGGTAAAATGCAGAATGTGACAAAACAATCTAATTATATTGTAAGTAATTTAAGGGTAGGTATAAGAAGGGAGTAGCCTAAAATACTTTGGAAATTAGTGGTATATTTAAGATTGAGGACAAAAATATTTCATATAAGCAGTAATTGTAACTGATAGAGTTATTTCCCCCGGGCTGCATGTTAACAACCTTGACACTGCTACATATGCATACAGCAACTGAATAACAAGGTAAAAGGATCTCGAGGGCCAAGATATGACCCCCAGAGTAGGAGACTACAGGTCAAGAGTGAGAGGACAGACTCATCAATGTGGTCAGGCTTTAGAGTTGGAAACAAGGATGAACTCAAGTCTAGCTTAATGTGGATATAAATGGTTACATAGAGAATTATTTGTAGGTCTTTGCATAAGCATACTGAAGTATACATAAATAAATTTTCTTCCTCTGTCAGTTAAGAGAGCCTAAAAGCAACAGCACACTAGTAGTAAAACAGTATATGGATGCCCATTTCTTGGTTCCTAATACTGTTCCATGGAGATATGGATCAACCTAATACTACATGAAAAATCTACAAGGTAAAGCTAGAGCATCTTATGGTGCCATAGAATAAAATCCTCAATCAGCCTCAACACAACAATGGCACAATGATGAGGGTATATCAAAGAAGCATAGGAGATACTTGAAAGAGCTCCCAATGACCAAAGTTGGAAAAATTTAAACAATTGAACAAATAAACTTATTTTGATTGTAATACAAAGTATAAAATAAAATGTTTCAATATTTATGTAAATAGATTATACTTGGGAGAAAAGATATGCCTTTCAATTAGAAGAATTGCAAATAGTTTATGTGCATAATCTTTCAAAAGTGGGGTCTTTCTTCATTCTCACTGAGTGTAGGCTACACATAGTGACTTCTTTCCAAATAATACAGTATACAAAGTTGGGGCATTAGCTTTCTTGCGGGGAATCCTGACATACACTTTCTCATTTAGATCATGAAAGTTCAATATATATATCAACAGTGAGGGTCAAAGTTTGATGCAAATTTTTATAGCATTGTCCCTGTTTATGTTGGAAGGAAAATAGAACTTTAGCTCTTTTTACCTCCCCAAAACACATAACCCATGTAGAATCATGTGAAACAAAACAAACAAACAAAAAAAACATGAGGCACTACAGATATAGAGACATCCTAAGAAAGAACTGTCAGTACAATTACTCCACAAGGGTGTTAAGGTCAAACAAAAGAAAGGATGTCTGAGAAACATTCAGACAGAGAAGCCTAAAAAGGCATGAAGGCTGGATAAAATATGGTGTCCTGGATAGGATCCTAGGACAGAATAAGATCAGTAGGTACATGCCAGTAATATCCAAAAAAGCATTGATTTACTTAATAGTGATGTGTCAATATTGGTTCCTTAGTTATAACAAACTACAAAAACTAACACATTAACTAATAGTGAAATCTAAGTGTATGGTATACGTGTAGTCTTTGTACCATATTCACAATTTTCTTGTGAATCTACAGTTGTGCTAAAAAAAAGGTTGTTTAAAAGAAAAAGGAAATTTCAAAGGCAAAACAATGATTTGGAGACTTAGAGAGGAGGAAGAAATTAGTGATAAAAATCTTAACTCCTGACTAATGAATGTATCATGGTTATGTTTGGTTTGATTTACATGAATAAAGAAAGTTTTATATTCCTAGCTTTATATGTATTGTGTATGCAGATATGTAAAGCTATCACATATTATCCTCTGAGAAAGAAAATAAGTATATCATGAAAACAATCTTAATGAAATCAAACAACAGGTAATATTATAAGTGCCTGATCCTTAGAAAATACAATCATATATTTATATTACTTTATATGGATCATCAATCTTTTATAGTGGAAAGAAGTACTGCCTATAGAATATTCTCAGTTTAAAACCTAGTTTCAACATAATGAGTCATAGGAACCTTGATAAGCCCTATGATCTGTGTTAGGTACAAATTCATGTATTATAAAATAATGTGAATTTTTGTCTGAGTGCTGCTGTGAAGACTAGGGATCATGTATTTAACACTCAAGTACAGTGCTTAGTATAGTAGGTACTTAATAAATATAAGATTTTAATACTAAAGTGGTAAACATTAAAATTTTTTGTTGTCCATCCAACTAATCTCTATAGCCTATCCATTTCCCTATGGGTATTGCAATCCTTCAACATTCCATTTTAAGTTTATTATTACAGTGATGAACAAGACAGAGAGTATCTTTTCTTTCATAAGTCTTAGGTTCTTAAATGGTAATCAGGACAATAAAATGAACAGACTAATAACAAGACAATAGATTGACTAGAGTTATAAAAGGTGCTGTCTAGGTGATGGCTAAACAGCTATTTTCTATTGGGAGTTTAGAGCAATGTTCTCTGAGATTTAAATAGCAAGTCAAAGTCAGGTATAAATGAAGAGAGCACTGTTCCACAGGTACCACGTATGGAGTGAGTGCTGTGGAGCCTAGGAAAGGAGTTAGACTTCTGTGTGAGTGGGGGAAGAGGAATGGCATGTGGTGAAGGTAGCAGGAACCCTGGCTTTAAAGCAAATTAAGACACTGGGGATTTTGTTTTATTTTACTGCAACAGAATTCTTATGGAGAACTTACACAGGGAAAATATATGACCAAGTGTTTATTTTTCAAAGAATTACTTTGCTGTAGATTTGAGAACAGAGAGAATGAAAGCAAAACCCTAAAACTAAATTTCAATGCTGTATGGGTCCACTCTATCTTCAAAAACTTATGTTGGCTATTCTCAAGGAAGGGAATCCAAGATTTAGAAGTCTATGGATTTACAATAATTTCTATATAAACTCCTTATGAACATGAAATGAATGCCAAATATGTATAAATCTACAGAAATCAATGTGTATATTCTTTTTGAAAATGAATATGCCATTTGACTTATTCTGTTAAAAATGATTTGGAGAGGGAATGGGGTTGTAGCTCAGTGGTAGAGCACTTGCCTAGCATGTGTGGGGCATGGGGTTCATTCTCGGCATCACTTTAATAAATAAATAAATAAATAAACTAATAAATAAACTAATAAATAAATAAAGGTATTGTATTCATCTGTAACTAAAGATAGTTTAAAAAATGATTCTGAGATTGTATTTGTTATTAACATAAAAACTCAACTATAACTAAGTTATGATTCTGATGACATTTTTTGAACTCCATGGAAACTTAAAATGCATTATTATGGTTTTGTTGATTATGATAACAATAGCAACACTAATGATAATTCTTGAAAATGTTATCAGTTTCCTTTACTCAAAGTACTCAAGTGCTCTTTTGTCAGATTTAAGATAATCTGTAACTGTCTCAGTATTAGTTCTCATTTTTTTCAAAATTTTCTACCAATTTCACTAACAAGCTAATGTATAGGCATCATGTAGAGAACCAAATTGTGGCTTTAGTGGGAATTCTATGAATTCTAGGAGTAGTTGAATAATATCTTCCAAATTATCATATACAATATCCATAGGATTCACTTAGGGACCTTGTCCAATGCAGGTTGTATTTAGTGGTTCTCCCATGAGAACTACTTTATTTCCTTTATAGATAGTTTCCATATGTTACCAAAACTTCTGAACCAACTGTGAGTAGCAAGAGAAAATTTTTTCTCATCCATCCCCACCCACCCCAGCCTAAAAAAAAAAAAAAAAGAAAGAACATCTACTGAACACTTATTTATTGATCTTTTAGTATCAATGCTGGAACTCCACCAAAAACCCAGCATTTCAGATTTTTTGGATTCAAGTTTGGGGCTCAAGTGTTTCTTAATATATTGTTGCAATTGATTCTAATGCTTAGACAGTCTTGACAACTGTAGCTCTGGATAATGTAAGTCATGAATGAAACATCTTTTTGACGTAGCTTAGATCTAAAATAATATGGGCATCAAGACTTTTGGATACAAGTCTGCCAGTGTGCCCAGGAGAATTTTGAAACAATTTGCTAATTTTGATCTTGGCTTAATTTTAAGCAGAGACTGAAAGAATGGCAAACGTACTAAATTATACTGACTTGCATGGAAGCTTTGTGATAATGGGGCTATTGATGAGGGAGACCATTAAATTCATTTTCACTTGAGACTGAATCAAGGATTTGAATGGACGCTTTCCAGAGGTGAAAAATGAAGGCATGAACCCATTTGTATTCATATATTAAGAGAGTTAATTCATTTTCTCTATAAATGGTTTTGAGATAAAATACACTCAAATGAATATAAATAGAAATTATTTTTTAAGAGTGAAAGAATTCATTTTGAGATCCTTTTGCAGACAACAGGAGAATTGTCAGAAATACACTGATTCCAAAATAATACCTACTAATAATAACTACTTGGTGAACATTATGTGCCAAGTGCCATATATAATATTCATATATGTATATGTATATATGCCCATATATAATATTATTCTCCACAATTTTTCTGAGGAGGATTTTAATTTAGAAAAATCAAATAACTTTTCCAAGTCTGTATAGCCAGTATGTGGCAGAGACAATATTTAACCTATGAAACTGCTTTAAAGTCTGTGCATTTTCTTCCCCCGCTCATGTCTTCTAGAGACACTTGTAGTGCTAATTATTTATTCACTATGTTAATCAAGAGTCAGAATGGCTTTAGGAAAACTGTTGGAATGTATGGGATGTCTTTAAAAATTATTGTGAAGTAATATTCAAGATATTGATGAGTGCTCCAATAACTTGTTTTCATTGATATTTTAAAAATAGAAATTAAAAGCCTGGGTGTGAAGGTATGTTTACACATTTTAGTCCAGCAATGCAGTGAAGTGGGCTTTTATTTATATATTCATTGTTAGCGATCAATGCTAAGTATACAAAATGGCATTTCATTGTAACATATTTATATACACATAGAAACAATTTGATCAATTTCCCTGAAAGTTTGCTAATTGATTTGTGACTCTAAAAATATGAATTTAGTAATTTTCTCAGTAATGTTAAAATTTAGTCTCATGTTTTGCCTTGAAACTTTGCTTTAAAAAGTTGGTTAACCCATACAAACAAAAAATGAACTCACCATGGGCTACCACTTAGCTATGCTTAAATATGCCATATATATAGGCACATGCCATTTGTGCAAATAAATTTTATGAAATATATATAGCTTAATTGCCTATATGTTCACAATAACATATTCAAACAAAATATATATATAGTTGTATTCTATAGAAAAACATATAATTTAAAAATATTATAGGTATAAAATTATATAGATGAAACATTTAAAACTATACATATGTAGATAAATATTTTTTCTTTTAGAGGTTTTATTATCAAAAATTTCATACATATGAAAAGTAGCATTAGCAATATGTTGAATGTCTGTGCATCACTCATCTAAATATCTAACATATGTACTCTTACCAATTTTGTTCCATTTGTAAACTTTGTACTCATAACTGCTTGTTTTATCTCTAACTATACACCTCAAAAAGTAAACTTTATCAATATAATATCATCGTTATAAAACAAGAAATGCTTAATAGTATTAATTTAAATACCATAGACTATCTATTTAATGTTCACATATGCCCAGTCATATCATAACCTTTCCCTTTTCTTCTTTTCCTTTTCTCACTTCTCTATCTCCCTCTCCTCTCCCTCCTCCCTCTCCTCCTCTCCCTTTCTCTTTCATATTAAAACATTATGATTATGTTGTTTGTCTTATAAGTCTATTTCAATTTATAGTTAACTATCCATCAAATGAAGCTTTTACATTGTTGCTGTTAAATACATTGGGATATCCAGTATTCCCAACACCATTTGTTAAAAAGGCCATCTTTTCTTCAATATGTATTTCTGGCACCATTGTCAAGGATCAGATGACTGTATCTATGTGGATCTCTGTCTATGCCTTCTATTTTATTCCTTTGGTCTTCACATCTGTTTTGATGCAAATACAATGCTGTTTTTATTGCTATAGCTCTGTAGTATAATTGGAGATCAAGTGTTGTGATGACTCCTGTACTGCTGTTCTTGCTAGGATTGCTTCAACTACTTCAAGATTTTATTCCAAATGAATTCTACAGCTTTCATGGTAGAAGTCTTTCATCTTCTTGGTTAGATGTATTCTTAAGGACTTTTCTTTTTAATTAGGCTATTGTGAATACAATTGATTTTCTGATTTCTTTATCAGCAGATTCATCATGGGGCATATAGGAAAACTATCTCTTCACCTCCCAAAAATAAATAAATAAATAAACAAAATCAATTCAAAGTGGACTAAAGACCTAGGAATTAGTTCAGAACTATACAACTTGTAGAAGAAATCTGGACCAACATTCCAACACATTAGCACAGCAGTGACTTCTTTAATAAGATCCCTAAAGCTCAAGAAGTAAAAAAAAACAAAAAAAAAAAAAACAAAAACAAACAAACAAACAAAAAACAGTTAGTGGTATAGCTTCAAATTAAAAATCTCCTGCAGAGGAAGAAACAATTGATTGTGTGAAGACAGAATGGGAGAAAATCTTTGTTACTACTTTTCTAGCAGAAGGTTAATGTCCAGAACATACAAAAAACTAAATGATAAAAATTAGCCCAATCAATAAATGGGTGAAGTAAACTAAATAGACATTTCTCAAAACAAGAAATGAGAATGACCAACAAATATTTGAAAAAAAATGTTCAATATACTTAGCAATAAGGGAAATGTAAATCAAAACTACACTGAGATTTCACCTCATTCTGGTTAAATGGTCATCATTATGAATACAAATGGCAATGAATGGTAGCAAGGATTTGAGAAAAAAGGTATCCATCCATTGGTGAGACTTCAAATTATTAAAACCATGTTGGAAAGCAGAGTGTAAAGTTGTCAAAAACTAAGAATAGTACCACCATATAACCAAGCTATTCCACTGCTTGGTATTTATCTAAAAGAGCTAAAATCAGCACAGAATAGTGACACATACATACCAATGTTTTCAGCAGCACAATTCACAGTAGTCAAGTTATAAAAACCACCCTGGGTGTTCCTCTATAGATGATGTGATGAAGAAAATGTATGAAAATATAATGGAGCTTATCTCATCCATAAAGAATAATGAAATTATGTCATTTTCTAGTTAACGGATGGAACTGAAGAACTTCATATTAAGTGCAATAGCTAGACTCAGAAAGTCAAGGTTCAAATGTTCCTCTCATTTGTAGAAGCTCAAGAGAAATAAGGAATTTTTAGAAAGGAAGAACTCAAAAAAAATAGAAGAGAGTTTGGTGGAGTAGAGAAAGGAGATCAACGAGGAGGGAGGGAGGTTGAGAAAGGGGAGGAATTGTGGAAATAAATTAATCAAATTACATTATATGCATGTATGAGTTTATCACAATGAATTGTGTTTTTAAATATAACTATAATGCACCTTTAAAAATAAAATAATAGAAGTAAGGTCAATATTATATAGGAAGAGGATCAGGGGATGGAGGATGGAGGGAACGGGTGGTATTAGAAATTGAAATGGAGCAAATTATGTTATATGCATTTACAGATATGTAAAAATGAAACTTCCTATTATGTAAAACTATAATATTCTCAAAAAATAAATAAAATATGTCTAAACAGTTACAAAGTATCCTGGGATATTTTTTTCTTATATAGCCTCCTATAGCTTGAATTTTGTTAATTTTCCATAATAATCCACATAGTAGTTTTACACATTATCCTTTGTTCCTTGCATGTAATATTATCTAAATGTTGATAAGATTAAATATACTTCTTTTATTATTCAGTGAGACTATCTCTTAGGAGATTTATATGATTTCTTTTTCCATAATACTAAAATCTCTTTGGGAAAATTGTCTAGATCCAATAACTAGGGTGTTCCAAAAACAATGGTTCTTTTCAACTCTTATTCATTTATTGACTGGAATTGTATAATAAAAAAAACCTCTCATGAACTCATTAGAAAGTCTGAAGGATAGTTCATAGAGGAAAGATAAATTTTATTCACTAGTTTCCAAACTAATCAATTGTTTACTTAGCACTATTCAAATTACCTTTAAGTATTTTTTTATTTTCTTAGTATCATTGTGAAACCATAGAATTAAACATATTTTCCTTGCCTCAATGGAGGCTATTTTGCTTGGTTCCTGATCTTGAATGCTTTCCTCATGATCAAATGATTATAATCATATTATAATCATATATACTTTCTCCCATGAAAAATCTGATTTATCTTGGTAAATTTGTTTCAGAACTTCCTAATACTGTGGGTTTCCTACCAATATCACCAATTCAAATCTTTCCATTTGTGTAAATTCAAAAACTATCATAAACTTCAACTGAAATTCATTTTATTTTTTCCAATATACTCATAATAAAGTTAGTGAGAAACCACCAGTAATATTATTAAAGAAATTATTCTACAAATTAATGTTTAATCCCCCCCAGAGTATTTCTCTTTAAATTAAAAATCAGTTACAGGACATTAGAACTATTTGATGTATTTTGTATCTCTAGCATTGTCACAAATTGGTTAATTGGCATAATTAACTTCATTGTCTTATTTATTTTCAATTTTAGAATATTAATTTTAAATTATATAAAGTACATTTTACCAAAGTCAAATTTGACAGTGTATTATAATAGCTCAAACTTCTATTCCTGCCCCCCCTCAATTTTACCTAAATACATGTTTACTTATGCCTGCATATTATTCAATATTTAGAAACATTTGTGTTTTTGTTCTAATGGTTATATAATCATTTATCTTCTTTTTTGTCATCTTGCTTTAATATTTTTTCAGGTGTACAGTTTGTCTTTTCAACATGTAGTGCAAAGTTTCTTTTTATATTAAAGATTGTATTAATCATACTTTTAATTCCTTAATTAATTCCTGTTTCATTAATTTGTTTTTCTTCTTAAGCAATTACCATTATATAGCCATTGGATATTCTTTGCCTATGTCCTTTACCACTTAAAAAAAATTGTCTTCTTTTTATCTCTTGTTTCATTGATTTGTAAGTTCAAAATATTTTTTCCTCCATACCTTTTATTTTTCCTGAGGAAAAATATTTATTTTATTTATTTGTTTTTCTAAGTTTTCTTGTGCGGGATTTATTTCTAAAATAAATTTATTTTTGAATATCTTGTTAGTTCTATATCATCTCTTCATAAATATTTTACATGTTTACTGAAGTTTTCTTAGGGTAATATTTGTGGTTCTTCAGTAACCTTTGCCACTTTTCATTTTATTAATTGTTTTGAAATACGCATTAAAATATTCATTAGTTTTCATACATTTCTTTATGATATGCTTTCATTGTTGTAGATATGTGACTTCTAAGTTTTCCTTTTCTTATTATGATATTGTATAGAATTTGACCCTTGTGTTTAAATTGAACTAAAGTGGTTTACTTTTAGTTTTCAGAGAGCAGATCAGCATTGCATTTTTAAGCTTTGGTGCTATAGCATTCTATCTTCTTTTGTTTTGTTGTGGTAATCAAAATACAGCCTCATACTTTCTGAGACAGCTCTCCATTTCATCTTGTTCATATGCCAAAACCAGACTTCTCTTGTAGATACTAATATTTGTAATATCCTACTAATTTATTGAGGCTTATGTGGTTATCTTTTTATCTTGCTTTTTATTACCATCATCTTTTTGTTTCTTTTGCTAGCCTGGTTATTTTTTCTGTCTAGTGGGGAAGTTGGAAGACATTCAGAAACTAAATTGGTGCCATCATTATCATTCTCTATTATCAGTGTGCTTCAGAAATTAAATTATTATTTTTCATAGTGTTTTCTAAGGAACATTCACTCAGGAAAGTTAGAATGTTTTATATAGAGATGGTGAAATTTGTGATTAGATGAAACTTTAAGGACTTGAAATTTAAATACATGGGTAAATTTATTAACAGTATGATTTTCAGAATCTGTAATACAATAATGTATTTTGTGGATCTCACATTTCACGCCATTATCCCAAGTTATGTAAACTTTGACTGAAATTTTGCTCCTGCAGCATTCGTTGTGCTAAACTAAACGGAATCATAAAGCATTTTTTCCTGTCCTCTAGCTGTGCTTGTCCCTTATTAACTCTCAACCAAAGGATCACCTGCTCAGACATTTCTACTGAGATGATTGCTTGTGTCTTCTTTGTGGGGAAGCCCATGGCGGTAAGTTCCCTGGATCATTAGTTGCTTTTACCTTGTTCCATTTTGCTTGCTAGAATTACTATGGAGCCTAGCTTGAAAAGATGAAGTATTTAAATCATATGTCTATAAGTCACAGAGTTTGTTACTATTTCAAGTGGTGTTTTTTTTTTCTTTGAGAGTGAGTGGAACACCAGCAGGCAACACTTCATGCTTGTTTGTGTGTGGAGGGTTGGAAATTGAAGCTTGCCATGATCAGACCATGATTCCCATGCCCATCCTTCCTCTCTGAAATCCTCCTGTTCTTTGCTGTGATGAATCTGAACTCAAAACATCCTCTTTGCTTTTTGTCTCTCTCTCTAGATTTCACATCTTGGGGTCAGCCTCTGATTGGTGAAACTGTGCACATATGTTGATTTTAGGTCATTCTTAGGTACAAGAAGAGAAAGAATCTATATTCTTGGTTTCTTTGTAAAAGTAATCATAGAAAAATAGGGCCCACTCTGGAGTAATGCTTTCACCAGAAACATGTCTATGAAGAATTTATTGACAGGTAAACCAGGTGTGTTAGTCACCTTTTCATCATTGTAACCAAAATAACTGACCCAAACAATAGAGAGAATGAAAGGTTTATTTTAAAAATATTTTTGTAGTTTTCTTTTTAAAATTTTATTCTACTTTATTTTGCACTTTGTCCTGATTAGTTATACATGACAGTAGGATGCGTTTTGGCACATTGTACACAAATGGAGCACAACTGCTTCCTCTGGCTGCACATAGTATAGAGTCACATGGGTAGTGGAATCATATGTGTATATAGAGTAATGATGTCCATCTCATTCTATCGTTCTTCCTGTCCCCATACCAATTTCCTTCCCCTGACTCCCCTCTGCACAATCCAAAGTTCCTTCACTCCTGCCCCCCATTATAGGTTAGCATCCTCTTATCAGATAAAACATTCGGCCTTTAGATTTTGGGGTTTGGCTTATTTCACTTAGCATGATATTCTCCAGCTCTATCCTTTTATCTGCAAATACCATATTGAGCTTTTCTTTAAGGCTGAGTAATATTCCATTGTTTATATATACCATATTTTCTTTATTTATCCATCTGTTGAAGGGCATCTATGTTGGTTCTATAGTTTAGCTATTGTGAAAGGTTTATTTTGATTGACAGTTTCAGAGGTTTCAGTTGCTGGTTGGGCAATATCATTGCTCTGGGCCACATGAGGTAGATATCACAGCTGAAGGGCTGGTGGGGGAAAGCTGCTCAATTCTTGGCGGCCAAGAAACAGACACAACAAGAAAGAGACTGGGAAAAGAAATACAGTGACCTTCTTCCACGCCCTAAAATTTATACCTTCCATAATACCATCCATCAGTGGACTAATCCATTGATGCAGTCCGAACCCTCAAGATCCAATCATTTCTTAAAAGCCCCACCTCTAGACATCCCTGCAGTGACACAGAACCTTCAACACAGGAGCTTTTAAGGGGCATTCCATATCCAAAGCATTATAGAAGATGACACTAGAAAAATGAAAAAAGAATGCAGGAAAACCTAGAAAATGTTAAAGTGTCTATAATTAGAATATCTATTTTTTCAGATAAAGAAACTAAAGTTACCTGAGTGAGCAAAGTAGTAAAGGAGAAACTTAAATCTGAAACAACTCTATATACAAATACATATATATTTAATCTCAAGCCTATGTTCTTACAGCATCTGTCATTTTAGTATGCTTGAGTTGAAAAACATATGCTATAATTTTACTTTAAATTTATTTTAAATAATTACATATAATAAAATCCTCAATTTGCTTTTTGGAATGTAAATTAAATCCAAACCCATTACATAACAATGAAATTATTATAATTTTTAGCATCATGATGCTGTAGGAAAGGGCTTTTGAATGCTACCAAATTATATCATCAAGTTTTTAATATAATGAGTACTATTAAAGAAATGCTTAGAGCCAATCAGATTT
Organism: Marmota monax; assembly: GCF_021218885.2. Lineage (NCBI taxonomy): Eukaryota > Metazoa > Chordata > Mammalia > Rodentia > Sciuridae > Marmota > Marmota monax. Next base: position 127,780 of record NW_026694617.1, on the reverse strand, counting down.
TATTTTGAATTCTAGCTTTAATACCAGATATGCCCTGAAAAAATATATAGATTTAATCTAAAGATTATCTTATCTATAAAATATTTAGAATTCAAGGATATATATATATATATATATATCTATCTATATAATATCAAAAATAACATATACATAATATAAAACAACTAATATTTCTAAAATTCCCTATGAATAGCAATTGCATTTTTTCCCTTTTGCAATTTCATAAAGAAGAAAGAAAGATTTTTAAAAAATTTTGTCCATATCTATAGCAGAGCTATAATATCTATTACTTTATTTTAAAAAACATTAGTTATGGCAAATTTATGTCTTATTACTTTACTTGATACCATGGAGATGGTTAATTAATTAATAGAAAAAAAATGTATCCTTTAAGTAATTGAAAACTGCACCTGGTATTCAAAATTTAAGGAAAGTTGTACCAGCAAAAACAATTCAAGCACTAAGTTTACAACAAAGTTATTTTTTACCTGTAAGGCAATATTTAAAATGGCCCCAAGGGATAGTCATGGATATTTTCAACTCTTAGCATAATTGAAAAGACTTTTGTTTGAAGATTAAAAAGGCAGGCAGGAGTTTATCCCAGGCAAGAATGCAGTGGGATAATGAAGTGAAGATCAATGGTCATCTAGCATCACAGGATTTTTAGGTCTTCTTTGGTGAAAATGTTTAATAAAATTTGCCATTCTGTAATCATGGCCAATTATTTATTTTAAGACAATAAAAATAGAATGCTCAGTTTTCAAAGTTTCAATTTAGTCACTGAAGCTAATCATAATATTATGAAAAACTGTCATTTTGGCATCATGACACAAAAAAACAGTGAGCAGTCATGAGCCTCAAGGGAGCCTGAAGCTTACAAGTCTATAGTAACAAGAAATTTTATGGAAGTTTGCATCACTTAGTTCTAAAAGCAGAGACACCTTCAAGGCAAAATGGCTCTTATGACTGCCTGAAAAGTCTCAATCTTGGACTTCATCTATTTGATATAATAGTTTAGGGTTTTGAGATTTAGAGTGAACTATGGAACTCTTGTTTTTCGTGGCCTGGAAAATTGGCTAAATAGACATCTTGTTCAGGTGTCAGTAATGAAGAGAGATTGGAGTTTTTCATGAGATAGACTGGTTTCTGAAAAAAAGTAATGGTGTTATTCCCAGAGATAGAGGTGGGTGATACTGTTCTTGCCTTTGAAAGAACAGAAATAAATCCCAATGAATCGCTTGAAACTTGCTTGGCAATGTAAATCTTATTGTGCATTGAATATAAATATTTTGTATTTAATTAAAAGTTATCTCATGTATTTCATGTGCTTTAAATATTACACTCCTTATCTAAAACCTAAGGGTATGTAGACATATGCATAAGTGACAGTAAAGCTAATTGTGCATTTCAGTAAAATAAAATGTTCTGCTAAGGAATATTCTTAATTTTTTTCTATGTATGTTTAATTTTAGAAAAATTTGGATCATAACATACTGTCACCTGCTTAATATGTTGTTAATTTATTTATAGTAAATCGGTAACAATAATTTCAATGGCTTATTTGTATTTCATTGTAAAGATGTTGCATAATTTATGGAACTAAGTTTTTATAGGTAAAATTTTGGGTTCTCTGTTGTGCATAATTTCTAATAATAGCTCTTTTATCATCCATAGAAATAAATATTTGCAAATCTTCCTATAAGTTCTCGAAGTATATTTATGGACATTGGAATTGTATGTTCTCAACTTAGATCACAGTGATAAATGATCATAAGACAACTTCATGCTATTATTTTAATTTTATTATATTTATTAGTTGGAAGTAAAATGTTTGCATATTCTAATTATTCTTATTTAAATCTTTTTGGTAAGTAGGAAATATGAACATATTTTATGAAGTATTCATATTACTGTGTTCAGTTCACTAATTGGCCATTTATTGCTTTTCTCTGTTTCTCAAGTGAGATAGTTCATCTTTCTCTTATTGATTTGCAAGAGTTTCTGATTTGCTAATGATATCATTACTTATTCAATTTCAGTTCACAAACATTTTCTTTGAGTCCCAATTTATCTTATCCTCATCCTCAGCATCAGTTCTGATGTTCTATAAGAAAATTTCTACCAGCATATACTGATGCTGTCACTATTATCATCTAAAACAAAAGCAAGTGTGATGTTCACTTTTTAATTGCTCATAGGGTGCCCAAGATATTTGGCTAAACATAATGTTTAGCCAACTTGATGAGCCAAACTTACCAAGCATGGATGAGACTGTAAAAGTTGTTTCTGGATAAGATTAGCATTTGAATCAGCGAACTCAGCAAAACATGTTGCCCTCCCCCAAATTAGTAGGCATCATCCACTCTTCACAGGTTATTAAGAAAACAAGAGGTAGAGATAGGAAGAATTCACCTGTTTCCATGATCTACCAGTTCCATAGCTCTGGGCTGAAGTGAGACAGAACATCATGGTGGTAGAAAACAGCCCAGGATAAGGCAAAAGGAAGGGGGCAGGAGTGGGGTGGGGGGCTGGGGGGAGAGAGAGAGAGAGAGAGAGAGAGAGCGAGCATTCTGCTTACAAGGACAAAATATAAATCCCAAAGGAATGCCTCAGAGACCTAATTCCTCCAGTCTTACCCTACCTGCATACAGTTACCACTCAGTTAATCTATATGGATGAATTAGTATACTGACTAGGTTACAACTCTCACAATCTAATTATTTCAGCTCTGAAAATTCTTTCATTGAATTCTTTCACACATGAGGTTTTTTGGGGACACCTTACCTCTAAACTATAACATCACCCCTCCTGATTGATTGCCTGAACTCAAGCTCTAGCTTTCCCTTGGACTCAAACCGAACTAACTATGCACTTGCTTTCTTGGATCTTCAGCTTGCAGACAGCAGATTATAGGAATTCTTAACCTCCAGAATCACATTTTCTAAAAGTCATCTGCTCATTTTCAAGTTGAACTGGCCTCCTTACCCTCACTGGAAGTGACCTCGCCACCTCTGATAGTAGCTTCTTCCCACTCTCAGGGTTAATGACCTCTCTACCCCTTGCTGAGAGGATTAATTCTGCAATGCCAAGGGAAAACTTTAATGGCCTTCCCTGAGGCAGCTGCACTGCAATAATTTCCTCATTTTACTCAGGACCTACCCTCTCCATTCTTCTTTGCTTCTAGCCTCAAGTTCTCCTGCAATACTAAAGGTAAGGAACAAAGTATGATGCATAAGGAAGTTCAGTATACTCCAGAAGAAGTACTTAAATGGGATAATGGGTAAAGAACATCAAGCTGGATCAGAGCAAATTTATTGATGTGCATTCACTAAGTGTAGATTTAATGCTTTAGCTTTGGGAGTTGGAAAGTAAAAGTGTAGTGCTATTCCAGTTTCTTGTTTTGTGAATATCTTGAGATGAACACTTTAATTGCTCTATTATAATTCATAGAAACTCATTATGTATCATACTTTCATTTTTCTAGTAGCTATTTTCTCCTAGATTCCAGGATGATATATTTTTTTTTACTTGTCATTAAGATATTTTATGTTAAATAAAATGTTTGGCTCTTTTTTTTTTTTTTTGTACCAGGGATTGAACTCAGGAGCACTCAAACACTGAGTCACATCCCCAGCCCAATTTTGTCTTTCCTTTAGAGACAGGGTCTCACTGAGTTGCTTAGTGTCTTGCCATTGCTGAGGCAGGTTTTGAAATCTCTATCCTTCTGTCTCAAGACTCCTGAGCCACTGGGATTACAGGCATGTGCCACCATGTGCAACTAAACGTTTGGATTTTGATATGCTCAAAATCATCCCATTTCAGGACTTTGATTTGAGGGATCTACACTCCCAAATGTTTCCCCTTCACAGAAGTAATATCTAACAAGATATTATTTTATATGATCATCTAATAGTTTTTGAAGGTTGATTTTTTAATTGAAGTTACTTGTTTATTTATTTACTTTATTTATTTACTTTTTTTTTATTGTCCTATGGTAAATGATAAACTCCAAAATAGTGTGGCCTGGGAAGACGGAGGGAAGAGGAAAGCACCACATCGATGGCATTGATCCCTTCCCAGTGCATTCTTTCCCAGTGACAATACAGTCTCTAGAAAGGAAACCAAAGCATTGATCCTTGCCTGCCCACCCCCCCCGCCCCCCAAAAAAAAACCCTTTCCCAGTGACAGTACAATGGGACTCAGGGAAAGAGATAAGCCCTGGACATTGACTCCAGACTATCCATTCTTCTCCAAGTAAAAAATATTGCTCAGTAAAAACAAATTTTCTAATTCTCACACACTTGTTTCCTGAGTGTCCAGACTGACTGCTGAATCTTGACCCCCACGTTGCCTAATAAGAGAGACCACAAATTCCTTAATGCTCAAAACTGACAAGCTCATTAATTAAGTCACCTCTCTGACCTATATAAGTGTAGACTTCCCCTGGGCCAGAAGGCTCATTTTCTACCAGGAAAGTGGGTCCATCAGAGGCATCACTCCATTCCTAAATAAAATTCCCTTCCTGAATAAAAGCTATGCTGATCTGATCTGTGAAGTTTGCATCTGGCCAGGTTTTTGTGTTCTAACACCGGGGGTACTCTACAGACGCTGTCTTCTACCCCATTTTTTTTTTTCATTTTTATTTTGAGACAAGATCTTGCTAAATTGCCCAGGGTGGCCTCCAACTTGTGATCTTCCTGCCTCAGCCTCTCATCACTGGGATTATATGCATGCTTCAGTCACTGACTATGAAGTTTGTAAAAGAACTAGACTTGATATTTATTTTTTGAACAATTTGGTGGTAGGATCTCATCATCATATCAAAAATCAACTATGCCCACATCAGATATGGAATAGTTTATTCTTCCTTTGTCTTCTCATGCTTAATTCGCCACATACTCTTCCTATATATACATGTTTATATGTATTCTGATGTTTCATTGATCTACTTATGTGTCTGTGAGTTGATTTCATGCTTTTAAAATTAATTAATTAGGTCAAATTAATTAATTAGGTCAAAATCTTCTTCCTTTTTTTATACTTAATTTGGCTTTCTTGAAATTTATTATCTGAAGGAATCAATTTGGGAAATTTTGTGAAAAATGATATTGAAATTCTTATTGAAAGTCTATTGAATTTATATATTAGCCTAAAGTTTAACTGGCATTTATGACACTGTGATTTTTATTCATGAGCCTGGTATGTGTTTTATTTTTTCAAGTCCTTTCTGTTCTATTTTATAATCTCTAATTATTATATTTTTTATTTTGTCTTAAATTTATTCTTGGGTATCCCATAGATTTTTCTGCTTTGTAGATTAAGTCAGATGTATTTTTAATATAACATTTATATTTGTTATTATTGATGCACATGAACTATTTATTTTAATGTAAACTTTTTATTTTTGTAAGTATAAAACTTATAAATGAAATGGTCAGTTATACGTGTGCAACTTAATGAATTATTACAAAGTGAACTCTCTAATAGCCAGACAAAGGAAGGTCATCATAAAAACCAAAAAAATTCTCTTCTTCAAATAACTACTATGTTGATTGCTCTCCTACAGATTTTGCCTGATATTGAATTTTTTAAATGTGGAATCACATAGTGTGCATTCTTTGTTTTTTCTTCTTTGGGTCAATCATATAATAATCAGAAATAATTGCCCATATATGTCTATTTCTGAACTTTCTATTCTGATTCTTTAATATATTTTTCTATCTTTGTTCCAATTCTATGTTTTGTTAAATTTGAAACTTTAGAGTAAATTTTAAAATCAGGTAGAGTAACTCCTGAATTTGGTTTTCTTTACCATTGTCTTGCCTATTCTAGATACTATATATTTCATATAAATTTTAATATCAGTGGATAGAAGTCCAGAAAAAAATTTCTGGCTTTTGATTGGGATCATATTAAAATTAGGTAAAATAGAGTACAATGGAAATCTTAAAAATACGAAGATTCTTTTTAAATTTATAAGCATGAAATTATTCTCCATTTATCTTCTTTAATGTCTCTCACTAAAGTTTTGTTATTTTCTGTGTAGAGGTTTTAGACATTTTTTTTGAAGAGTTACCCCTATGTATTTGATTATTTTTATCACATTAAAGTAATGTTACATTTTAATTTTGTTTCTCAATTTTTTTCTGGTGTTTAAAAATTAAATTGGTTGCATATATTGACATTTTAATTATTATTATAGCTATGAGAGATTCATTGATTTGTTTTCAAAGATTTTATTAAATGTCAAGTCTAATACATTTGGATTTTGAAAAGCTACTTATTCCTAAAATAGACCTTAATTTCATATCCCTACAACTTGTAAAAATGTTTGGAGATAGCGACGCAGGAATACAGCGCTGCAGTTTCTGCCAGCCGTGCAAGCACTGTACACAGGGCTGAATTCTGGGTTTGAGACGGGGGAAGGAAGCGGTCCATCTCGGTTCTCCACACCGGTCAGACCACAGAGGAGGCCAGCAGCCACCATGTTGGAAAGCTGACGTCACCATCCCTGTTTTCGACTGACCGCGGCTCATTCAGCCATAGAACAGGTAATTTCAGGCTGCCATTCGCCTGCGGCTTGCAGACAGATTGCTAGGGTTCAGTGCCTGGGGGCTTCTTAGAACCTGATCTTATCGGAGCGAACACGGAGCTCGGGGCGGCCGAGTTCCGGCTCCTGGAACCGCCCTGGCCCAGGGCTGGGGAGCCTGCGGAGGCTGCTTCTTGGACCCTGCTCCTATCAGAGCATACACCAAGCACTAAGCGGCCGAATTCCGGCTCCCGGAACTGAGCCCGCGGAGACTGCTTCTTGGAGCCTACTCTTATCGGAGCTTACACCGAGCACGGAGCGGCCGAGTTCCGGCTCCCGGAACTGCCCTGGCCCAGGGCTAGGAGCCCGCAGAAACTGCTTCTCGGTCCGGGTCCTGCTGAGGGCCGGTCAGGACTCACCCGTTGCTTTGGTTGCCCGGCAAGGGGAACAAAATGCTGCCATTCGCATAGGATACCAACATGGCAGAGATCTGATGTCATCAGAAAGCGGCGGAGGAGAGAACTTCATCAATACCAGCAGCGACAGAAACAGTTGGTCTCCTGGTAGGGGGGGTGAGGCACAGACACCCGAGTCTCCTCAATTTGTCGTTGAGCCAGAGGGGAGGAGCCGGGCCGCCGCCAGCGCCCGGAGCAGGCCCAGCGGCTCGCCAGCGTGGTGACCGCGTGACCCCAATTGGAGAGGGGGCGGAGCGGAGCCACCACCCACACCCGCAAGGTGGGCAGACCCGCGACCCAGTGGTACATGGGTGTGGTAGGAGGGGCAGGGCAGAGCCGCCGCCCGTGCTTGCAAGGTAAACAGACCTGTCACAGACTGGCGGGTCAGGCCCAGTGGCCTGCCAGAGTGGTACACACATCACCTCAACTGGAGTAGGGGCAGAGCAGATCCTTCTCCCACACCCGGATCAGGCCCTGCCGGTGTGGTGGCCACGTGACCCCAATTGGAGTGGGGGGCGGAGCGGAACCGCCACCCGTGCCCGCAGGGTGAGCAGACCTGTGACCAACCTGCAGATCAGGCCCAGGGGTCCACAGGAGTGGTAGGAGGGGCAGGGCAGATCCGCCGCCCGTGCCTCCAAGGTAGGCAGACCTGCGACAGACCGGCGGATCAGGCCCAGGAGCCTGCCGGCGTGGTACACACACCACCCTAATTGGAGTAGGGGCAGACCAGAGTCGCCGCCCGTGCCAGGAACAGGCCCAGCGACCTGCAGGCAGGGTAGTCACGACACCCCAATTGGAGTAGGGGCAGAGCAGAGCCACCACCCGTGCCTGAAAGGTGGGCAGATCTGTGACCGACCAGCGGGACAGGCCCAGTGGCCTGCTGGTACGACAGACACATCACCCCATTTGGAGTAGGGGCAGAGTAGAGCCGCCGCCCGCGCCTGCAGGGTAGGCAAACCTGCAACCGACCGGCGGATCAGGCCCGGTGGCCTGCCAGCGTGGTACACTCGTCACCCCAATTGGAGTAGGGGCAGAACAGAGCCACCGCCAGCGCCCAGAACAGGCCCAGTGACCTGCCGGCGTGGTAGCCACGACACCCCAATTGGAATAAGGAGAGAGCAGAGCCGCCGCCCGCGCCTGCAGGAAAGATATGCAAGCAGTATGAAAAGACAAGGAAAGAAAGGACCACAAGCAATGCAGGTCAATGCAACTTTAGAAGAGGTAACAGCTGCAGCAGATGGAATGTCAGATAAAGAATTGAGGATATACATGCTTCAGATGATCTGGAGTATCAAGGAAGACATTAGACAGCAAAATCAGACAATGAAAGATCACTTCGACAATGAATTACGCAAACAAATCCAGGAAGCAAAGGATCAACTATACAGGGAGATAGAGGTTATAAAAAACAAACAAACAGAAATCCTAGAAATGCAGGAAGCAATACACCAACTTAAAAACTCAATGGAGAATACTACCAGCAGAGTAGAACACTTAGAAGATAGAACATCAGACAATGAAGACAAAGTATTTCAACTTGAAAAGAACATAGACAGCTCAGCAAGACTGTTAAGAAACCATGAGCAGAACATCCAAGAAATATGGGATAACATTAAGAGACCAAACTTAAGAGTCATTGGGATACAGGAAGGTACAGAGCTCCAAACCAAAGGAATGAGCAGTCTATTCAATGAAATAATACGAGAAAACTTCCCAGACTTGAAGAATGAGACAGAATCCCAAATCCTAGAAGCCTACAGGACGCCGAATGTGCAAAATCATAAGAGATCCACACCTAGACACATTATAATGAAGATGCCCAACATACAGAATAAGGAGAGAATTTTAAAAGCTACAAGAGAAAGGAAGCAGATTACATTTAGGGGTAAGCCAATCAGGATAACAGCTGATCTTTCAACATAGACTCTGAAAGCTAGAAGATCCTGGAATAACATATTTCAAACACTGAAAGAAAATGGGTTCCAACCAAGAATTGTGTATCCAGAGAAATTAAGCTTCAGGATGGAAGATGAAATTAAAACCTTCCACGATAAACAAAAGTTAAAAGAATTACAGCTAGAAAACCATCTCTTCAAAACATCCTCGGCAAAACATTACAGGAAGAGGAAATGGAAAATAACAATGAAAACCAACAGTGGGAGGTAGGACAGTAAAGGGGGGGAAATAATCAAAGAGGAAAACAAACCATGTTTAGTAACAGAAATAAACAAATATGGCTGGAACAACAACCCATATCTCAATAATAACCCTAAATGTTAATGGCTTAAACTCACCAATTAAGAGACACAGGCTAGTAGAATGGATCACAAAACAAGACCCAACAATATGCTGCCTACAGGAGACGCATTTGATAGGAAAAGACATACATAGGCTGAAGGTGAAAGGTTGGGAAAAATCATATCACTCATATGGACTTCGGAAACAAGCAGGAGTGTCCATACTCATATCAAATAAAATAGATTTCAAGCCCAAGTTAATCAAAAGGGATAAAGAGGGACACTACATACTGCTTAAGGGAACCATACACCAACAAGACATAACAATCATAAATATTTATGCCCCAAACAATGGTGCAGCTATGTTCGTCAAACAAACTCTTCTCAAGTTCAAGAGTCTAATAGACCACCATACCATAATCATGGGAGACTTCAACACACCTCTCTCGCCACTGGACAGATCTTCCAAACAAAAGTTGAATAAGGAAACTATAGAACTCAATAACACAATTAATAACCTAGACTTAATTGACATATATAGAGTATACCACCCAACATCAAGCAGTTATACTTTTTTCTCAGCAGCACATGGATCCTTCTCAAAAATAGATCATATATTATGTCACAGGGCAACTCTTAGACAATATAAAGGAGTAGAGATAATACCATGCATCCTATCTGATCATAATGGAATGAAACTGAAAATCAACGATAAAAGAAGGAAGGAAAAAGCATACATCACTTGGAGAATGAGCAATAGGTTACTGAATGATCAATGGGTTATAGAAGACATCAAGAGGAAATTAAAAAATTCTTAGAGATAAATGAAAACACAGACACAACATATCGGAATCTATGGGACACATTGAAAGCAGTTCTAAGAGGAAAATTCATTGCTTGGAGTTCATTCCTTAAAAAAAGAAAAAACCCACAAATAAATGATCTCATACTTCATCTCAAAATCCTTGAAAAAGAAGAGCAAAACAACAGCAAAAGAAGTAGAAGGCAAGAAATAATTAAAATCAGAGCTGAAATTAATGAAATCGAAACAAAAGAAACAATTGAAAAAATTGACAAAACTAAAAGTTGGTTCTTTGAAAAAATAAACAAAATCGACAGACCCTTAGCGATGCTAGCGAAGAGAAGAAGAGAGAGAACTCAAATTACTAGCATACGGGATGAAAAAGGCAATATCACAACAGACACTTCAGAAATACAGAAGATAATCAAAAACTATTTTGAATCCTTATACTCCAATAAATTAGAAGATAGTGAAGGCATAGATAAATTTCTTAAGTCATATGATCTGCCCAGATTGAGTCAGAAGGATATAGAAAACCTAAACAGACCAATATCAATTGAGGAAATAGAAGAAACCATAAAAAGACTACCAACTAAGAAAAGCCCAGGACCGGATGGGTATACAGCAGAATTTTACAAAACCTTTAAAGAAGAACTAATACCAATACTTTTCAAGCTACTTCAGGAAATAGAAAAGGAGGGAGAACTTCCAAATTCATTCTATGAGGCCAACATCACCCTGATACCTAAACCAGACAAAGACACTTCAAAGAAAGAAAACTACAGACCAATATCTCTAATGAACCTAGATGCAAAAATCCTCAATAAAATTCTGGCGAATCGGATACAAAAACATATCAAAAAAATTGTACACCATGATCAAGTAGGATTCATCCCTGGGATGCAAGGCTGGTTCAATATACGGAAATCAATAAATGTTATTCACCACATCAATAGACTTAAAAATAAGAACCATATGATCATCTCGATAGATGCGGAAAAAGCATTTGACAAAGTACAGCATCCCTTTATGTTCAAAACTCTAGAAAAACTAGGGATAACAGGAACATACCTCAATATTGTAAAAGCAATCTATGCTAAGCCTCAGGCTAGCATCATTCTGAATGGAGAAAAACTGAAGGCATTCCCTCTAAAATCTGGAAAAAGACAGGGATGCCCTCTCTCACCACTTCTGTTCAACATAGTTCTCGAAACACTGGCCAGAGCAATTAGACAGACGAAAGAAATTAAAGGCATAAAAATAGGAAAAGAAGAACTTAAATTATCACTATTTGCAGATGATATGATTCTATACTAGCAGACCCAAAAGGCTCTACAAAGAAACTATTAGAGCTAATAAATGAATTCAGCAAAGTGGCAGGATATAAAATCAACACACATAAATCAAAGGCATTCCTGTATATCAGTGACAAATCCTCTGAAATGGAAATGAGGACAACCACTCCATTCACAATATCTTCAAAAAAAATAAAATACTTGGGAATCAATCTAACAAAAGAGGTAAAAGACTTATACAATGAAAACTACAGAACCCTAAAGAGAGAAATAGAAGAAGATCTTAGAAGATGGAAAAATATACCCTGTTCATGGATAGGCAGAACTAACATCATCAAAATGGCGATATTACCAAAAGTTCTCTATAGGTTTAATGCAATGCCAATCAAAATCCCAATGGCATTTCTTGTAGAAATAGAGAAAGCAATCATGAAATTCATATGGAAAAATAAACGACCCAGAATAGCAAAAACAATGCTAAGCAGGAAGTGTGAATCAGGCGGTATAGCGATACCAGACTTCAAACTATACTACAGAGCAATAGTAACAAAAACAGCATGGTACTGGTACCAAAACAGGCGGGTGGACCAATGGTACAGAATAGAGGACACAGAAACCAATCCACAAAACTACAACTATCTTATATTTGATAAAGGGGCTAAAAGCATGCAATGGAGGAAGGATAGCATCTTCAACAAATGGTGCTGGGAAAACTGGAAATCCATATGCAACAAAATGAAACTGAATCCCTTTCTCTCGCCATGCACAAAAGTTAATTCAAAATGGATCAAGGAGCTTGATATCAAATCAGAGACACGCCGTCTGATAGAAGAAAAAGTTGGCTACGATCTACATTCGGTGGGGTCGGGCTCCAAATTCCTCAATAGGACACCCATAGCACAAAAGTTAATAACTAGAATCAACAAATGGGACTTACTCAAACTAAAATTTTTTTTCTCAGCAAAAGAAACAATAAGAGAGGTAAATAGGGAGCCTACACCCTGGGAACAAATCTTTACTCCTCACACTTCAGATAGAGCCCTAATATCCAGAGTATACAAAGAACTCAAAAAATTAGACAATAAGAGAACAAACAACCCAATCAACAAATGGGCCAAGGACCTGAACAGACACTTCTCAGAGGAGGACATACAGTCAATCAACAAGTACATGAAAAAATGCTCACCATCTCTAGCTGTCAGAGAAATGCAAATCAAAACCACCCTAAGATACCATCTCACTCCAGTAAGATTGGCAGCCATTAGGAAGTCAAACAACAACAAGTGCTGGCGAGGATGTGGGGAAAAGGGTACACTTGTACATTGCTGGTGGGACTGCAGATTGGTGCAGCCAATTTGGAAAGCAGTATGGAGATTTCTTGGAAAGCTGGGAATGGAGCCACCATTTGACCCAGCTATTCCCCTTCTTGGTCTATTCCCTAAAGACCTAAAAAGAGCATGCTACAGGGACACTGCTACATCGATGTTCATAGCAGCACAATTCACAATAGCAAGACTGTGGAACCAACCTAGATGCCCTTCAATAGACGAATGGATAAAAAAAATGTGGCATTTATACACAATGGAGTATTACTCTGCATTAAAAAATGACAAAATCATAGAATTTGCAGGGAAATGGATGGCATTAGAGCAGATTATGCTAAGTGAAGCTAGCCAATCCCTAAAAAACAAATGCCAAATGTCTTCTTTGATATAAGGAGAGTAACTAAGATCAGAGTAGGGACGAAGAGCAGGAGAAGAAGATTAACATTTAACAGGGATGAGAGGTGGGAGGGAAAGGGAGAGAGAAGGGGAATTGCATGGAAATGGAAGGAGACCCTCAGGGTTATACAGTGGATGGGGTAGAGAGAGAGGAGGGGAGGGGAGGGGAGAGGTGGGGAGGGGGGAGGGTGGAGGATGGGAAAGGCAGCGGAGCACAACAGACACTAGTATGGCAATATGTAAATCAATGGATGTGTAACTGATGTGATTCTGCAATCTGTGTATGGGGGGGAAGGTGGGAGTTCATAACCCACTTGAATCAAGGTGTGGAATATGATATGTCAAGAAATTTGTAGTGTTTTGAACAACCAACAATAAAAAATTTAAAAAAAATACAAAAAAAAAAATGTTTGACACTTAGTAGGCCATCTATAAATGATTGTTGAAAGAATAATAACTCCCTTTAAAATGATAAGATATAACATAATTTATTATATGATTCTTGAAGACAAAGGCTGGGAAGTTACTGTTGTTGTGTAGTATTATACACAACAAAACACAGACATTGTTAATTTCCTATATGTTATCCATTCTAATCTTTTTCTTTGCTTTCCATGTGCTGAGGTTGGGGTAGTGATGTGCCTGCTTCCAAAAAATGTATGATGTCTTGCTTAGAACTAAAGAGAACTACATTGTGGACAATGAAACATATGGGGAAATCTGATGTCCAGTAAGGAGTCAAATATGTCCAGGCCTTTTCTGCCTCTTCTACCGTTCTTCTACTTTGAACTTTGATTGGAATTCTGAGCTAGAGGAGTCATTGCCACAAGACAATAAACATGAGGTAAAATGCTGACATGCTTTTAGTGGGTGAGAAACAATAGATAGGGCTTGAGAAAGAGAAGAGATGTCAGCAGAGATCTATGGATATATATATATATATATATATATATATATATATATATATATATATATATGAATTTATTAATATGTGAGAAAAAACCCTATATCAACTTACTAGTGGCTGGTTATCTATTACTTGAAGTGAAATGCTTTATTCACCCATGTTCTTACTTTGTTACATACGTGGATAGTAGCCAATGTGCTATTAGTGAGATGGAAATAGTAAAGACCAAATATAACATTTGACAATAAGTTGATCTATGAAGTTGGTAAAATTCTGAAACAATTCAACACAATAATGGCAAAATCAAGTTGAATGGGAATAAATATTGACTGATGAAATATAAAACTATAATTGGAAGTATAAATAGTCAAATTTTTAAAGATTTTTTTGAACAACATACAGCCTATTCTCTAAGGCTGAATTTCAGTTCTATTGTCATAAACACATTTATAATAATAAATCATAACATTATTAATCTTTTAAGAGTTTCTAATAACAATTTAAGTATGTCACTTAGGATTCTGTTTTTCTGTATGCCTGTATGTTTTGCCTTTTCTACCATATATACCTGTGGCAGATAGCATGAGGAAATGTTAACTCTTTCTTCTCTTGATGCCATGGTGAATATTTCAACATAGTCCTGATCCTTCCATCTAATCCCAGATACAGCCTTAAGTTCCTTGTCAACACAGATATCCATAAAGTTACTGCCAATTCATTAGATTTGAAATACTAAATGTAGCTTAGTCTCCATGATTAAACTAGAATCTAAAAATCATCGTTATTATAGACTTTCTTCATTTTTGTCTTTTCTTCTCAATTTAAAAAAAAAAACAATTTTCACATGTTGAATTGGTTGTTGGTAATATATCATCAGTGAACACCATTGCTATGGCATTCCAATGGGTTATGCAGATGTTCATGCAAAACCATTATTATATCACTATGGCTAACACTATAGGAACAGGCCTGGAAATATGAACAAAGCTTAATTTATAATTGGGTGATATTGTAAAAAGCATACTTTCTTGTTTCCTTGACTATAATCTTTTTTACCTACAAATGTTCTATTTGGGTAGTGATATTGCAGTTCTTTTTTTCGTTTGTTTGTTTTTGTATTAAGATAGCACATCAAACCTTTTGTCAAAGTGAATCAACAAAAAGTGTACAAAAGATGAAGATGAGGGCCAGTGGATACAGGAGTGAAGCAAAATCTCTTGGGTTGCTAGTCAATTGTAAAATATAATGTGAGACCAGGGATATGGATTTAGTACAAAGAACATTAGACTCACAGTCAGAAAAAGTGAATATGTGATGGCATTATTCCCATTTTATGAAAAGACAAATCAAAGATTAATGCAATTGTGATGTCTCAAATCATATTATATTGTACAACATCTGTAATCCATTAAACCGTGTCTGTGGATAACTTCTACTTCTCTAGTTCTTTATGTATGCTAATATGTACTTAGCCCTATTAGGTTCTTCCGTATTTCCTATATACTATGACCTTTCCCACTTAAGCATTGGTGCAAACTTTATCTTAAGCCTAGAATGTCTTAATTTGTTCAAATCATAATAATAAGTCACATAGCAATTCACTTGTTAGACTTTCTTTAAAGCTTTAAATAGATATTCAAGAAAAATGACTCTACTCCCTATGTTTCAAGTCATTTCCTTTGTATCATTTTAGCACATTGATATGCATTTTTCTGCATTGGTTGTTTGTATATATCTCAATTTTCGAGCTAGATTATTAAAGTACTGAGCATTCACGTGCTCTTCCATTCTTTTATGTATACCTCAAGCATTGTGTATCTCTGGTACTAGATGCTAAATATGTCTTTTTGCTGTTTTTAACTGCTACCTAATAACTAATCTCAAAATCCAGGCACTCAAATTAATATTTAGCTTATATTTTCCAAGAAAATATAATATAATATAATATAATATAATATAATATAATATAATATAATATAATATATAATAAAATATAGCTGAATGTTTCTGACTCAAGGTCTCATCTGAGGCCAGCTGTTACTAACATCTTATCCATAGATTTGACCAGGAATGGAACTACTACTAAATTCACTTCCATGGTTTTGATGGCCCTCAGTTTCTTCCCTGGTTGTTAGCCAAATCCTAAATTCTTTGCTAGTTTGATAGGAGTCTGGCATCTTTCCAAGTAAAGGATGAGTAGAAGAAGGATGAAATCTCAAGGAAATACTCTCAGTTCTGATCCTAGTTATTTTTGTTGGTTATTTGTTGCACTGATCAACATTAATGCAATGTGGTCGGCAGGGGCTACACAAAAGTTTGAATGAGAAGAGGTGTGAATCATTGGGGATCATCCTAGAGACTGCTTATCTCCTTCAGAAATGTTGATAGGTAGGGCATGTGTTGTGGCACATGCCTTTAATCCAGCAACTCAGGAAGCTGAGGAAGGAGGATCACAAGTTCAAAGCCAGTCTCAGCAACTAAAATAGTCCCTAACTGAATTAGCAAGACCCAGTCTCAGAATAAAAAATAAAAAGGGCTAGGATATAATTCAGGGGGCAAAGGGTAAAGTACCCTTGGGTTCAATCCCTGGTATCAAAAAAAGAAATTGTGATAGGTTCATCTTATAATTTGGTTTGGTTTTTTTTTCTCTAAACAATATTACCTGAACTTAGCAGTATTTCTTTATCTTACATATATTTGTCTCATAATAAACCAGTGGCTGAAATATGTAAATATAATTTACAAATGAATTTATTTATGGAAAAATAGAAAATTATTAGGTTTTTTTGTTTTTTTTTTTTTTTACATTTTTTCAGTCCTGTGTTCAGGTTCTATTAATGTTTGTCATGTGTGAGTATGTTTGTATGTGAGTATGTGAGTGTGTGTGTGTGTGTGTGTGCATTTTCACTGTAATTTAAGAGCTATAAAATAGTGTTTGTCATTATAAAAGATTTTTTTATTATAAAAATTCTTAGAGTAATAATATAAAATTTCAAACATAATAAATATTAAGGATCCCATTAAAGGGTAGTAAGAATATTTTTTTTGTACTAAGTACAAACATATCAATCCTTTATTCCTAATTGGCATTAGGAATACTATGTTATTCTTTCATGTAGAGAATTGTTTTTTCATTTAAAATTAGTTTTACACAACTCCATAATACTTTTTATACATCAGTTATGCACTTTTGTATTTAATGCAGGAAAAATACTTTAACTTGGGGGTCTTGCTCTGTGCATTAAATTACATTTGTAAATGCTTCACTGAACAATATTTTTCAAATATAATCCACATATAGTAATCATGTTTAAAATATAATTTTTCATAGTTATGACCCATCTGCTCAATACTGATAAGAAGTTCAATAAAGCAAGCTGTAAAAATCAATGCTGTTAAATGTTTATTAATTATCTAACACATTGCTTAGCTTACTGAGCACATTTAATACTCCAATACATATTTCAAGGTATATATGGAAATTTTGCACTTAGGTTTAAAGATACATTTTAAGCATCCTTTCAGCAATGTTCTCTTAATCCAAATTTATAAGCATTGTGCTTATTCCATTTAATCTGATCTTTCATTGAGGATATAATTCCTCTGAAGGTAAGGCAGACAATTTCTATCTGGGAAAAAAATCTTAAAAGTACACTGTACATTAAAAACCACTGGAGCATGATGGGCTAAGCTGCACATGGACTAGATTTCAACATTTGCCAAAATTATCAGTAAATTTAAGACTCATTCCAATTTTCTCAGTCATTATCTTTAAACTCCAGCAGCACCAGGAACTGATCTAATCAGTCAGTGAGGCATAAAGCATTCAGGTCAAGTAGATGGGAACAAAAATGTTTCCTGATTCTTTTCATTTTCATTTCAGGGGTGCACTTTGTCACCAAGTCTAACAGTGCTTGGGTTGTAAAATTATTTCTTCTTACCAACTATACTAATGCATTTTAAAATGATACAAAAGACAATGAAACTATGGAAGAACTAAAAATGAATCCCCAAAGGTAAATTTATGTCCATCACCAGAACTATTTTTTTCCCTCTTTACTTTATGATTTTTCCATCCTGCCCTTGTATCTCTCATAATGTTTTATTATGTATCATTTTTAATATAATAACTTAGCATGTCACATACTGACTTAAACTCAGCTGCATTCAAAATTGCATACTTTTAAAAGGTGTTGGCTTTTATGAAACATACAGCCACAGTCCCAGTATCAAACTAATTAGATGACAAGCAAACAAGGTTTTGGTTAGTCTTTGGAAATAATGTGTTTTTAAGTAATCATTGCCTTATTTCTCCCTTTCTTCTTTTTATTATTATTATTTCTTTTATTACGCTACCTAGCAATAGCATTGTAAATTGTAATCCAAAAACGTAACTAGAGAAAATATTGTACAATAACATTCATGATAATCATAAATCCTAAAATTCTATAATTAGGGATTTATCTCCATTGATCTTGAAACTTTTGAAAAGTCTCAAAGTTTTGTGGAACTATTTTGATGGTTTAACTATCTGTGGTTTCTGGACAGATTGCTGTCAGCTTGATCTCTCTTTAATTTGCACATTTGACCATTTCTTTCCATTGTAAGATTGTTGGTTTACATCTCCATTCCTTTATTGTTAAACATCCACGTGGTCTTCATGTTCTTTCCCCCAGGTTCTCTGAACTTCACCTCCATGTGTCTTAAAATTGTCTTTCTGTTCCTGCCTCCATATTTTTTATTCACCAGGCACCATATATTTACTATTAATTCATTTTGTCTTCAGGACTTGTCCTAAACATCATAAATTCTGGCCAGTTACCAGAGACTGGTCTCCTATTACATCTTACTCTGTCTCTACTGGTAAGAGGCTAAATCATTTACTGCAAAATGGGTTATTTGGAGCTTAAATGTTGAAGAAATAGTGAAAGCTTCCATGAAAACCTATGGTTGTACTCACTGAATATACCTGAGGTGCCTGAATATTTGTGCATGTATACATCTATGTGTAAGTAGATGTGCATTTGTGTTCACACATTAGAAATTTATTTATACTGTGTGATTTAACCTCAGTCATCTTTCATATCAAGTGAATGCTAGTCAAAATTCATTCCTTTTACAAGGGGATTTTTATCATCCTTCCTTTTGAAGAAAAAAATTATTAGTATAGAATTAAAATTAATAGTCTCTCCAGAATAAGTATTTGGGGGGATGGAATATGGTGCAAGACAAAAAAGTAAAACGAAGTAATAGAACCATTATTTGAAAATTATAAAAGATTATTTGTACAAAATATTGGTTTTATTTATATTTTATTTATAATCAAGTGAACCAGAGACATAATGTATTATTTCTTCAATATAATTACTATAAAGAAAGCTTACATTGATAACAGGAAGCTAAATGCCTGGGGTAATACACTACTGATGGATGAGTAGGGGATAATGATAAATTAATCTCGTTTTAAATTCTGTCAATGAAATAAATCACAATGCCATCAATTTCATTAATATATTAACATTCCACTCAACCAATATACCTCTTACTTGTCTTTTACAGGGAAGAATGTTCATTTTAGTCATACTTGTCTTGAGCTTTATGAAACTGGAAAACTATTATTAATTGTGGTCACTCAACATGGGAAAGCTCTTTGGTAGACATCACCTGTCGGTGACTGGCCTTTATTTTCTGACTGCATAGTCAGTTGTCCCTGAGGTGATAAATACATTATTTTTCTGCCAAATTATCACAGTTGCCATAAAGTACATAACACAAAGAAGAGTGCCTAACTTCTGATAGGGTGTCTAGAATATTGTCCTCTCAGCAACTTGTATTGTAATTTAATTAGCATTGTAACAGTGTGGATAGGTGGGGTGTTTTAGTGGTGATTGGGTTGTGAGGGCACCACCCTCAAAACAGATTAAGGCACTTATCACAGTAGTAGATTACTTACATGGGAATATGCTCCTGATGAAAGGATGAATTCAGTCCAGTTGTTCTCTCTGACTTGCGGTGCTCACTTGCCTTTGTGGCCACATTATTTATGATGTACCCTGGAGGCCCTTGATAAATGTCAGCACATGACCTTGGACTTCTACCCTCCAGAACTATGAACTACATAAATTTCTGTTGCTTACCTATTAGTAGTCAGTGGTTTTCTGTTATAGCAGCAGAGTATAACTAACAAAAAAAAAAAATAGACATGGAAAATAACTGGCTTATATAAAAGTGAAAATATTCATCCATGAGCTGATACTGCATAAAAGCAAACTGGAGGATACTGAGAAGTATCCTCTATAGCCAACTAGACTTAAAACTTGAGCAATTTTAAAGTGAAATAATATCTTGTTAAAACTTTTTTTACATAAATTGAGTAACATGTCAGAAAATTCTGGAAATACAGAGTTTTGGTATTGGCTTGAAAAGAAGTTTTAAGTTTTCATGCAATCGATTAAATGTTTCCTCTAAACTGATAGCAATAGGAATACCAAATAATATATATAACATATCAAATCAAAATAATGTCTCAAGTTGCCTTAATACAATGTTGGTAATTTTAATCTCAAATCATTTAAATTCATAAATAAAATTTACTTATAACACTGAGTTAAATATTTTAGTTTAGATGAGAAACCAAATATTATTCCTATTTAGTGTGTATGATCCATTAATTTTATGTATGTATATATATATATATATATATATATATATATATATATATATTCAGGCATTTAGTAAGTAATTATTCAAAACCCACTATATGCCAGACACTGTGGATGCAATAATATATAAGACAAAATCATTGCTTTTATATTCAGGGGACAATTGTAATTTAAAAATCCACATATTCATAAATGCACTATTTCATTAATTCTAAAATGAATTATTTTATACTTGATGTCTAAATGCAGCTGTATCTTAAAAATAATTAAAAATCAAGACTGAGAAAACACTAACAAACTTGCATAATGAGGACTAATAACAGAATACAATCTCAGAGAAAATAATGTAAAACTCTTTGAAAAAATTGTCCTTCATCACCACTCCTCAGAGCACTAAAAATAATATCACTTTGAAAAGCAGAGATGCTGATAAAACTGACTTGAAAATATAGTCAGAGAAATTGGATACTAAATGTGAACAAGTTTTAGGTTTATTATCAATAGTTTCTTTCACTTGCATTTTTCTTTTATGGGTATGCAAGAGAAGGAATTATGATTAAAATCCGCATCGCTATTACTTCCAAAGATCTCTTGTATTAAATGTAAAATGGAAATTATAAGTGATAAGAGAGGGTTTTGTGAATAAAATTGGCAGTACTTTTTCATTAGTGGTATTAAATATCGATTGATTGATAACAATGCCAGAAATTATGGGGTCTTTTGGGGGGCAATCTTGGCTGTGTTCTTTCATAAAATTACAATCAAAACATTGTCTGGGACTTCGGTCATCTAAAACTGGACTGGAGTCAGGTGATTCGTTTACAAGGAAGCCTGCTGTTAGCAGGAGGTCAGGCTGACTGCCTACCTGGGCCTCTGCACATCTTCATGAGTTTTCATGGTGGATACCTTTCCTCAGAGAGAGACTCATTGCTACTTCTGCTGCAGCCGTTTCTTCAGTTGTTCATTATTTAATATTCAAGAGAATGGAAATTGGGCTCATCCTTCCAAGGAAGGCTAGTTAGGGATTTTATTTACATATTTAAAGACATAAGATTGGAGATAAATTCACAGTATTTCTTAGATATGGTAATATTATAGATTCACTGAAACATATGAAGTGCCATGAATGAATCAAGTTGGGTAAGAGGGACAGAGAACAATAGAGTTTTTCTACTTTAAAAATGATTATTTTTGAAATGACATTCAAAGAGAGTGAGGAACTAAATGAAATGACAATCTTCAGAAGAACTCGGAATACAGAGATGCTAGAACAAAGCTTAGGACATTGTAGCACATCGGATGTACTCTCTCAACTACGGGAACGTCATGGTACATTTTGAAATCAGTATTATAACTTTCCCACTATTTCTTTCACATTGTTTTACCTATCATAGATTCTTTCATTTCCATGTAAAATTTACAATTTGAATATCAATTTCTTCAAGAAAATTTACTTGAATTTTTATTAGGATACAAGTGAACTTATCAGTTTAAAATAAATGGATATGGTATTATTTTATGAGTGCTTTCAAAATGCAATACCACAAGCTGGGGGCTTAAACAAGAAATTTATTTCATCACAGTTCTAAGGATTAGAAGCTCAATGTCAAGTGTCTGTGGGTTGACTTCCTCTGAGGCTTCTCTCCTTGGCCTGCACACGGCCACCTTCTTCTATGCCCTAGTATGGTCCTTTCTCTTCACATGCTTCTTCCTGTGTCTAAATGTCCTCTTACAAGGAGTAAGTCAGGTTGGATTAGGGCCCAACCTAACAGCCGCATGTTAACTTATTTACCAGTTAAAAGGTTCTATCTCCAAATATAGCCATATTTTGAAGTGTTAGAAGTTAGAGCTTTACTATATAAATTCCAGGAGCACAAAATTCAGCCCATAACAGGCATGTTATCAAAATCCATTTGACTAGTTATGATCATGGCATGTCTCTTGACTTATGTAACTTGTTTTAATTCACTTCACTAAAGTTTTGTTGTTTAAAATACAAGTCTTTCAAATAGCTTGTTAAATTATTCTTATGAATTTCCTGTTTTTGTTGCAATTCAAAATATTACCTTAAAATTCCATGTAAAATTCTTCATTTCAAGTGAATGAAAATACAATGGATTATCTTATATTAATTTTTTTTAATCTCAACAATTCACTTGCTATATGTAGTAAGTTTGTTTTTTTTTTTTTTGTTGTTGTTGTAGTTTGATTTCCTGGGATATTTATAAATGACATAATCATGTCATTTTTGAATGGAGTTTATTTATATACTTTTATGTTTTATAATTTGTGTTTATCTTGTATTTTGCTTATATTTTTTTCTATTTTTTTTCTTTTCTGTTCTTTTTATTTATTTTTTCCTTAATCTTTAGTTAGGCTCTATAATAAAAATTTAGTAGATATGGTCTTAGTACACATTCTTGCCTTGTTTTTTATTGTAGTTGAAAAACACTTTCAGTCATCCAACATTCAGTATAAAGTCAAATGCAAATTTTTCTAGATGGTCCTCATTAGACTAAAATAATTCTATTTTTAATTTGGTAAGTTTTTTGAGTTTTATTTTGAATGGATATTAAATTTTATTAAAATGTATAAAAATTTTACCAAAAATATTAAAATCCATACCCATTAATATGATTATCTCATTTTTTTCTTCTTTGTTAATTTGGTAAATGGCATTGATATTTTTGTGTTCAGTCTAGTTTTTCTGTATTTTTCTTGTTAATATTTTGTTACATTTCTACAGATAATCACTATGGGAGAAGAAGAAGATGGTGGATTAGAGAAAGGGAACATCTTCCAATTGCCCAATAGCTCAAGATTTAAGCAGCAAGAATATTATTTCTCAGTGAGGTGAGTGATGGAGGGAATTTACTAAAATTCAACATTAGACACAAATAATTGTAGAGACATGGAAATTAAGAAGCTTTGAATATAGAACAAGAAATAATATGTTAGAGACATGCCAGCTTTGCTGGCAGCAGTGGCATCAACACAGCCAATTTACTGCAGAGAGGAGGGGTAGAACAGGCAGAAAGAGAAAAAAAAATATTATGAATAAATTTGGCACCAGAGAATCTATGGAACAGAAAGGGAGGATATTCTTCACTGATCCAGAGATAGTGGGACAAACTGATGATTGATTAGTGCTCAGAATCTCTTGGCTGGTCAGTGGAGACTTAAAGTGGGGGCCATTTCCAAGTGGCTATGCAGCAGCTTTTGAGAGCAGGAGCTTGGGAGTTCATAAAAAGCATTACCAGGCTGTCCTAGCAAATACCTCACAGGGGTTCAGAGTGTCCCTGGTCCAGTGCAAATGAAATAGGCACAGATATGATTGTGCCCAGAGCAATCCATATTGGAGATACTGCAGGGAGAGAGGCTAGTGTTCCCTTTGTTAGTGGAAGCTCATGTAGGAGAGGCCAGAACCTGGTCAGAAAGGTGCATCTGGACTCCAGATCTGAACCTGGGGTATTTACATGTTTTAGCCAGCCTTTTCACTGTTGTGGATAAAAGACCTGATGAGAAAAAATTTGAGGAAATGTTTATTTGAGGGCTCACAGTTTCAGAGGTCTCAGTATATAGACAGCCTGCACCATTCCTCAGGGCTCAAGATGAGGCAGAACAAGATGGCAGAAGAGCGTGGCAGAGGGAGGCAGCTCACATAATGATAGGGAACCAGAAAGAGACTCCACTCACATGACACAAAATATTTACTCCAAAAGCATGACCCACAATGCCCACGTCCTCCAGCCACACCCTACCAGTCTTCAGCTACCACTTAGTTATTCCTATCAGGGGACTAATTTAGTGATTGGGTTAAAGTTCTCATAATCTAATCATTTCACCTATGAATGTTCTTGCATTGTCCCACACATGAGCTTTTGGGGGACAACTTACATCCAACCATAACAACTATGGTAGTTAAATATGTGATACTTGTAGAGGTTAAGATTCCCATTCTAAGAGAATATGTTTTAGAGGGTTCCTGAGACCTAGGAGCCCTGCAGAGATTGCAGGGTAATCCCAGCAATAAGGGGTGTGAGTCTAATCTGAAATACCTCCTGACAATGTTCCAAAGTACAGTCAGAATTAAACCTCAGATGCTAGAACTTCCAATTTGGAACTCTTCATCAACCCTACTCTAGGAGTGTGTTGACCTAGCCTATTCAGAAAAAACTTCAATTGTCAATATTCCCCAGTCTTACCTACTCTACAGTGAGATGGAAAGCTGAGAGCTACTACAACCAGCTTTGGTTTCTGACCACACCAGTTGGAAGCTTTGAAAAGAAAAAAAACATAAAGAGTTCAGGTTTAACAATCCACAGCTCTTGATGCAAGGAGTACATAGTGCAAACACAAAGAAGGTTACAACAGCAGAGGCAGTGAACACACATCATTATCGACAGTTTTGACCACTTCAGTGGAAACAAGCTCTTCATTTTTCATTAAGACTTTTAAATTTTTTTAAATTTTTCCATTTTTTTGTGGGGTGTGTGTGTATGTTTGCTGTAGTGATTGCTTCCAAAGCATATACACATTGATATTAATTGTCTTTCATTTTAATAATTTTTCTTCACCCATTTGTTATTCAACTTTGTTTTGACTTTGACTTTGGATAGAGAAAAAATTTTGTGGGTTTGTTTTGATTTGATTTTTTTGTTTGTTTGTTCTTACCTTTGTTTTGTTCCAGTTATTACTCCTTCTTTACTTTCTTCCCCCTCCAAGCCAAATCCTCACCTGGGAACAAAATTTTCACCTGGGAATGAAAAACACAATGAATTAATTAAATCAAGATGTAAATTGAGAATAACACCAAGGGATTAGATTACATGGAAAAATAGAACATCATGCCTCAAAGACAGAACTTCAGGTCTTGAAAACAAGGTTTATGAACTTGAATACTCAAAATGTAGTAAAGGAGGGTGGGGGGAAAGACCATGGTCAGAATATACAAGAACTCTGGGACAGTGTTAAGAAATGAAATGTAACAGTCGTTGAGATAAAAGACAACGTGGAGATATAGGCTAGTGGTACTGAAAACCTTTTCAGTGTAATAATATCAGAAAATTTTCTGAATCCTTGATTTTAGATAGGCATCCAATATAAGATGCACAGACAATTCCAAATAGATGAGATAAAGAAAGAACTTCTCCAAGACTCATCATAATCAAAATACTTAACAAAGACAATAAGAGAAGAATATTGAAAGCTGCAAAAAAAAAATCATTAGGTAACATTTAGAGGCAAACTGATAAGGCTCACTTCTGACTTTTCAAATTAAACCCTAAAATGAAGGAGGCCTTAGAATGAGATAATTCAAGCTAACAAAGAAACAAACAACAACAACAAAAACACCAGTCAACTTTGCTCTATCCAGCAAAGGTATGTCTCAGAATTGAAATAGAAATAAAATCTTTCTGTGATAAGGACAAACTAAAATAATTAATGACCAATAAGCCTATGGGAGACTGCAATATCCAGGATTAAGGTCTGGCAAATTTAGTGTCTGGTGAGAGCTCTCTTCCTTCTATGTGTCCTCACATGGTGGAAGGTAAAAGTATATCCTCAAGCCTCTTTTAGAGTAGCAACAAAACTACTCAAGAATAGAGAACGGTCATCACCTAATCTTATGTAACTTATCATTGTCTACTTTGAAATAAAGTAAAGCCTTTTTACTCAAAATACAGTAATATTGCATCACTTTACCATTCCTTTTTCTATTTTTGTTATATGTGCTTCCTCAAATGTTGCAAACTCCAAAATACATTTTTATTGCTTTAAGCAGTCAGTGTCATTTAATAAAAGTAGATTACATCAAATAGGTTTTTAAAATTCATAAATTGCTATTTCTAGTGATCTTTATTCATTTGTATAGGTTCAAATTACTACCTGGTCTGACTACACTCAAGCCTGAAGAACTTTCTTATAATTGTATTCTCATAATAGTAAATTTTCTCAGTTTACATTCCCAGAAAAATTTCTGAAAAAGTAGCATTTTTTTTCACATTCCCACCAACAGTATATAAGAGTTCCTATTTCCTGGCATCCTCACCAGCATTTATTATCTGAATACTTTTGTTGTTGTTATTACTTACTCTTTTGGTATTGGGGGTTGAACCCAGAGACATTCAAGTATAGTCATTTTTATTTTTATTTTTTTATTTTGAATCAGGCTTTTGCTCACGCTGGTTTGGAAATTTTGATCCTCCAATGGCTCAGCCTCCTAAGTAGCTGGGCTTCCATGTATGTGCCACTACATGGAGTTTTATTCATATTTTTGATTATTGCCATTCAAATGGAGTTGAATGCAATCCCAGTGTAGCTTTTATTTGTATTTCACTGAAGGCTAAAAATGTTATGGTTTTTAAATGTAATTATTAGCCATTTATACTTCTTCTTTTGAGAAGTGTCTATTCTATCAATTTACCCATTTATTAGATTTTTTTTTTGGTGAGTGTGTTCCCTAATTAGTATAATTACTATGGAAATCATTATGTAGGTTCCTCCAAAAACTTAAAAATAGAAATATCATATGACCCTGTTATACTACTCATTCAAAAAATGAAAGTCACCATACTTAGGGATATATACATATCCATGTACATTGTGGCACAATTCAAATAGTCAAGTAGTTATGAAATGAGAATAGGTGCCCTCAACAGATGAATGGATAAGTAAAATAAATGTGGTATACCTAACAGTGAGGTTTTATTAGACTATAAATAAGAATAAAATTATGTAATCTACAGAAAAATGAATGGAGTTGGAGAGTGTCGTATTCAGAAAGCGAGACATGGAAAGACAAGTATCATATATTTTATATTATATGTGGAAGATAAATGGGAAAAAAAGAAAGAAAAATATGATGTGAAAACAGAAGAGAGACAATTTGGATAGAGAAACGAAGTCAGGGGAAGGGAGAAAAGGAAGCAAAGGTATTAAAGTATGAAATTGAATATTCCTCAATAAAATCTACTTTTCTATATAATTAATATGCACCAGTTAAAAATAGTATCCTATGTCTTGTGAAATTAGAGTTCAACCAGAAGTATCCTTTGGGTAGTTGTGCCCTGGAAGACAAAGAAGAATTAAACTATGTTTTAATCATAAAGGAAAGAGAAATACTTTACTCAATTGTGTTTCAAATAAAACTGTCATTATTAAAGAAATTCTTTGTTCCATTTCTCTTATGTTAAAAATAGAAATTTGAAAGAAGAAAAAGGAAAGAGTAAAAATAAAAAGAAGCTGTTTATATATATTATATTTATATTTATAATATAAACAGCTATATATATACATTATGTTGGACTTTTAAAAGTATAGTTCTGTTAACTTAGAACATCTCTTTACATACTATTTTCTAGTATATGTTTTTATGTTATTGTTTCTTTTGTAATGAATAATTTTGTGGCTTCTGTTTTTCAGTTCTGTATAGAGAAACATATTTTACCTTTATTTCAATCACTGATGGTTCTGAAAGTTAGTTTTTCTATCCCATTTCTACTCACATAGAAATTTTATTTTTAAGGCAATACTATTCATTGGATTTGTCACATGTAAGTAAATACACCTACATAGCTGCTTTTAAAAATAATCTAAGTATCTTGGTCTTGTAGTAAATTGTCAACTCCTTGAGCAACCATGTTTATTAAACCTGTCAAGCAAGGAATGCTATTAAAAGATATAGCATTAGATGACTCACAAAGGCTAATAGTTCAATTTTCTTAGCTCTTGTTCAGTTATTATGTTATAAACTCTAGAGCTACAAAAATAAACACTTATTTGTAGTCATAATAACTGCCAGATTCTGCCATGGTGTCTAATTGAGTATATAATTAACTAAAATAACAAGCTCACAAATATGTATTTGCAGCACAACATTTGCTAGGTGGAAGCTGTTAAAGTGCAATGCCCCATGCTGTGGCAAATAGTATTAATATTAAATATCTTTTTGGCACTTTTAACCTCTATTAAGAAAAAGAAGTAAAATTGCAAAAATATTAATCCACTTATGAAATTTTCCTTTCTATCAAATAGGTTTTCTGTGTTCTTTTATTGAAAAGGTAAACTTATTTTCAATGATTATTTCCTTCTTTATCTCAAGGAAACCCAGAATATCAATATATTTCATAGATAAAAGCAGTAGGATTTTTTGATAGATTGTAAGCCAGCTGTGATAAAAACAGGGGCATGAAGCTGAGCACAGTGGGACACGCATGTAATCCCAGTGGCTTAGGAGGCTGAGGCAGGAGGATCACAAAGTCAAAACCAGCCTCAGGAACTTTTCAAGGACCTAAGAAACTCAGTGAGACCCAGTCTCAAAATAATAATAATAATAATTAATAATAATAATAACAAATGAAAGGGAGATGACTCAGTGATTAAGCATCCCTGGGTTCAATCCCTAGTATCAAACTGAACCGAACCAAAACAAACAACAACATAAAGGTATGAGAATGCCCCAAGCTTAATAAAGCAAGTGGAATATTAAATTTCCATCAGCCGAGATGAGGAAGACAGTGGATGGTGTAGATTTGTGTATAAAATAGGAATAAGAAGTTCAAACTGGGGCATTGTTTGATGAGAGATGTATGGTAGTCTCCACATGGAGAACCTGCCTAGACTCTGGCTATGAGTTCAAAGTTCACAGTGATTTGGTTTGTAGATGCAGGTTTGAAGTTATTTGAACATACATGACATTTATAGAAGGCATGAAGATATCACCCAAGAAAGGAGGATAGAGATGAAAATCAAGAATCAAATGATACATCAAAGAAGACTAGCAGGAACGATTGGTGATCAAGGAGGAAAAGAAGCAGAATGTGGTTTCCTAGAATACAATTGAAGCAAATATTAAAATAAAGAGGTACAATCTCATTTGAACAACTCTGTCAAATGCTGTGATTGGTTAAGTGCAATGAGAAGAAAGATGGAGTATTTGACTTATTAAGGTAGAGGTCATTTAACCTATCTGAAATTTATTTATTTTTAATTCCTTTTTTATTTTTGGTGTGGAAGAATGCAAAATGAGATCTGTCGTCTTGAAATTTAAAGCATATAAGAGACTATGATTGATTATAGGTATAATTTTGTGGCAGATCTCTAGAAAGTATTCATCTTACTTTCTGTCCATTGATTAGGAGCTTCCCATTTTCCCTGCCCCAGTCCTTTCCAATCACCATACCATTGTTTGATTCTAGGAATTTACTAGTTTATATAACTCCTATAATCAGAACTTTGCAGTATTTTTCTTTGTGGAAAAGGCATATTTCACTTGACATAATGCCCTTACAGTTCAGTTCACCCATATTGTTACATGTTATAGAACTTCCTTCCTTAAACTTTAACGTTACTACATTACATACATTTATCACATTTTTTGAAACCCCTCAACTATCCACAGACATTTGAGTTGTTTCACATCTTGATGATTATGAATCCTGCTGCAATGAACATGGGTTTGCTAATATGGTTTCAAGACCTAATTTCAGTTCTTCTAGGTAAATATACAGAAGTGGTATTTCTGGATTATGTAATGGTTCTATTTTTATGATTTTGAGTAGTATCGATACTGCCTTCTATAAAGGGTGCACCATTTAGTATTCCCATTAACAGTGTGCATGGATTCCAATTTTTGTACAACTTCACTAAGATTTGTCTTTTTATTTTTGTCTTAGCCATCCTGATAGGTGTGAAGTATTTCTCTTTGTGGCTTTAATTTTCATTTCCCTGGTGATTAATGACATTGAACATTTTTAAATATACCCATTGGGTACTGTATATCATAATTTCCTTTTTGGAGAAATGCCTGTTCAAATCCTTAGACCTCTTTTTGTGGTGCTAGGGACTGAACCCAGGTTCTCATATCCACAAAATTGTCAAGATCAATGCCATTAAACTTCCCTCCCAATGTTTCCTTATATTAGTTTTATAGTTTCAAGTGTTATATTTATATCATCAATCCATTTTTAGTTGATTTTATATGGTATGAGTAAAGGGTTTAATTTTATTTTTCTTTATGCATACATTTAGTTATTCCCACACTATTAGAGTGTATCATTTTCCCATTACGTATTGTTGGAGCTTTTGATGAAAATTAGTTGATTGTATACATGTGGATTTATTTCTGGGCTGCTATTTTTTGTCACTTGTCTATATATGTCTTTATGCCCATACCAAACTGACAACCGAAGAGACAGATTCCTCATTACAGGGTGACCTACGTTGGGGTTTGAGCTTTCCACTTGGTTCTGCTGATACCTTCCTGTGGATTATGATCATGGAAACTCCACTGGCACCAAGGAAGTCACTGTGGGAATAAAGGGGGCATTATCAGTGGCCGGTGGTCCAAGTCCTGATTCTGATGTCCTCCTCTGATAGGTATATCAGTGGGGAGGTTTAAGAGTGTCACATACAATTGTGTGGGTATAGAAATGCAGTCTTCCTGCCTTGTTTTTTGATTGTGTGTGTGGGGGGAAAGGACCACAGATTTCTTTTGTGCTCTTTGGTAGGTACAGAACAAGTATTTTCAGGGTTTCCTGTCTTCCTGGCTGCCCCTTTCTTCGTCCTTTAGCATAAGAGAACAGAAATCTGTTGGACTTTTTGGATTGATGATCATTGACATTATGGGGTTTCTGACTTTAACTCCAAATCTGACAAAACAAAAACAAACAAACAAAAAACAAGCAAACATAACTTTACACACGTCTTTGGATTCTAAGTTTCCTAGACTATCTGCATTTTTATATTTGTTTCACATGCCGTGTCCAGGTTTTTAGTTGTGTTTAGAAGGAGGAACTGGAAAACGGATATTTACTCCTTCTTCTGAAATACACAAGTCTGAGCTGCCTACTCTTAAAATGTGAGAACAGGAAAAGCACTGGAGAAAAGAGAGTGATGGGTAAGAAGAAGACCAAGAAAATCTGATATTGTTTCATTTTATTTATTTATTTTACTTTTTTTCCATTTTGCAGGATTTTATGCATGTGTACATGTGGGTGTTCTCAGTGTAGGAATAGGTATGAAGAAAAAAGAGTATATATATATATATATATAATTTGATGAATATGTATATATATATATATATATACATATTCATCAAATTTTACATGCACTTGAACTGCTTTGCCTGTTTATTATGTAGCATTGCTGTGACATAGGTGGGGTACAATTATAGATAGGTTTAAATTGTTTTTTTCTTAAATTTGTTTGATTTTTTGCACCTTGGTTTTTGGCCCTCTTAGTGCCCCTTCTTTAATATTTTCCCCCACTAACAGCCACATTTTCCTGTTCTCTCTCTTTTTTTTTCCTTTTGTTACCTTTAGTTATTTTTAAAATTTTCTTCCTTATGATTGATATCTGTTACCTACTTCTTCTCTTGTGCTCACTTTTTAACTGTTTTGAAGTATTCCTTGCCTTCCTATTCTATTTTCTCTTTATGTAAGGAACTTCAGTCCTTCAATATAATAGAATTATGTGGTTTATACAATTCCTACCCCATTTATATGGTTATGATTATTAATACTGTGGACGACATAATAGATGGCTGCTGTCTAATGCCTGACCTAATTCCCAGATATTTATCATCATTGCTGATGTTAAATGCTGACCACTCTATTCCTATATAGGTTGCAATTAGTGTTATAGATGTCAAAGTAGACATCAAATATTTATTTTAGGGCTATACATCTGTTGCTAATTAATGCTAATTCTGGCTTTCTTCTTCCTCAAAGAGGGACTGGAAAGTGATTTGGACACTTTACACTCACGGAGTAGAGACTCTGCTGCAGAGAAACACAACTCAGCTAAGTATAAGGAAATCTTCCCCTTTACACTATCCCCATATGAATCAGAATTGGGGAAACAAAAATTCCAAACCAATAACCAATCAGACTACATCCACTTATATGTCAAAAAGAGAGAGAACTCCAAGATCAAAAAAATATAACTACACACAAAAGAACACACATATAAAAGAGGAAGGGAAATCCATCTCAATTAATGCACAAATCCAAGAACTCTGAAAACATTGAAAAAACAGGCAAATAAATCTCCCCTCAAAACTCACAATCCACCCACAAAGTTTCCCAGAGATTAGGAGGTGGATGAAATTCCAGAGATATATTAGGGAAAAAAGAAACCTGATTATTAAAATGTTCAATGAACTAAAAGATCTATGGAAGAAATTAAGAGTAAATACAGTAGATAAAAGCCAATTCAATAAATAAATAGAGATATACAAAAGAAATCATCAGAATTCCTAGAAATGAAAGACGCAATGAATCAAATTAAAAATTCATTTGAAAGCATCACCAGCGGATTAAATTGCATAGAAAATATAACTTCAGGCCATGAAGACAGAATTTCAGGTTTTGAAGAAAGGTTATATGAACATGCATACTTAGTAAGCAATAATAGGAAAAATGCATGGGACAGCATCAAGAAAACAGACCATAGAGTCATTGGAATAGAATAGAACATGGAGATACACGCTAAAGGCATCAAAAACATTTTCAATGAGATAGTAACAGAAAACTTTCCCATATCAGAAATGAGGGAGACATCAACAAACAATACATAACAGACCCCAAATAGACAAGATCAGAAGGAAAACGCTCTAAGACATATCACATATCTAAAAGAGAAAATAAGGAAAGAATATTAAAAGCTGCAACAGTTCACCAAAAAGGTTTACTTCTGACTTCTCAACTTAGACCTTAAAATCAAGGAGGACCTGGAAGAAGATATTCCAAGCTCTAAAAGAAGACAATCACCAGTCAAGATCACTAAGGTCTCTTTCAAATGAATGGGGAAATAAAAAAATTTTTCTTTGACAAGTACAAACTGAAAGCATTCATGACCACCAACCCAGCACTACAATGAATACTCAAAGGTAAACTGCATATACAGGAACCCCAAAAGAAACCCCAAAAGTCCCAAGTAGATGAAGATAACTAGACATGCAATTGACTAAATGGAAATCAAAATAGAATTGAATATAACAAACAAATCAAAATGGCAGGACACTATAAACCTATGTCCATAACAACACAATGTAAACGGTCTCAACTTCCCAATTAAATATGGAAATATCCCTAGAGGCATATGAGCTATCCAAATAGAACCATGAAGATATAGAAATTTTAAACAGACCCAAAACAGGCAATGAAATTGAAGCAGCTATTCAAAGCTTTCCACAAAAGAAATCCCAGGTTACATTTGCAGTTGAGATATACCATACTTTTAAAGAAGAACTATTGCCAATCCTTCTCAAATTATTGCATGTAACAGAAAAGGAGGAGAGCACTGGCAAATTTGTTCTAATGAAGTCAGTATCTCCTGATACCAAAGATACATCAAAAGAAAAAAATTTCAGATCAATATCCTTGATGAACACACATGCAAAAATAAAGTATTGGCACACTACATCCCAAACAAATTAAGAAGATAGTGCACCATGAACAAATGAGTTTCATCCAAGGGATGCAAGTTTGGCTTAACATATGCAAGTCAATGAATGTAATTCACCACATAAATAGAGCTCAGGACAAAAATCACTGTATTACATGAGTAGATGCAGAAAATATATTTGACAAAATCCTGCAATAGATCATTTTTATAACACTAGAGACACCTGGGATGGAAGGAATTACCTCAACATCATAAAGTATATATATCACAAAACAAAGGCCAACATCATACTGAATGGAGAAAACCTAAAATCATTTCTCTAAAAGCAGGGTTAAGAAATGCATGATCACTCTCACCACTACTATTCAATGTAGAACTTTAAACTCTAGCCACTGTAATCAGGTAAGAGAAGGAAATTAAAGGGATACAAAGAAGAATACATGAGCCTCTATGTAGAAGACCCCCAAAACTTCTAGATAAAAAATTAGCATAGTAGAATAAAAGATCAACACAAAAAAAAAATCAATCACTTTCTTTTACTTCAACAATAAATCTGCAGAAAAGGAAATTGGGAAAACTCTCCTATTAATAATAACTTCAAAAAAGTTAGGAATAAATCTAACCAAGACCTCTACATTGAAAACTACAGAAATATGCATACAGTTTTTAAAAAGGTATTCATTTCTGACCACTAAGGGGAAGAACAGGAAGCTGCTTCAGAACAGCTCTGGGTGCCAGCCCTGTGGAGATGTCAGAGATAGAAGTTGCCCAAAGCCACCCACTTTGAGTAACTTGATCATTTCATATTTTTTTATTTCTGTGCACTTTGCTTTACAAAACTATGCTAACAGAACTCAAAGATGAGTGTAATTCCACATTGGTGCACTTTGATTTTTATGTAAATTGCATCCATAAGAAGGATTGACATCTCCACTCCTGAATTCCTGTGTACTCCCTGTCCAATTTAGCAACAGTCATGAGATGATTTGGGGTGGAGAGACTGCGTGGCAAGTGGTGAGGCACCCACCACTGCTGCAGGCACTCCCACCCCTGTCCACTGGCTCACCTCTTTCTTTGTTCCTTGCAAACAGTATCATAGAGATGATGCCTTAAATATAATTCCATAGAACATTCTGAGGTTTCCCATACCTTCTTAGATGTGATTTCTCCAACAGCCACCAGCTAAAAGTCATGTCTACAATGGCTCAAGGGAAGAGAATCTATCTACACTGCGTGGAGGAGAGTTAATCTGTCTTCACTAGGTCAAATCAAGTGAATGTTCTACACTGACTAAAGGAAAGTGTCCTATTCTGGCTAAAAGTGAGTGAATCTCTATCTAAATTGCAGAAGGAGGCACAGTGTAGTGCCATCTTTGGAAAGGATGGCTGGTGGGCCCCTGCCCTCACCCTGAGGCCCCTCATTTCTTTTAATCAGTCCACTTTTAAATCTTTGGAACAATAATCTTATTATACAATTTGGAACAATAATTTTTATTGTACAATCTCAGAAGAATGGGAGGACAGGTAGGAGCATGGCAGGGTGAAGTCTCTGATGTCTTGTGCAGGTGGGGGCAAAGGAGACTCAGGCTGTCCACTGTTTTTTTCTGGCTCAGCGCTCCACTTCATTGGAGCCATACCTTATGGATATGACATGTTTCTTCTCTCTGTCATTGGAGCCATTTTATTGCTGACACACGGCATGCAATAGCACAGTTGTTGGAAACAGGTAGCAATCCTCTTAGTCACTCACTTTTAGCCCTTTTTGTTGTCTTGGCATGGTCCTGGGGATGTGTGTTGGGAGGAGTTGCTGCTGCCTGTTCTGGCCCACCTAACCAGGATCATCCAAGGTTTGTGCATGTGGAACACAGAGTCAGGCTGACTATGCTGGGAGTGGAGAAGCATGGCAGGCAGGTTGACCCTTCTGATACCCTTTTGCCATGAATTTCTGGCCTCCTCAGATAGCTGATGCTCACAGGAAAAGGGAAAGGTGTGAAGGGCAGTCTCATTGTTACTCCTCTTTGGGAGGAGAGGGAAACTGGATAGATTCATAGGGTATAGACGAGGCATAACCATGGAGACACCGGCTTCCCCTGGAACATGCACCCTACTCCATGGCTTTTCTGTTGCTAGAGTATTAGGCATGTAGGCATAACCACATCAAACTTTCTCTTGGCCAGATTCACCCAGGTTTTGTACGGATCAAATCCAAGGCAAAAGTATTGTTATTGTTGTGGAGTATCCCCTGATACCAAAGACACATCAAAGGAAAATAAAATTCAGACTAATATCCCTAATGAACACAGTATTCACCCCCTCATTGTAGTGAAGCACCCCTGGGTCTTGGGGAGTGCTTCACTACAATTTGAGGGTGAATACCTCTCACCCTACCCCACCCATGTGGTTCACAGTCAGTATTTTGTGGATGAGCCTTCAGGCTTTGATGGGAACATAATAAAGCATGTAGTATCTTGTGAGAACGCTCCATCAGCAGCTCCTCTGTTGTGGTTCCCATAAATGGGTGGCTCCCTGTCAAAATAAAGAATGACACCCCGGCTCAAGATGTCCACTAGGGGCACCTCATACTCTTTCCACAGGACAATGTCATAGGCAAGGTATGGGAGAGTACCCCAGAAACTGTTCAGCTTCTACCCAGCTGTGAATTTGGTGCAAAGGCCAAAGTATATGAGTTTGATGTTGCTCTGTTATCTGCCACCCTGCCTTCAGGTCTGAATACACAATGCTGTTCTCATGGAAGTAGCCCACAGCACACACTATCTGCCTGAAAAGTCTCTGGGCTTCCTCCTTCTGCATGCTGCCATGTGTGATGTGCTGAAGTAGTTGTCATCCACCTGCATGCTCCATCATGATGTAGATGTTTTTGTGAGTCCCAATAACCTGAAATAACTGGATCACACTGAGGGTGCTCCAGAGTCATCAACATGTTCAGTTCTGCACTACCTATGCAGGACTTTCACTGCCACTTCTGCCCCAGTGAGGCTATGGAAGGCTAGGCTCACCTAGCCAAATGTGCCATGCCCAATGGCCCTCAGGATCTCATAGTGGTTCATGAAGCCTGTTTCATTGCGGGAGCTGGGTCCCTGCAACAGGGAAATTTGTTCTAATGAAGTCAGTATCCCCTGATACCAAAGACATATCAAAGGAAAATAAAATTCAAACTAATATCCCTGATGAACACAGATGCAAAAATAAAATATTGGCACATCACATCCCAAACACTACTCTGACTACTCTGGCAATACATCCTTAGCAAGAGCAACAATTAAGGATACTAGCTTAAAAAAATCAAACCAAATCAAACTCAAAACAAGAAATCAAAATAAAAAACTAGAACAAGACAAAAAAAAAAAAAAACGAAATCAAAAAACTAATATCCAAAGACCACAGCCACCAGCAGCTAACCACCAAACATACCATCTCAAAGTCTGACAAGTCACCACCAAGAGCTTTCTGTACTTGTGGACAAAAACTCAGCTACATGCACCCTCAGTGAAGTGCATACTCTTGGTGAGTATGGTCTTGGCAATTCCTGATGCCCAGTAATCCAATAAATTTTCACTTGATCCACTTCTTAAAGATTCCACCAGTCAACATCACCACACTGAGGAATGATCTTCCAATACAAGAACACTTGGTGGGTGGGCAATGTTGTATCCAAAGCACAATAACACTATTTCCTTATTACATTGATGATGTCTCCTGGGTTTATAGTTATTAATATTCCATTTAATACTTAATATTGAAAAACTGTATATTCTTTTCTTCTTCAATATTTTTACAAATTTATGAAATTTATTAATAATTTCAAATAACCTGCTCTTCTTCTCATTGATTTCTTCCAGTGTTTCTATTTTCAATATGATTAATCTCTACTCTTATCTTCATTAAATTATTTCTTCTGCTTGATTTTGGCTTATTTGCCCTCCAACCACTCACCTCCATTCATCAAGATTTCATAGGTGGTAAAATGTTTATTAATTTGTGCGTATTCATCATTTCTATTATATTTTTAATGCTATCAATTTCCAAGTACTATTTTAGATGTATTCTACAAATTTTTAAATGCTTTATTTCACAAGGTTCAGTGTCTATTTTATTTCCATTTAAACTTCCTGGACACACAGATTATTTAGAAGTGTGCTTATCTTCCAACATTTTAGAGATTTCTTTTATCTTACTAATTTCTAGTTTGACTCCTTTGTGGTGAGAAACACTCTGAGTGTAATTTTAATTTTTAAAAAATTTGATAATTTTGTTTTCTGGCATAGGGTGTGGTTTGTATTGCCGTAGGTGCTTTGGGCAAATTACAAGAATTTTTGTTCTTTTATTGGCTAAGTGAATTATATCTCTTGTATTATTTTCTTAGAAAATGTTAAGTTCTCCTACATCTTCACTCTTTTATGCCTAGTTGGATGATCATTTGTTGAAACACTTATTTATTCTCAAAATCTAATGCTTTAATCACTTTCTTTTTACCTCTAATCTCACCCAAGAAAAATAAATAAATAGGTAGATATAGAAATCACAACAATATCAAAGTTATCCATACTCAATAGGAGCATAAAACTGGATCATTCAATAATGTGATAGTAGTCTCATGTCTCACACTGACTTGTCCATCTCACTTGACTGCCAGATTCTTAAAAGTACTTACATTGATCCCCTCAGATTTACATGTTCTTTTGTTTTGTTTGTTTGTTTGTTTGTTTCCCCTTTGGATGATTTTTCTAGATCTATTCTGGCTTCTTACTGAAAATTCTGGTATTACCTGTTCCTCAATCTGACCTAAATCTTAGAGTCACTCTTGTGTTATTTGCCAGGTCAAGATTGTCCAGACATTTTTCTCGGTCAGGAGCAGCTGACACCAAGGTTTTCAATTCTTTTTATCATCTCTCATTTCTGTGCACTCTACTTCTCTCCCACTAGTATGATATGTCCTTCAGAGCTCTCAGCTTCTTTGTAAATTCTCCAGAATTCTCCAGAAGAGGATTAACCATGGACTCTAAGGTCCACCATCCTATCACAAATAGAATAGTTCCACATTTGTCTTTGAGATATGAAGAAGAAGGAAAATATGGTTGAGACAGTCTACTTTTATACAAAGTATTCTCACACTAAACAGCATTAAGGACCACCACTGATCTTCATTAGTATTTGTTTCTATTTTCCAACCTCGAATGGGCCTTCAAGATAGTTTTTTGATATATTTACTCATATTCCATTCTTCCTGTGCCTGTACACAACCCATGGACTCTACAAAATCATCTTTCTCTCCTTTCACTCTTCACAAAATTTTGCCCCTTACTTCACTGAGAATTGTGCATTCAGGCACTAGAAATTGAATCAACTTGACATTTATTAGTCAAGGAAACCAGCTTTCTGCTCTTTATACATTGTCTCCCTTGCCCAGAGAAACACAAGTGCTTTCTTATTCTTAAAATGTCTAAAACAGAGCCTCCTCCCAGTCTCCTCCAAGCATCTATTTCCCTCTTTTATTTTCAATCATTTTTTCTTCTCATCTACTTTTCCACAAATCTTTCAACTAGACCCACCCCAAACTCCCTCAACTCTACTTTCCCTCAGGCTACTAATTCATCTCTACTCTCACCATCAAACAAATGACAAATGGGGCCTATGCTCACTACCCCACTTCCTTAATAGATGTTTATTTTACAATTTAAAGAACATAGAAAATTGGAAGACTTCCCATGATCTTGGATACTCCAAATTAATAGTGACAAAATGACCATGCTGCCAAATATATCTTCATGAATTTGGTTGCCTTTGTCATTGGCCCTATGCCTAAGTTGCTCTTCCAAGTGACCCTCAGGAACCCTGAATCCACAAGTCTCTTCTCAATACTCATCTACCTCTCTCTTGAAGTAAACATCTTCCTAGTTAATTCATAATCTCCCTAGAATATCCCATTGCTTTAAATCTGCATACATTCTGGTGAAAAATCCACTGTCATTTGAATTTATTTTCTCCTACAAGTAGAATTTCTCACTGCTTTCAAGATATTTTAATTCTGTCTTTAGTCCTAACTGCTTATCATATCACCTTTATCAGAGTTTTTTAAAACATCCTTGTCAGAAAATTCTAGCATGTCTGTTTATCAATTTGACTTTTCCATTGATATCCTGAAAAAGAAATAGAAAAGTTTCCTTACTCACAATGACCCTCCTCCCCGCCCCCAGCCCCCCAAAAACTACTAAGACATAAGTCTAAGCAAGAAGATGTAAGACCTATATAATGAAAACTATAGAACACTGATGGAAAAAATTGAAGAAGAACATAGAAAATGGGAAGACTTACCATGATCTTGGATACTCAGAATTAGTAGTGACAAAATGGCCATGCTGCCCAAATATTATACAGTTTCAATGCAATGCCCATTGGATTCAGGAACCCTGAATCCACAAGTCTCTTCTCAATACACTTCTTCCTAATTAAACATCTTCATAGTTAAACCATGATTTCCCTAGAATATCCTACTTGAGATATACAGTTTCAATGCAATGCCCATTAAAATATTAATGACATTCTTCACAGAACTAGAAGAACACTTATAAAATTCATTTGAAATAATAAGAAACCCAGACTAGCCAAAGGAATCCTGAACAAGAAGAGCAATAATCGAGGCATCACAATATCTGACCTCAAATTATGCTAGAGATATAATAACAAAAACAGCATGCTATTATTAAAAACATACATGAAGATCAATGGAATATAAGACACAGAGAAAAAGCCACATAAATATTGTCATCTGATACTCAACAAACCTGCCAAAAACATACATTGGAAAATAGAAATCCTGTTTAACACATGGTGCTGGGAAAAGTTGATATCCACATATATAAGAATGAATTGACCACTATCACTTTACCTGTACAAATGTTGATTCAAAGTGGATCATAGACTAGGAAGTAGACCAGAAACTCTGCAACTGCTGAAAGAAAATGGAAACTCACTTAATAAATGGACAAAAGAACAAAAGACATTCTCTAAGGAAATACAAATGACCTATATATATGAAGTACAAAGAGGGAAGTTTATTGGAATATAATCCTACCTTAAAAAGAAAACAGGATTCCAAAGAAACAACCCAACTGTATTTCTCAAAGAACTATAAAAAGAATAGAGGAAGGCCAAATTTAAGAGAATAAAATAAATGACAAAGATTATAACAAAAATACATTAACTAGGAAATGAGGAAAAAATCAAAGAGAAGAATACGAAAACTAAGGATTTCAATGGAGAAATATTTAAAAATAAGGAAGTATGAAGGAGAAGAAAACAATAACTGAAACAACCAGGAAGATATAACTAATATATATACACATACATACACACACACACACAACATCACAATACCTAAGTAAATATATAAAACAAATTATAGCTGAGAGGACATAAGGCAACATGAGAGAAGTTCCTGCTTGAATGGGATTAGTGCCATTGTAAGGGAGGTCTGAGAGAGACCACTCACCTTCTGCTAAATGAGGACATAGTAAAAATGTGCATTATGTGAACAAGAAACCAGATGCACTATTTTGCAGTGCCATGATCTGGGACATACCAGATTCCAGAACTATATGAAGTGAATTTCTATTGTTTACAAGAGACCTGATTATTACACATAGCAGAACAAATGTACTAAGAAAATTTTATTCCTCTATTCCTCCTTTCAGCTATAATTTGCTTTTTATATTTACTTAGGTGCTATGATATTGGGTGTGTATATATTTATAATTGTTATATCTTCCTGTTTGTTTCAGCTATTGTTTTCTTCA
Organism: Marmota monax; assembly: GCF_021218885.2. Taxonomy (NCBI): domain Eukaryota; kingdom Metazoa; phylum Chordata; class Mammalia; order Rodentia; family Sciuridae; genus Marmota; species Marmota monax. Next base: position 85,949 of record NW_026694617.1, on the reverse strand, counting down.
ACTTCCCACTTTCTGTTTTTTTTATTTTTTAAAATATTTCTTCATTGAATCCTTACTCTTTTTGATAGTCTTCTCTTTATCTATTTACATACTATAATAATTATTTTGATTTTTTGTTTGGGTAAGTCTGCTTCATCTCTACACAATTCTCCATTTTCCTCCCTTTGCTGTTTGAGTTGATGCTTGCACATTAGTTAAATGGACACCTCTCCTAGTTTTCACAGATCACCTTACAAAGAGGCCCAGCCAAATATTCTGGGAACCTTGTTTTAATTATTTTCCTTCTCCAGGTTGAATCTAAGGGATGTTTTTAATCTGCTCACTCAGTGCTATACTGAAGAAAGGAGCTATGGAATCCACCAGTCTAAGCTAATCTTCTCTATCCCAGCTATTGGAGCTTTGGATAGATTATTTTCTCTCACTGGGACAAAATGAGAGATGAGCTTTTTGGTCTATTGTATACTGTCAGGAGGGGAGGAGCTACAGCATCTACCAGTCTAACCACTATATCCATCCTCCTCCAGAAAGCTAACCTTTGCAAGCATGACAAAGCTTCAAGATGGCAAAAAAGAAGTAAATCCTCCAAGAAGTCACCTCAAAATAATGTATGAGTACGTCAATTCTCTGCCTTCCCTAGGTTTGCTGTAGGGATTCTAGTGAGAGTGTCCCAAATCACCCTCTCAGTACTGATGAGTATCACCCTGTCAGTACTGATGAGTTAAGTATTATATTTGCTGGAGGTGAAGGAGTCTTTTAGTTACTTTCTGTATTTCTTTTTTATTTAATATTTATTTATTTATTTATTTTTTTGTTTTCGGCGAACACAACCTCTTTGTATGTGGTGCTGAGAATCGAACCCGGGCCACATGCATGCCAGGCGAGCGCGCTACCGCTTGAGCCACATCCCCAGCCCCCAACTTTCTGTATTTCTCATAGAGGAAATTTGCCTGTGAATTACCAATGAATTGGTGATTTTGTGATGGAAAAGAAAGTAAAAAACTTCCTACTTTGCTCTCTTGTTGATGTTACTCTCCTGAAATATTTTAAATAGATAACTATTGTGAGATATAAGTCTAGAAATATGATTGTCAAGGTAATCTACAAATATATACAAAATATGCATGTAAGTTTGTGTATTTGTATGCAAGTATACTTGTATTTTTATATACATGTGCTTACATGTGGATGTGTGTATGTTTATATATGTGCATGAATATACACGAGTGTAGTATTTTTTCATCAGTGGATTATTTATGTAGTTTTCTCAAAGCATTTTTGATTACTTTGGCTTTATAGTTATTCAATTATTATTTTGTTATAATTCCTTTGTATTGACACTCATCAGCACTCTTGCTCTTCTGTATTTGTGTGGCAAAATTATTAACACTATTTAAATGTAATCTTCTCTATGTCTGCTTCTATTAGGATAAACGTAGTTGAATAAAATGCATAGCTAATTTGTGCTCTCACCACAAATTTGTAGCCATCAATGTCTTTCTCATTAAAGCTTTAACATTACCACTATTTTCTCATAGATTAGCCAGTGTATCATTTACTTATATCACAGTACCTTGCCTTATCTTCTGTTCTCAAATCCTCATTATCTCCTTCTTTGCCTACTCTTTCAGTTGAAATTCTTGCTTCTCACTTCACAAGAAAAACTGAATAAATAAGAATATATCTCCCACATTCCCACCCCCAGATTATCTATCATTATCCTCTGTATATTCCTACTCTTTCCCTCTCCTCTTTGTCATAAATGAATTACCCATGCTTTTAAGTCAATCATTCCCCTTCTGCATTTCATTCTGTCCTCTTTTGACTACTCAAAATATTGCCCCTGCAATTGTTCACTTTGATTACCAACATTTTTATCTTTGATAGGTCAATACTATCAGTATAGAATCATATTGTTATTTTTCTGGAATTAAAATTTTTTAAATGACTTTACTTATTTTACCATTTACTGTTGAATGTTTTCCTTTTCTTTGCAGCAAAATTCCTCAAAATCATTGTCTATTATTTTGGTTTCCAATTCCTTTTCCCCATTCCTTCTCTTTAGAAGTGTCCTCCAAAGTTGCATTTATTGAGGTCACTTGGTTTCTAAATTAAGTGTTTCTCAGAAATTGATTTATGAGTGAATTAATTACATCCTCTAATTTGAATCATATTCTTCACTTGACTTCCAGGACAACACATTCTCTTGACTTTATTCCTATTTCTATGACTCAGACTTTTTACTTTTCTTTGTTGGCTCCTCCTCCACAATAACCTCTTAATGTTGAAACATCACAGAATTTTTTCATTCTCTTTATTCACTGCATTGGATGATTCATGAGTCACATGTATAGAAATACCATCAGTACTCCAACCACTTCCCAATTTACACCTCCAATCTGGACCTTATTTCCAAACCCCAGACTCAAATATCTATCTACCTGACATCTCCATTGTAAATATTCAGTTCAAATATATCGTACACAATATTCAACTCTTACAATATCAGTCTTTATCATTTTCATTTAAAAAAATTTAGTGATACAAATCTTCATTATATTCTACAAGAATATAATTCTTGTAATGAATGGTCAGCTTATGTACCGTAACTCATTATGTAAAGACATGATCTTCTACTACTTCCCTGTTATCTCAATGGTCTAGACACTAGGTGGTTTATTGTTCCTTCACTATACCAGGACACTTCTAGCATAGAAAATTGATGGCTATTTCTTCCCATGTGGTCATCTGCTAAATTCACTCACCTCCTTATAATATTTGTTCTATTATTAACTTGTAAGTGAGGCATCCCTTAACCAGTCTTTAATAATTGAACATTTACCCATGAACTATGTGTATTGTTGGATCTTGAATGTTACCACATAGCTTATGTGTTGAAAGCATGGTGCACAAGGCTGGAAGGTTCAGGGAGAAGCACTTAGACAATGATTGGATCATCACGTCTCTGACCCTTATGAAGAGCCGCTGGGAGCTGATTGGACTACTGGGAGGTGGGATGTCACTGGAGAAAGTAAGTCACTGGGGCTATGCTCTGGAAGAAGGGTTGATTTTTTTTTTCTTGGTGGCTCCTTCCTCTTTCTTTCTCTGCTTCCTGGTTGCCATGAACTAAGCAGTTTACTGCATCACGAGTGTATACCAATGCTTGCTAATTTTGTAATGAAATTTGAAGGAAATGTAGTACTTTTAAAAACTGGAGTAATTGGTATACAATTTCAATCAGTCCTATATAAACTCATATTCTGTATTACCAATTATAATATTTGAAATATTGAAATTAAACTCATTTACTATTATGTTTGTGCATATATATATACCATATATACAACTTGCTTAAAATAGAAGGCATATACTTATATTTTTATTTTTACTTTTAAGACTGAATGAGTACTTAAGATTTACATCTGATCAAACCTTTGCAAAATGCATCTAGGTTGCTAAGCAGCAGTGATTGAAAAAAAAAGAAGACAGTTATGAAGAAACATATGAAAGACTGAAGGAAAGAAAGAAGAACTTACTTAGCTACAAAACAAAGGGTTTGATTAAATAAATGATTGCCTGAAAGATGAAGAATGGGTTCTTTAAAAATTCTTTACTGAAATACATTTTATTTCATTTTGGAGCATATTCTTTTTACACATGCATTGAGTTTTGAAACTACCACAACAGATAGATGGATTTCTAGTATTTTTTTAACAAAATGGAAGAAGATATTAACAACTAGAAGCAGCATGAAGAAGGAATGAAAGAAATAATATTGTATATTAGAATTGCTCAAAATCAAATAAAAAGTGGTTTTGAGTATCAAAGTCATCTAAAATGTCTCTTACAATCTTAGAAACTTAGATAAATACCCTTTCAAAATGTAAATATATATATATATATATTATTTTAAAATGGGTAACTTTGTTATTTTTATGTTTTATTTTAGTTCAATGAAATATACATAATAGTGACTTTCATACTGACTTATTCATAAGTGCTTATAACATTAGCTTTTTCATTTCAATAGTTAGTACTACTCCCTTTCCTTTCTTCTCCCCTCGCCTGATCCTCTTTCTCTACTTTATTGGTCTTCCTTCTGTTTATTTATTATTAATTGATACATTTATAGTTATGTATAAAATTGGAATACCTGTGATATATTCATACATGGAGATAGCATTAGTTTGTCATCTTTATTGACTTCATTCCCCAGTTCTTGTACTTTCCCGCCCTTCTTCCTTTTTGGTATCCCACTTCTAACTGATCTCCCTTCTCTTTTGACAACATTCCTTTTATATTCCCTTTTATCTCTTTAGCTTTCACAAGTCAGAAAGAATATTAGGCCCTTGACTTTCTGTGTCTTCCTTATTTTACTTAGGATAATATTCTCCAGTTCCATCCATTTACCAACAAATGCCATAATTTCATTCTTTTATAAGGCTGAAAAGAACACTGTTGTGTATATACAACATATTTTCTTTACCCATGAGTCTATTTATGGGCATGTAGGCTAGTTCTATAATTGAGTTACTGTGGATTGTGTTGGTATAAACATTAGTATACATCAATCACTATAGTATGCTGATTTTAATTCTTTTGGCTAAATACCCAGGAGAGGGATAGCAAGGTTGTATGGTGGGTCCATTCATAGTCTTTTAAGAAAAACAGTGTTGCTCTCTAAAGTGCTCATGCTGATTTTCAGCTCCCCCAACTTGTACATGTGTATCTTTTTTTTCACTTTCTTGCCTTCAATTATCATTATTTGTATTCATAATGATTGTCATTCTACTTGGGTTGAGATAAAAATCTCAGTCTAGTTTTGATTTTAGCTTCCCGCTTCCTCAGGAGGTTGAACAATTTTCTTATGTCTGTTGGCTCTTTGCATTTCTTTTTGAGAAACATATCTTTATATCTTTCACCAATTTATTGAGTAGGTTAATAATTTTTCTTGGTGCTGTTTTTTAAGTACCTTATACATTCTGATTATTAATGCCCTGTTTGAAGTGTATCTTTTAAAATGAATGAAATCTTCCTTATGCTTTTTCTTTAGAGGCTTGGCATGTATTCTAAGGCTGATTGAAAAAAATCTTATTTTTTTTCATGGAAATAATGAGGTTTTTCTTTCTCCATAAATTCTTTACCTTGAGAATATAAACATGCTTAGCTTTTAGTTCTCCAAACATAACTTTCTTTTTAGTTTCATGTGGATGATTTTTGGATCTCTGTCTTCTCAACCATCCCAGCCTGACTTCTCTTCTGAAAACAGTGAATCAACATTTTTAGTTATTATTATGATTTTTTTACCGTACACTGTTTCTATTTGTACTTCATGTTTAACATATTATATACCTGAAACTTACTCTGTACAACTCAAACCAGTTCAACATCTGAGAGCCTTATTTGACCTTTATTCTCTCTTGTTTTTTTTTCTATTCAGTAAGTTAAGTTCTACAAGATTTATGTCTACTATGATTTTACATTCTATTCCCTCTTTTTCATTTTTCAGGGCTATTCACTCACTCAGATTTATGTAGTATTATATTAACTTCTTCATCTTCTGACTTTATTCTTTCAATCCAAACAACATTTTATTGTCAAATTAATCTTTCTAAAACATTTGTTATATCACATATGTTACCTGATTGTCCTCCTCCTCCCCCACTCCACTGAATAAATTATAAACTCCTAATCAGAAGATGAGAACTAACTATCTGATTTTTCACCTAACGTGTTTCTGGAATTCAGCAAGGGAACGATATTTCTGTTTCAATATTAATCTCCTCCATATTTTATCCTCTGTCTCTATTTTACACAGCTTTTCTAACTGGTAGAATTCTTGATTATTTCCTTTATTCTTCTGTTTGTAATTTTCAAATTCAAAGTAATGTGGTGACAGATTTAAAGCTAATATAGCAGCATAATAAGAAGCTTAAAACTGAAATAGATCCTCAGAGAAGTTAAGCATGGTTTGAACTACTGTCTGGTGGAGATTTGTGAGAACAGGTGGAGGGAAATGGTTAAATAGATAATATTTGGAAATTCCTCTCTCACTTTATAATCAGTGATGCTAAATTATACTTTGCAAGTATTTTACAGGGTAATACTTGCCTTCAAATGATCTGCACTCAATACTAGATACTTAATGTTATTTTCTTGAAGAGTTCATTTTCTCCCCCCTGCTTTGTTGTCTGTGAGATATTTCCTTCTCTTTTGATTATCCAGACTCCTTGCTTCTTTTTTTTCCTTCTTGACCATACATGTTCTAATGTCTTCTCCCTGAATTTCTCTTAATTTGCTTAATTTTGAATAAAATAATGTTCAAAATACTATAAGATTCAGCCAAATCAAATTTGGGTATCATAGACCCAAGACGTTTTTTCCTAAAAGAGTTAAACACTGTTCTTAGAATTTGAAAGCAAGATAGAAAATAGCATAAAAATCTAGTGTAAATGCTACAATAAGTGATTCTTCTGCCTATGTCATACATTGAAAATGGGAGAAGTAAATGCACAGGACTAAAATTGCATGAAGTAAGAATCTCTGTCACATCTTTTCCCAAACTCCATTAAAATAGATACTAAATCTCAAACAAATGTCATCTAAGACTGATTATATATCTATTACTATAATTTTAAAAGAATTTCTTCAAACAAATAGAATAGAATTGAAAGAAACACTGGCAGTTCACACATCTTGGCTTCTTTGAAACAGAGTAAAATGGTGGTTTTTTCCTGCATTATTACTATTTTTATTAATTACTTCAATTTAATAAATAAATTGTGGTAAAAGAGAAAGAATTTCTTTGTTCCTTTTTAGAAGCATTGAGGTTCTTCTTGGTCTATATAGTTCCATATGTGTAATGTGTAGGGAAATCTTAAAGTCATCAGTTAAGCTATATTTTGAAAAAGTGCTGAAATTTTGATAATGATTGCATTGAATCTATATATCAATTTGTAAGGTTTGGCATTTTTATGACACTCTTTTCCTATTCATAAACATCTTTTTTATCTTCTTCGTTTTTCAAAAATTTATCTTGGTGTTAATTTTATTGTTTCGGTAGTGTCCTCACAGAGCTTTAGCTTGTTTTCTTATTCAACATTTTTAATGCTGTAAATGTTGTAAATGTGCATTTTCTCCCATTTGCCAACTGATTATCTATATATTAATATAAATGTTGGTATGCTGATAAATAATTGTTTCTTGATATTGTTCTTCATGGAAATTTTGATAGGACCATTTGTCACTTTAATAAATTATTGTAGTTCCTTTGCATATTTACATACACTATTCCATCATCTAAGAAGTAGCTTTTTAATGTCTTCCTTACTGCTTTCTAAAATTAATTGCTTATACTTCTTTATTATACTGGCTAGGATTTAAAGTACATTCTTGTATAATGGGAAATATGGTAGGGTGTGTATGGTCCTGATCCCAAAGAGAAAGTTGTGAACATTGTACCATTAAATATAATGTTTGCTACAAGTGTATTTAATTGTCCTTTATTAGATTTTGAAACTTTGCTTTTAATTCACATTAAGTTTGGAATGTTTCTAAGATCCATCATAATCCTTCCTACACTAGGGTTTTGTAGATGTTTACAACCTAATTTTCAAATATATCGTTTCTTCCCTTCAAAATTTTTTTTCTTTGCCGTTTTGGGGAGGATTAAACCAAGGGGTGTTCTGCCACTGTGCTATATCCTCAGCCCTTTTAAATTCTGAGGCAGGATCTTTCTAAGTCACCAAGACTGGCCCCAAACTTGTGATCCTCTTGCCTCAGCCTCTTAAGTAGCTGGATGATAGCTGTGTGCCACCACACCTGACATTTTCAGTCAACCTATAAATGTTGTATCTACCTCAATTACATGTGACCAGAAAATACATATCAGTTCAATTGTAGTTGTGAACAAAGAGTATTCTGAAGTTCTTGTTTGCAATGACATAACATTTGTTGAACACACACTCATACACTTTATTTAGGTTCTGTAATTCTATTTTTAAGAATTGCACATTATTTCTATTTTTTAGTTCCATAGTCTTTTGTTTCATATATTATTATATATTTGAGCTTATATTATATAGTTGCTAACAAAATTGAATTGGTACATAGTTCTATTAGATTGGATCATTTGCACAATGAAATGTTTCTATCTCTTTGGATGCATTTTACTTTAATGTATTTTTGGTATCAAGATATTATTTCCATAAAATTTTTAATTTTAATTTATCTTTATATGGTACAATGATTAGTTATTTTGTTTTGTTTTGTTTTATCAACAAATAGAACCTCTCCTTTTTAAAACTAATTATAGCAATTTGGGTTTTTGATTAGAAATTAATCAATTTATATTTAATATAATTACCAGTATAATTATATTTAAATTAATTATTCTGGGGTCTTTTTATTTTTTACCCTTGTTGTAAGTTCTTTTGTTTTCAACTTTTAAAATATTTTTATTTGTGTAAAACCGAGAGATTATCAAATGGGTCTTGACTTACCAAAATGTAATGTCCATTAATGACATTTGAAATTCATTCACTACCTCCTTAGTTTTATGCTACAGTTGAATTTGTTAATATATGGAAATGCTGCATATGATAACTATTTCTGGTTTTATGCTCTTTATCCTTCCTTGCATTTGCAAGACACTAATTTTTGGTAGAATCCACTTTAGCTTTTCCTTTAGTGCAGGTTTTCTGGAGTTGTATATGCACATCTAAAAATGTACTTATTTGACCTTAATATCTAATGAAGATATAGGTATTTATTATGTGTGCTTAGCATGCTCTATAATTTGGGCACATATTTTCCTTTAGCACAATAGAAATACAATTTTTTTTAACTTATAGTCTCTATTGAATTGGTTGATGAAATCTCAGTGTTGTTGTTTTCCCCTTGAAGACAATGACTCTTGGACTTTATGAATGCTTTTAAGATATTATACTCTAGTCTTTTGGTTTCCAGAAGCATTAATATAATGCAATTTGAACTTTATCACTTTTTTGTTTTTGAAACTTGGCATTTTCAGAGCTTTCTTCACTTGTGGTTTGATGCCAGGTACCACTTTAGAAAGGATTTTAGTCACTGTCTCTTTACATATTAAGATATTGAATCTGCCCATCTTCACTCTCCTATCCTTTGGGGGAATCTAAGTGCCTGTGTATTAGGTATTTTTACTGTGTCTCTTATACCATTTATTTTTTTTATTTTCATTGCTTTTAACTCTCTACATTTCAATTTGAATATTTTTCTACTTTTGAGCTATATTGACTGCCCTGATTTGTTAATTTTTGCTTTATTTACACTAGATTCTAGATTTTCTACTATGTTGTCTAAAAATATACCGTTTCTGACAAAAATTTCAGTTATTTTTAATACTGCACAATTCAGGCTGATTAATTTTTATTTTGATAGTCATTGTCTAATGACTCTAACATGTAAAAAAAAAAAAACTGGAATCTATTTCTTTTTCTTGTTGTTCTTCTCATTCAGGTAATTTAGTCCCTTTGGGTAACTGCTTATATTTAATTTTGGTACACATTATACTTTTTAAATTATAAAATAATAGTGGCTTAGAATATTATCTTCACTCCCAAAAGTTTTATGTTTCCTTCTGTAGGTATCTGGAGCACTAACAACTTAATTCATCACAGACATTAGGTTAATTTGGAGTTGGTATGAAGTTTCTGGGAAGGTCAGTTAACATCAACATTAACATTATTTTAAGGGAATAGTCCTTTTGTGTCTCGAGCAAATTCAAGTTTATCAAGACCTCCCATACTTAGGTATTCATCCTCTTTAACCTTTGCTACTTTTGCATAAGGACACTGCCAATTCACATGTCCAGAATATTAGAATTAGGTAACAACCAAACTTTCAAAAAGTTTCAGGTATTAAAACTTTATACTGAATTTCTGTCTTTCCTTGGATATTTTCCTAGTATTTTTTTTTCAATTGTCTTTTGTCTTCATATAGGATTTTTCATTCCAGTTTTGTAACTTTCTTTATAAGGAGTGTTTATCTGAAATCTAATCTACAATTACTAAACCAAAAAAAAATGCAGTTTCTATCTAGTCTTAATATTTTAATCATATTATAAGAAATCAACAAGTCCAGGGTCCAGACTAGTTAAGCTATGAACACTCTATAACAATAACATCCTTTGCACTTATTTCTACTATGCAAGTGTTCATATAGAATAACTCACTCTTAATATGTGAAGATTGTCAATAATTTATGATTTCTCTTTCTTGGTCATTAGCTAGATTAGTGAGCTTATGCACTCCTTTTTTCAAATGTTCATGTCAATTATGAATCTTTTTCCAATTTAATTTATAATTTCATTACAAAATACTTTTAATGTAAAATGTTCTCTGCAGGTGAATTAAAGAAATAATTTATAGTACTGAGTGTTTAGTGATAGAGAATGTGCTTAGCATGTACAAGTCCCTGAGTCTAATACCCAGTACTAAAAATAAATAAAAAATAAAAAGTTTTGGAGAGTATTGTAAAAGAAATAAATGAAGTAATGATAATTAAATTGCACAAAAATAACATTTTAAATCAACTGGATTAGGTTGTGTATGTGGCTTTGTGGTAGATCGCTTGCTTTGCTTGCTTAAGACCCTGAGTTTAGTCCCTAGCACTGTTAAACATGCAAACAAACAAACAAATCTTAGATGTTTTCTTTATATAATTCTTGTTATTTCAGTTCAATATAGTAGCAACTGACAAATATTAATTATCTAATATGTAACAGCTACTATCTTTACATTTTTTCCTCCTAAAATTATGACTTTATATTACTTTGACTATAAAAACACTTTAAGATTCAGATGAGTTGGAAATATTTAAATATCTTTAATTTTACCCATTTAAGATATCCATTTCCTATATTAATTTAAGGACCATCTTCTATCACTTACAGGTATATTTAAAGTAGTTGTGCATTCAATTATCATAATAACCTTCACCGATATTCACTTATTGATCTCTAGAGAAAGCAGATGTCAGTATCACTGATTAACTATCATATGTGATTTTTCTTTGGACAATCTCCAAGTTGCAGAAATTGTTCTTCAGAGTACTATCTGTTACCTTGAATCTCATAATTTTAACATTACCCATGCCAATATAATATGCTAATAGTAGTTATGTTGCCTCAGAATTGAAGATTGCTCCTAGAATGTATAATCAGATTTTTAAAAAGTCAATTGAATCTTAAATAAATATTTCTAAAATTCAATTTAGATATTATAAGAAAAAAATTATTTTGTTTTTAAAGGACAAGATTCATGCACATTTCATGTGGTTTTCTTTTTATTGACTCAATTTCCCTTTAAGGTAAAAATTTTAAATTTAAAAGAAACACATGGAATTGAGGAATAGGAGTAATGGAACTTTTCCCCTTTAAATTCAATCTGAAATTAATTACTTGCTTATTTAATTATTTTGGTTCTAAGGAAGCATTGTCACTAGAAAAAGATGGTAGTAGGATGTGGTAGCTAAGATCCTTGAACACTAATATTCAGTGTGTCCTTGTTGTGAGGCGTGGTGATGGATGCTGAGAATAAATCATTAATACCACAAAAATCTTCCTCAGTACATTTTCTGTAGAAAGAAATAAATAATGAAGATGCAATATGGCAAACACTATATTACTAAAGTTTTAATTGCAAGATGTATTTGTTAAAGAGGTTCTTGCCATTTGCAACAATATAGTTGAATTTGGAGGACTTTTTCTAAATGAAATAGTCCAGATCAGAAAGAAAAATTCTGTGTGATTTCACTTTTAAAAGTGTTTAAAAAAAACCCAGATTTCATAGAAACAGAATATATTTGTGGTTATGAGTGGCAGGGAGGTGGTAGAGATGAATAGATGTTAGTCAGAGGGTACCAAGTACAATTATGTAGAATAAATTAGTTTAGAGATCTAATGTGCAAATTGATAACTATAGTCAATTACTGTATTACATGCTGGACATTTGCTTAAAGAGTAGATTTTAGAAGCTTCCAGTACACGTGCACATACATACACATGTGCATATATACTATATGATTATGGTAATAATTTTAGCTAGTATAGGCATGTGAAAACATCCTGGTGTAATCCTTAAATATATGTAACTTTATCTTTAGAAAGCAGTGCTGTTTTATATTTTAAAAATCAACTAAAAATCAGCAGTATTTGCTGAACTTTGTTGAAAAGTTTCCAATTAATTTAGATCTACTGAATGGAGGCCAACTTCAAATGAAATCATTGATTCTGATGTGAGTGAACATAAGCAAGTTTCTTGTTTTAATTGTTAATTTAATTTAATGCAGTAAATCTGCACTTATTTGTATAAGTAATTCCAATTTTATAGTTATGTTATACTTCCAAGAAAATAATCTAATTCTTAACATTAATATGGTAGCCTCCTGGTGTGATGTGGTGGTGCATGACTGCAATTCCAGTGATTCCAGAGGCTGAGGCAGAAAGACTGAAAATTTGTGGTTAGCCTCAGCTAACTTAACTTGTTGGCAACATAGGGGGAACTTCTCAAAATAAAAAAAATAAAAAGGGATTGGGGCTGTAGCTCAGCAGTAAAGCACCTCTGGGTTCAATCCGCAGTATGGATGATAATACCACTACTACTAATAATAATAGACTCTTGGAATATTGTTGTAGTCTACCATGATTGAAAACCTACCAGCATAGGTGATGCATACAAAGAGAATTATGAGCAAGAAAACATATATGTTTCAAGATAGCTGGCATACTTGTGAATAATAATTTTTCCCCAGTAAATGATAATGTCAGGGAGCCTTGCTGGTATAAAGAGCTCAGAAATAGTAGAAATAAAAATCTCAAAGTCTGTATATCTCTACAACAGGAAAAATGTCTGCTTAAACTATAGGTTACTTTCTCTTTAGATGTTTCAGAAGTCTGAACTTTATTGCTAATATGCTGTCTTTAATAATTCTAGAACACAATGCTCAGAAACAATGTGGAACTAATTCAATGTGCCTGTTTTTTTTTTTTTTTTTATAAAATAATTAGTATAAGCTAAAAAACTGCTTTTTACATGCATATGTCACAAAAATCAAGTCTTGGACACATTTCCACACATTGAAAGTAACTATCATCAGTAATATACATTGAAGAAAAGGTAGAAAATATTTAAGCAATGTGAAGATATCATGAAATTTAACATAATATGCCCTTAAAATATCGAGTTACAGTGTAATATAATAATCATGTCACATTGAATATATTTATGAATGTCAAAATGGGTGGTGCATTTTTTTGGAGGCTAACAGTATTAGTGTTTTCCCACACTACTCATTATAATATAGCAATTTCACTATTTCAGACAAGATCTGTATGTTATTTGAAAATAGTAGAGACAATCCATCATTATAATGACTCAATAGGCTGTGGTATTTGAAATTCACCAACTTTACAGTCTTTGAATAGCTCTTTTGCATAAACTCTTTCATTTTCCTTTACCATTTTGAGCAACTCTTCATCACTAAGATGCCCTGTCAGACAAACTACAGCTATGTCTTTTAAGTATTAACATAGAAAAAGTTACTATATAAAGCACTCAGTAGTTTAAAATTTTAATGTTGTGATAGAATCTGACAACAGCCAGTGGCTCTGGAATGGAAGTAAGCATCACTCTCAATGTATGACATAATGAAGGGCAAAAATCAAAGATTGTACAAGGAAAAAAAAATGTCAGACCTATGGTAAAGTTCTAGGGTTTGATCACTTTTCATCACTGACCAAACAAGAATTTTAGAACACTCTTTTTGTATATTAACTTTATTCCATCATGACTTTATATAAAAGACAGCAAAATCATTGGCAAATTTAGTTCCTTAATTTACTTTAAAATGTTTTTAACATTTTTAGTATTGCCTTTATTGCTTAACATTTAAGGGGTAATAAACAGAATTAAAATGTTTTAATCATAATAGAATTTTGGATAATATTACTACCGGCAATAGTAAAGACACTCTTCATTGCCTACCTCTCCATGCTCCACATAGTATTACTGCCCCTGTGTGATAACAACAGGCAGATTTATCCTGGTGTTCCTGAATCTACATTCAGATATACAACATTTCATATGGTGATTTAACCATGTTGGGGAAGATCTGCATGTTGTTTCATATAAACTTCACCATTAGGTCTAAATTAGGTAAATGAAGTTGTTGAAGTTTTCAAAAGATGGGTTTGAATGTTTCCCTTAGCAACTAAATCCATATCTGGATGCAGCAGGAAATCACTATTTAAAACTAGATTTGTTTTCCTATTGACATATAGGAAACAAGTTACTTAGAATAAATATAAGAAAATTATTTAGGTAGAATAAACATATCCATATGCACGAATGTAAAATAATATTTCTTCAAATACTATTTTATTCATATATAAATGAAGGTATATTTCAGAAACTGAAATGATGGACTAAAATAAGGGTGAGTATAATAAAATGATAATGTGAAAGTCACTGTTGAACAATAAGTTATTAAAAATATATGTGCTTTATTGATATATTTGTTCTTCATTTGACTTGAACACATACTATGGGCAAAACTCGATGTATATCATTTGGAATAAAAGTTAGATGTAATGTGTGTCTCTTCACTTGTCATCTTATGGAAGGCACATCCTAAAAAACATACAATGCTGTTTACCTAGTTGCAATTTTGGTAAATGCTATGAAATATAATTGCATGACGCTATGATGTATATGATGAGGTCTCAAAACTATTATTTTAAAATTTCAAGAAAAATTTATTTTATAATAATTTTCCATTTGCAAGTTGCCTATGAATCCTATATATTCTAAACATTTCTGGATTATTCAATTTTGTGTTTATTGTCCATCTACTTCCTCAAGGGTCTAATTAATGAACATATTAATTGATGCATTTGCTGTTTGATACATGGAGTACTCTGATCAGCATTTAAAAATATTCTTAAATTATTTTATCTTCAACTCAAGTGAGGTTTTGAAATAATTTTGGTGGGTTTGCAGCTTTGCTATAGACGCATGCAGAATAGAATTTATAATTAAAGTGCTGACACAATGAGTACTAGAAAAGCATGAACAGCCTTGCTATAAAAATTCTATGATTGCTTTGGCTTCCTTTGCAGAGCTCGTGCCACGGAACTGCAGCAGGAACAGTTGTGGTTGCTGATAATAGTGTGCCTTACATATCATTCTTATCTGCTCATCAAATGCTATTTTTACATTATGTATTGCTGAAACTTTTTCCTCTTTACTTAAAGTGGCATTCACTTTACATTTCCATTCTGGGAAGATTGCTGCTAAAGAGCAATCTCAATTAAGCTAAACTTCAATATGTCCAAATTTTCAATAAAGTAATAAATTAGATTTGACAGCAATTGACTTTGACATGTGCTGTCATACCCTATAACACCAAAGGCATTTTATACCACTTATAATCTACTTGGAGTTTGGATAGAAAACTTACCTGAAGATTTTCAGGAGACTCAAGAACTATTTGAAATAAAACATGTACGTGAAGCATCGTCTTCTGAAATTAGTTAAACTCTCCCTGTAATATGAATAGAAAAAAAGAACCAGGGTCCAAGAGATCTTCAAGGATACTTGTGGTTCTAATATGAGGAGAGCAAAAAGAGAAAAGCCAGATGGATTACTGGAAGAAAAATAATTTTCACCTCCCCAAAATATTAACAGTACACAATTTTTAACTTAGCTTCTTAGTTAATCTACTAGGAATGTCAATGTTAATTGACAATTGTATAAGTTTAAAGGTCTGTTTCATGAACTTAATGTTAGTCAATGTTTTCCAATTTTAGGACCATTATTTATCCCCCCCCGCCCAGATTCTATCACTGTCAGTGGCATTGACTTCCCTGTAAAGCAAATATGAGGATGTTGCACAGGTATAAAAATAGTATGATGTTATATATTTGTTTTAAAACATTCAGACTCAAAGACAGAAAACATGATGGGAATGGGAGAAAAGAAAGTCTAAAAATAAGGCTGTTATCTGGCTGTGGTGGCACATGCCTATAATCCCGGAAGCTCAGGAGGCTGAGGCAGGAAGATCTTGAGTTCAAAGCCAGTCTCAGCAATCACAAGGTGCTAGCAATTCAGTGAAACCCTGTCTTTGAATAAAATACAAAATAGGTCTGGAGAAATGGTTCAATGGTTGAGTGCCAGTGAGTTCTATCCCTGATACTCCCCCTCCCCCCAAAAAAGCTGTTAATTGAACTTGTATACAAGGAAACAATATACAGCCAGACATTTCTACTTCCCACCAATCAACATATTAGTGGATTATATTCCTAAAGAACCTGGTAAGGGGCAGGTTGGAGGTGCACTTAGAAAAATTATAGCAACTGATGTTAGTGCTGCATCTCAGAATAAAGCCTAATTTGGGTATTTAGTGTATTCCATGCATAACGTTGCTAATCACATACTATCCTAACGTAAAGCCACCATCCATGTACCTGTAAGGCTCTATCACTCTTCCTATCTTCTTCTCATTTAAAACTGTGAATAAAAAAGGAGAACCAATGTGAGAAATGTATAAGAGGAAAAGTGACCCAGAGAAAATCTGGTTTAGGAAAATAGAAATTAAACATACACTCATGCAGGCACACACACATACAAACATATATACCGATGTTCTCTGAGATTCTCTGAGATACTTGCAAAGATGATTCATCTCAAATAAATATCTGATGTAAAATACAGTACAATGCTTGAAAAGTAAAACCATGGTAAGACCTTAGAACATGTAGTAAAAGCACAATCAGAACACTTGAGGAAATATTTTGATTTAAAGGGCATACTCTTCGTAGTATTGCATCTCAAGCTAGTTTGATAAATAACTAAAATTGAAAATAATTAGAACTTCTAAGCAGATAACAGGGTAGTCAGTGGAAAATAAAAAAGAATGATCAATTTTATTTCTTTTCTTCATGAACATTTCATTAGTTCAGATTTTTTTATTCTAATGTTGATAATTCCTCAGGGAAGCCTGGCATAGATCTAATAGTTGATAAAATATTTATTTAAGAAACTCACTCTTTGAAATGATTTTTATCTTTATGTGCTCCAAAAGTTATGTAAAACTTAAACTTTATTCACTAAAATAACATTAATATATCCCTTAATTCTTCCTTTGTCACAAAAAAGGGAGACTTTAGATCATAAGTCAACAAACTCCATTCTCAGATCACAGGCAATCCCTTGCTTGTTTTTGTAAAGTTTTATTGGTGCACAGCACATGCTTTTATTATGTACTGTGTATTGCTGTTGTTTTTCTACAATGGTAAAGATTAGTAATTGCAACAGAAACTATACAGTGTGATGAAAATTATTCTCACCCATCCCTTCACAGAAAGTTGGCCCATCCCTGAGCTATATCTGTGGTTCTCAAAGTGTGTTCCTCAGACCAACATTTTCAGAATCTCCTGGAAACTTCCTAGAGACACATATTCTTGAACCTTATCCAGATCTACTAAGAACAAAAATTTCTTATGGCTCAGCAATGCAATTGAACTGGTCTTACATTTGATTCTAATTCACACTCAATTTAAAATTACTGCTTAGTGTAAGCTAGTAAATCAGGGCTTGTGAGACCAATCTGTCCTTCAAGCTAAGAATAGTTTTTAGATTATTTTTCTGGTTGAAAAACATCCAAAGGAGATAAATACATCATGACTCGTCCAAACTACGTAAAATTCAAATTTCTTTGTTCATAAATGGACTTTTATCAGAACATAGCCATGTTAATTTGTTTAGGTGTTGTCTATGAGTCCTTTTATGCTATAATAACAGAATTAAGTAGTGCTATAAGGGATTATAATGTTACTGGCACTTTATAACTAAATTTTCTCATTCCTGACTTAAAGCATTATCAGAGTGCATTTTATGGTACAAAATAATGGTAGGAAAGTAAGGGACATTAAAGATTAGAAATTTAGCCACTGAGGTGAGACCTTTCCTCCCAGGCACTATAAAGTATCTGTGAGGATTCTATTCTGCAGGCACATGCTGGGAAAACTGAATTGTCAGATGTCATGGTTCTATAGGGCTACTACGTTCCTGAGGAGCTTTGGGAAAGAAAAAAATATTCATGGAGAAAAATAATAAATAAGCAAATAATAAGTAAGCATTAGTAAAAACAGAAGACAAAACTGAGCGCAGTGGCTCACACATATAATACCAGAGGCTCGGGAGGCTGAAGCAGCATGATAGCAACTTCAAAACCAGCCACAGCAGTTTAGTGAGGCCCTAAGAAACTAGTAGCTCTTAAGAATTAAGGGATATGTTAGTAGCTCTGGGTAGGGTTCATGTGGCTCAGTGGTTAAGTGACCCTGGATTCAATTTCTCATACCAAAAAAAATAGAAGGATGATGACATCTAATATCAGTAGGAATTAAAACCTGCCACTTCTTATATGAGATTCTAAAGATGGAAAAATGATAACATAAAATATTGATCTTTACTACACTGTCATTTGAAGTTTTCTTTCTCTTTCCACAAAGCCTGTCAAAAGGTCCGTGGAATATGCCCCAAACCTATTGCAAAGATATTTCTACTATTGGGGAGGTGATGCATAAAGAATGTAGTTGTTAAAAGACATGTATTTTAAAGAGACATAAAGGAAAGAAGCTTAAAACCAATGAGCAAATACTATATATTTCTACTCCCCCCACTAGATCCAAATTAACAAACCCTTCTTGGTAACAATTCAAAGCATTCAAACTCCAATTCTTGAGAATTTTGCAGGCAGCCATTGCTCGTCTTGCACTTGCATGTAATGGTTGCCATGGGTGACCCAGAAATGAAACCAATCATGGCACTGTAATTTAAAACTAAAACAGCTGGCAAAAATCTTTTCCTCTCAGAGCATGTTGTCGTAGAAGTAAATGAAAAGGTCGGGAGACTTTTCATTTGCTTCTGTGATAACATGAACTACTTGAACTAAGGAACATATTAATGTTTCCTCTGAAGCTTTCTATTATGTGTCAGGAGCCCCATTCCGGGATATCACAGTGGAGGTGATAGAAAAAGACAGATGATAGAATGAAACGGTTGGTCCTAACACAAAATAATCAGACATCTTTATATTTCCACTTTACATTATAACAGGAAACCTGATTAGATTCTGTGGTTTTACCTAAAAATAAACCTGGCTCAGGAGGAAGTTTTAGTCTATATGCACTGATTCTTATTATAAAAAAAAAATTCTTTTAAAGTCACAGTCACATCTTCACAGGATACACTTTATGCTTCTCATATTAAAAGCCAATAAGCTCCAGAAGAGTTCTCATATATCATTTCATATGTTACAAATATTATAGTAATTTTTTTCATTTCAGATTTTGAATATGACTTTTTGGGAAAAAATATACATATAATACAATTTTTTCTATTTAAAAGGAAAACCATATACAAACTTTATATTTAGAATTAGAACACTGATTCTACTAAGCAGACCCTTGCAGAATACAGAATGGAATCTAAAAATTTATGCAAAAGCTAAATGGTAATTTTAGGCTGTCTGCTAGTGTCCTCCGAATCAATGGTCTTTCGATTAATCTCATGTTTTCATTAGCTAAAAGGCATTACAGAGGCTCCCCAACTTATAATGGCTTACATCCTGAGAAAACAATAGTACGTTGAAAATGTTGTAAGTTCAAAAAGCATTTAATACATCTAACTTACCAAACATCATGGTTCAGCAACACAGTACACTGTATCGTATCAGTTGTTTATCCTCCTGGCCACATGGCTGCCTGGGAGCTGTGCATCATTGCCACCGCATAGCATCGTGAGAGAGTATCATACAGCACATCCCAGAAAAGATCAACATTCAAATCTTGCAGTACATTTTTTACTGTATGCTTTTGTGCCATTGTGAAGTCAAAAAATGGGGAGTTGAATGAACCATCACAAGTCAAGTACCATTTGTAGACTACAAAATACTGTTGTGATTTAAAAATTATAAAGAAATCTGCAGAAACAAGATTGATACACTGAATACTGGATGCATTTCAAGTGTGAAAGGTTTACATAAAATCGTACAAATAGATTAATGTCAAATAGAGATTATAAAAGACATAACCAGCCATTCACAGAAAAATTACAAAGATATGACAGAATGTTCACTCATCCTTTCATAATAAGATAAATGCATTCATTCTCCACAAAATTATCAAAAGTTTCAAAGTTTGTTATCATATCTTGTAAATAAGAAAACTAGTTACTAATACTCCAGTTACTAGTGCTGTAAATTGACAAATGAACCTAAAGCAAAGGGTGTGAATTACGGCAACTTTTTCCTTCCAGAAAACATTTGGCAGTATCTGGTGACATTTTTGATTGTCACAATTGAAAATGATGTTGCCATTGGCATCTAGTGGTCAGGGATTACACTCAACATCATACCACATACCACAAAGTCTTCCATATAAAGAATTATCTGACCCAAAGGGTAACTATTGTTGCAGTTGAGAAAACTTGTTTTAGATTACAGTTTTATAATATTGATTACATATTAAGTGACATAGATAGTATAGTCATCACATGAAGGAATTTATTCTGTGGTTGCAGATAAATACTATGAACACAGGGATATTGGATAGTAAAAAGTATAAGGTGAAAAAGTAAAAGGTGAACCACCATAATATCCATCAATAAGCTTTGGATAGATTATGATGCATCCATATATAGCTGTAAAATGTGTATTTCTTTATAGAACTATCTTGAAGCTATATTATTAAGTAAGACAATTAAAGTGCTAATCAAAAGTCTTTATAGACTTCATAACCCTCATGTTGGAAAGGTGTGAAAAGAAACACATGTATTCATATTCTTTAATGGAATATGGAAGTTCTGGAAAGATTCAGACCACTGAAAGGAGAATGTTTGATTTTCCTTCCTAGCATTCAGAATTGAAAACTAATGTCAGCTCTTTATGGAAGAAAAACAATGATCAATTATATTTTCTAAAAAAGTATCCCTCAAAGGCAGAATACGGAAGACAGATATTTTCTAAAGAATCCTTAATAAGTGGAATAAAAATTGTGAAGAATAGTAAATAACAAACAAAGGAACACATCATATTTTTTACTGTCTTGTCAACCTAAGCAAGTCACACTTTTATTTTGCTTAAAGTGTTGTGGAGCCCAATGGCTGTTCTATGCATTTTCATTAGGAAACTGATTTTGCTGGGACAGCTGAGAAGGGAAGCTCAAAACACTATCCTGAATAATTCAAAACATCCGAATAAAAGGGGGAAAAGGGCAACTCTGAATAATTCCACATGATAGAAATGGACTTTTAAGCTACTGGATCTGTGAAAATTGGCAATTAAAGTACAGGCAAATCTTGTAATAGTAATTATTTTTAACATTAGCCACAATCAGTGAGAAAATAACAGAGAGTGATTTTCTTTACAGTTACAACTTCCAAGAGACACTGCTGTGTGGTGTTTCTTCCAAGCTTTAATAAGAAATATGATGATAAATGGCCCCTGCTAATATTTTTAAGGCAGCTAAGATTAGAAGATAGAGTTCTTGTTAATAATTGTGTCTTAGATGGAAGGTATCTGAGCATGCAGAGAATGACAAAAGAGCTACTATTGGTTTTGGAGAGATATTGTCTAAGCTACATTTATTTTTTTAACCTTGGCTTCCTCATTGTCAGAATTGTAGAAGTTAATTCCCTTTTTCTTATTTCCACTTCTTCCAAAATAAGCTGTCTTGTACATGTATTTTCAGTTGCCTGCTCCATCAAAGGAATTACAACTTTTAAAAATTCTGCTTATGGAGACAACATTTGTTTATTGTAATAATTAAAACCTTGAGGCAAAAAAATAAATAAAATGACAACGCATAATAATTGCCCTCCTGTTAAGTGATAGTGTAGCTAACATAGCTCCCTACATCACAGGTTATATTGATATCTAGCAATTATTTTGATTGAAAGTAATGCCATCTTGGCAATTACACATGATATCATGACAAGATTAAATAAGTTTCACTTGCTATGTTAAGTGAAGGTTTTTTTACTCTTAAAAAAGTCATGTGAGTTATTTATATGGATATATTGCCAATATCCTGTGAAATACACTAATCTGTGATTATGGTCTGCTGTTGTTTTTGTTTGATAACTAAAATAACTAATTTCATTTTTTTTAGAATAACCTGTGATTAATAGTGGCCAGAGGCTGTCATGTCTGATTTGGTTGACATCCTAAAATCACTGGAGAGGCCAACTTTAAAACCAGGGAGGATCAGATGGGATCTCAGCACATGCTGAGATATTCTAAGCAATGAATTCCCACTTTGTCTTCTACAAATTACAGTTACAGCTACTTTCGAAGCACCATATTAGTAGGAATGGGAAAAAAAAAGCTAAAATATTTACAAAAACCAAGAGGATGTTCTCAGCAGGAGTGATGCTACAATTCATTGAGAATGTTAAATAGGCTATTTCTTCTTTATATATATACTGATAGCAAAGCTATCCCACCGCCAGGATGCTCCACAGTTGAAGGCTTCCTCTGTTGTTTAGGCATGCTGCCCGAGCTAGAAGGGTCTTTTTCAACATTGTTAGGCAGCCTTGGTTCCCTCTGTGAAGTCTATAGACTAACACCAAGGAGCTGACATTTAACTAACAAATTTTCACTGAGATGAATGATTTGAGTCAAGTGGCATAAAATGACTTCAAAGTGTTCAGAAATTGAATCCAAGAATCAAACTATGTTGAACAGCAGCCTTCTGGGCCTGCTTTACATCCATGTCAAAAGTTCAACTTTTCTTTTACCGGGAGACTTGAGACGAATGCTCTGCATGGTAATTCCTGTAGTCTTAATTATTCTATCAACTCCTAATACAAATTGTACTTGATAGAATAATTTTTAAGGACAAGAAAGCTCTAACATTTTTAGGATTACACAATAGGAGAACAAAGATATGTCTAAACTATGCATGTTATAGGCAAATCTTAGTTTTGAGATAATTATAAATTTGACACATTAAGAAACAACAGATCTGTTTTTCCCTTTACTAAGTTTCCCTAACAGTAAAATATTGCATAACTATAATACAGATTAATTATATTCATACAATTTGTTGATATCATTTGAATTCTACAAGTTTACTTACATTTCCTGAATACCTTGCTGTAGTGACCATTATAGTCAAGACTAAGAGCAATTATGTCACCACATGAATTTATTATGCTAGCCCTTCATAACCACATCTATCTCCTTCTACTCACCATGGTCACCTCTGGTGACTACTACTAGCATGTTCTTATTTGTGTAATCATATCATTGCAGGAATGTTACATAAATAGAATCAAGTAGATTACAATATTTGAGGACTGGCTTTTTAAAAACAGGATAATCCTTTTAATATCCATCTAAGTTGTTGCAAATACCAATGTTTCCTTCTCTGTATTGCTGAGTGGTATTTCATAGTATGGATGCACCTCAGTTTATTTAACAATTTACTCATAAAAAGGGAATTCAGACTTTTTCCAGTTGTGTTCTTCACAAACAGAGTTGCTATGAACATTCATGACAGGTTCTTGTACAAACAGAAGATTTCATTTATATATTACAATATAAATATATTTATATATTTTAAGAATTCATTTGCTGTACTGGGAGTGGTAATGCACACCTGTAATCCCAGATACTCAGCAGGCTGAGGCAGGAAGATCTGAAGTTTGAGACCAACCTTAGCAACTTAGCGAGGCCCTAAGGACTTAGTGTGACCCTGTTTCAAAAATAAATAAATAAAAAATAAAACAAGAAGGATTTTGGATGTGGCTCTGTGGTTAAGCACCTGTGTTCAATCCCTCGTATCAAAAAGAAAAAAAAAAGAGAAAATAAATCAATTGTTGAGCCATATGATAATTGCAAGTTTAGAATTTCTATAAGAGTTTGCAAACTAATTTTCAGTATTGCATTATTTCCTGCTAGTAATGAATGAGTGATCCAGTTTTTCCTACATTTTTTCCATCACTTGGTGGTGTCACTCCATACAGTGTTCAACCATTCTGAGAAGCAGGTAGGAATATCTCATAGTGGTTTAAATTTTCATTTTCTGAATACCTTTCATGTGCTTACTTGCGTTCTGTTTATCTTCTCTGAAATGTTGATTTATGGGATTTTTTTCATTATCTAATTGTATGTTTTATTTTGCAGTAATTGTTGAGTTTGAGATTTTTAGTTGCTAATTCTAGATACTAACCCTTTATTAGAAACATTGTTTGCAAATATTCTCTCCCAATCTATAGCTTGTGTTTCCATCTTCTGCACAGAGATATTTCTCCTTTGTTTCTTAAAGATTTTAATTTTGCTGTAATACAATCTGTTTTACCTTTTATGGATTATGTTGTTGATGTCAGGTCCAGACACAGTTAGCCTGTGCTAGATATTGAAGGTTTTATCTTATTTCTTTGTAAAGGTTTTGCAGTTTACATTTAAGTCCATGAGACACTTTGAGTTAATTTTTAGGTAAATTTTGAGGTTTACATTGAGGTTATCTTTGTACCTATGAAAGTTCTGTTGCTCTAACACCACTCATTAATATTAAATTAATGAATTTGAATTTATTAAATTGATTTTGTAACTTTGTCAGAAAACAGTTGAATATATTTGTCCAGTTTTGTATCTCCTATTCTGTTTTATTATTTTTTGTGTTTATCTCTCCACCAATATCATAATCTCTTGATTGTTGTATGTATATGCAAAACTTAATAATAAATAGACTCTTCTCATTTTATTCTTCTTTTCCAAGACTGTTTTAACTATTCTATGTCCTGTGCTTTTTCTACATGCATTTTAGAATAATCTTTTCAATGTCTATAATAAGTAGGATTTTGATAAGAATTTCACCAACTTATAGATCAATGTTTTCTTTTATTTTAAGGGTATAGGCTTGGCTTAGCTCTTTGCCTCACTGTAAAATTCCAATTTCTGTTGAATGAATATATCTTATTATACATTCACTTAATTAAAAGTTTAAGTAGGAAAAATTACTTTTTTGGAGAAGGAACTGAAGAAAAAGAAGAGAAAATTCTGAAATAAAAACTTCAATAAATAGAAAAAAACACTTTCAATGAATTTTTTTTTTCCTCTTTTAGGAGAGCTAAGACATTGTGTTAGCTCAGGCTAACAAAAATACCAAGGAGTGATGTCTTAAGCAATAGAATTTTACTTTTATACACAGTTCTAGAAATTCCAAATACAAGATTAAGGTGTCAGCAGGATTGGTGGCTGGCAAGGGCTCACCTTTTAGGCTTCAAAGACTTACCTATGTGTGCCCATGTGGAGTGATAACAAGATTTCTGTTGTGTTTTCTTATAAAGACACCAATCCTACAAGATCAGAGCCCCACACTTTGTACCACATTTAACCTTAATCAGTTTCTTACACTCCCATTCTCCAAAACAGCCAGAGTAAAGGGACTAACATTCATTCCCTAACACTGAAAATTCAAATCCTCCAGAGGACTTAAAACACTTTCTACCACCTTTATGATATGGGGTAGAACTGATCCAAGTGCTTGGTAACTCCCCTGATCGTAGGTTTCTAAAAAAAGGAAAGGGTAATATTATTATCCTTCTTTATAAATAAGGAAACTGAGGCCTGAGTTATCTAAATGACTTTTTTCTAGTTGGGTTCAGATTTGAATCCAGGTAATCTGGATTTGGAGTGTGAGCTTTTATGTTATCCTGCTTCTCTGTATCAAAGTATTGGCACGAGGGAGAAAGAAAAGTTGGTTGTTGTATTTATTTTAAATAATATCCAACCCAAGAATAAATGCTTTAATACAAATGCAAAATAGGAAATCTGGTGGGACAATTTTCAGTTTACAGCAATCTTACTATTTAGTATCATTCATAAGGATATAAAATGACAAGAGAAAACTGCAGACTCTGTGGTAGCCAGTTTCTATAGGAGATTGCCAGCCTCATTTTTCTTTTTGGAGTCCAGAATAAACCAATAAGAGTTAAATACAACGAAGAAAGTTGAACAAGAAATGAAAACATGCCAAGGGCAATGAATAGATTTTTAATTTTTGTGTATACAGCTTTCCTCTCCTTGGTGTCTCACCCGTTTTGATGAATGAGGTGAACAGCAGACCCTCTGTAAATTATAAACCTTAGATAAATTATGAGCAGAGTAACATTGCATAAACCACAATGCTCTTTCCTAGCAACAAACACTTTGGCATCGTTATGGGGGATCTTGTGCCCCAGAATCTGGGTCACGTAGAGGTTTATATATTATCAACTTCAGCCTGTAAATACCACCCAGGAAATGGGTTCAGAGGCTGTTTAAATATGTTGACATATTTTCCATCATTCCTTCCCCATCTTTTGAAATAAACTTTGAAGCAGAAAGAATTGGAGACTGTCTAAATTACTTTGCTATTTTTTAAAACAATGAATTTCCTATAAAAAAATCAAATGTGAAAAGCCAGATATGGTGATACATGCTTATAATCCCAACTACTCCTGAGGATTACAAATTTGCCAGCCCAGGCAACTTAACCAGACCTTGTCTAAAAATAAAATTAAAAGAACAGAGGATGTAGCTCTGTAGTAGAGCTATTTATTGCCTAGGGTGCATGGAGCCCTGGGTTCAATCCACAAATTCAACAAACAAAATTCAAACATGTTTGAGTAACATGAAACTTATAGTCCTATCTCCTCTAGATTTTGATTTGTTTAAATTCTGTCAACTATTTTGATTTTCTAATAACCACAACATCCAAAATAATTTATTAAAAATATTTTACAGACATCTATCTTACCATTTTAACTGATATCACATTTAAAAGGCATTTTTTCCCTTGCTTATCTTTTTTCTTTTTGTAAGTCAAAGTACAGGGCTTCTTTCTACACCTGGTACATACAATACCTGTCAAAATGAAGTAGAAATGCTTTCAGAGATTCATAGAATTGGGGAAATGGAAATAAGCATATAATCCATGCAGTCCAACTTCCTCATTATCTGTATGTTGAAAAGAAAAAGTAGAAATCTGAAAACTCACCTATGAGAGGCTAAGTACATACATAATGCTTTATTTTTGCCATAAAAATCAACATATGGAAAAAATCAGAGCAAGAAAAAAATGTGTATGCATTTTGACAGCTTCCCATGATATATTCATAAACAACATTTGCAGTATAAAATAATACAAAACAGTAAAAACAGAGAGTGCCAAAAACCATAGCATAATGTCATTACTGCAAAAAAAAATTATATTCATACTTAAAATGTATATAAGTATATACAACCAACCTATAACAACCTTTATTCCATGGAAGATGAGTATAAGAAATGGGGTTATAATTATTACTCATTATTTTAAACATTTCTGTGTTTATTTTGCAGTGAAATTAATTCAAAGAACAACAATTTAGGAAGCAGGAAAGGGAAGAGAAGGCAAATCAAGATTAGGGAACATTAATGTCCCTTTGGAATCAAAAGAGAAAGACATGGGTATGTTGAGCTCCCAAATTAATGGTGGCTATATGGCAGGTCAATACTGGTAAGGAGGTACCTATGAGAAGCTGTCAGATAAATTTAGCTTCAGCTAGTGTTAGCACCCCAGGAACTTCCAGTTTTGTTTCCCACAGAAAAACAGTGAGGCTATCTAGAAGATGTGTACTTCTTTGCCCTTTTATGAAATAAGCAAAAAGGTAAATGTCACCAGTTTGCCTTTGCTTAATATTTTTCTGTGTAATTGGGTAGCCCTCATAGAGCTTCTAAGTCCCTCTCCCATGCCCCTAAATTAGATGAATCCTTAAAGTCCTACAACTGCATAGGCTTCTTCCCCTGACCTTTTCTGTTTTCCTTCTAAATCCATTAGCTTAAGATCTGTTCAAGTGTACAATGAAATGGTCGTTTGCCAAAAATCACAATGCATAACCAACCTCCTTTCCTTTTGTAGACTTTTAAAAAAATCTCATGGATATTAGTTTTTTTTAAAAGAACTTAATTTTTAAGTAGTAAGGTAGAAAATTGAATTCTGTAATTAAGCTAAATAAGATTACAGACTACACAAATGCTAACTATTAGGATCTTTTCCTATGTTACATCAAGTTAGAGAACTGATAGAATTAAGTTAGAACATTAATACTTCATAGGTCTATTCAGGTGTCTGTATGATCTAGGGATTGAAAATGGTTGATAGAAATAAAAACAATAGTGTTTTGTGATACATTACAATGTAATTTCACATACCAGTGTCCATAAATAAAGCTTGTGGGCATACTCATATTCATTAATTTACATTTGTCTCTGACTGTTTTCAAACATTAGAGTTTAAAAAGGGATTGTACAGAAACCATTGACGTATAAAGCCTGCAATATTTAGTGTCTGGCCCATTACAGAAAAATGTTGACCTCTGTTTTTTTATAACACACCATTTTGCCCCAAAAGAGGTTGAAGCATATTCAAAAGTTGCTTATTCTTCCTTTTCCATGCTTAATTTCTTCTCTATAGAAATGGGTTGAAGAAGAAGAACTTTACCAGGTTCAGAAGCTCTCTCAGATAAGCAATTTCTTTGGATTGTTTCACAAATTATCTGAACAATTACCATAACATCCCAAGGTGTCAAAACATTCAGGAACATGTTCCATTTTTTGGTAAGCTGTAAATTTTTCTTTTGCAATAGCCATGTCCATTTTGTTTTAGTCAGTTTCTCTGCTGCTGTGAATAAAGGATCTGACCAGAACAATTATAGAAGACAAGTTTATTTGAGGACTCATGGTTTCAGAGGTCTTAGTCTGTAGAAGGCCAGCTCCATTTCTCAGGGCTCAAGGTGAGGCTGAATATCATGGCAGAAGAGGGTAGAAGAGGGAAGCAGCTCATATCATGGTAATCAGGAAGTGGTGGTGGTGGAGACTCCACTGACCAGATACAAACATATATCCCAAAGCCAGCCACACCCTGCCACTTCAATTACCACTCAGTTAATCCCTACCAGTGGATTAAGTCACTGATTGGGTTAAGACTCTCACAGCTCAATCGTTTCTCCTCTGAACCTTCTTGCATTGTCTCACACATGAGCTTTTGGGGGACACCTCACATCCAGACCATAGTAGAGTTATAGATAATGATCCTTCCCCATATGTCTTTTGGTCCTTCCTCACTTTTGAAAATGTTTTCCACTTACCATAATTATAGTTTTCTAAAAACAACTTCACTTTCAAATTATACTTAACCATTGATAACAAATATTACTACATATCATGATCAAAGGCAGTTGATAAAGATCAACATGTCAGGCAGGAATGCTAACTCTCCACTCATTCTATTCTACGACATTTTTCTCTACTTATTGGAAAAAAAGTGTTTGGGACATGCATCTGCTTTCTCTCTGTAGCTTCATTCTTCCCTCCCCAACCTCTTTTCTGCACCTCACCAAAGAGAAGCAACCACCTTTTTTTTTTTTTTTTTTGACTTTGTTGGTGAGCTTAGAGTAGAACCTGAATATGGCAAACTCAGCCTATTAGACCAACTGTCCACAGAGGAGGCCCAGTCCTGTCTATTCTTCCATCATGAAATACACTTTGGTGGGAACTTTTGTTCTTATCAAGAGTTAATAGAATTGTCCAAGACTGAGGTCTCAAGGAACATGATTTGACCATAGTGTCTTAGCAATAAGATGTCTCTTTACATTTATGCTTAGTAAAAATGGTACTTAGTTCTTCTTTAGTCTGTCTTGGGTATCTTACTTTCAGTTTTATTTCAAATGTACAAGGAAAAAAGAGTAGTAATAGTTACTAAAACCCTCCAAAATACATGAATATTTGACAAATTACCTTACAATACTTTAGCATTCAAGAATCCAATGTCAAATATTATTTTCTATAAGAATTCTGAATTTCATATGAATCCAATACAAATATCAATCTTAGAAAAGTTAAGAGTTTCTAGCAAAGTGAGAATCTCCACCCTTGATTTAATTTGTACCAGAAAAGAGTTAAACTTCCAAAAAAGTCAATTCAACAAAAAATATATTGGGGATTCACTAGATTCAAAACATTATGCTAGGGGATGCAGTAATTAAAAGCAAAATAAAACAATGAGTCATAAAATACTTGCAATCTAATTGAAAAAGATAATGGTTAAAATTGCATTTGAAGCTATTATATGAGACAGCATAATAAGTAAGTAGCACAGAAAGGAATAAAATAGAATTCTATAGCATTTCTGAGAAAAGTAAGCTTAATCAAATCAGGAAAGTTTTTATGTGTTGACTACTCAGGTATCAGAATTAAAGAATATTCATGTGAAGAGAATGAAGAGTGGGAAGTTTTAAAAATAAAGAGCTATCAGTTATATATAAAAAAAGAATATGTGTGAAAACACTTTTCCATATTAATTCCTATCTTTCTGACAATCACAAATACTTTAGCTGTGAAGTCGGGGCTTCTTAATGGAGCACAGCTCTACCTTATTCTATGTGTATGGCCATTCTCCTCAACATCTGTCTGTCTATCCAATGGGGACAGATGTAGGCTCATTTCCCTATTCCATCTGTCCTCCAGGATTGCCAAAGTTGGCATTGATTAATTAAGTGACACTGACAGTGCTTGTCCTAATGACAGGACATGAGTATGGTTGTAGACAAGGGATTTCATTTTGGGGGAAAAAATTAAAAAAAAAAAAAAACCTACCGGCAGGATAATTAAGCAAAGCTGTTGGTCATTATTCTATAAAGATCAGCACATTGTGTAATGGGCTTGGACTTATTAAGTGGAAAATAGATAGAAATGAATGACTCTTAAATTCTCCCTCCAATCGCATGGGAAGCAACAGAAGGCCTGGGCTTGCTGTGCTGTGGACTGGGGAAGGTGGTCTTCCCTGTTTCCTTCTCTTGTATGAACTTGCACTTTTCCATTTCACCAGGAAGGTAACCACTGTTTTCTAAAGTGAGAGGCAGGTCAGTAATCTTTATGGTGCTCTTTAGGAGGGGAGAAATCACTTTTTTAAACATACACTTTGATACTACATTAATGACAATCCCTCAGTATTTCTTTGGGACTCCTACTGTTTAAAGGAATAGTCTATTGAATGTAAGCAAGTGTCAGGTATTAACACTGAATTAAAAATGCAGGTAAAAATGGGGACACTGGCATATTCCTATCCATGAGCTTGACAGGAAATTTATTTTGCTGTAGCTGAAAAGTAATTAACCTCCACTGTGAGAGAATTCTATTACTAGTAGCTATTCTGCCATGCAAAGTGCACTACATGGAAATGTTACAGGCTATCAAGCAGAAACGGCAGATTTGTCTGCATTTTAAACTGAATTTCCATTACCCTGTTCTCTTCTCTGTATCTCTTCTTTCCCACTACTTCTCTCTTATTTTCACTGAAACTGGAATTGAGACACACGTAGAACTTAAAAAAAAAAAGTTCAAATCAAAAGAGTTCCTCTAAGGCAAGTAAGATCTACTTGTTTCTAGTATTTAGGCTTTAAAAAATATTTGCCCTTTGGTGTGGTGGAAAAATGCGGCACTATTCAAAGATATTCAACCTTGAATGATTGTAATATGAACATAGACAAGAAAAATCATAATTCACTGAATTCTATGCAGTTTTCATTGTCAGTGTTATGTATATGGGCACACAGGCACGTGCATGTACATGATCTTTATAAGAAATAGATTTGAGAATAAATACTACCTGATTTCTACACAGAGACATTTCTCCAACAAAGCTTGTTTTGAAAAAACATATTTGTTTGAAAGCAGTATGAGGGGGCAGTTTCAACATGATACAAAATCTGTATGATTATTCCTGATTTTGTCAGACAAATATGCCAAATGAAGGCAGAAAGCTGAACACAGCTGAGCTGAACCGGACAGGAATACACAAAACACACACACACACACACACACACACACACACCTGGACTCTCTCTCAGCTTCTTCAAATTGTCATACATATTTGGAGACACAGGCACCCACATCTGGTGTTACAACATTTCTTCCAATTTTAGATACCTCTTTCCCCAGCTCCAGGGTAACTCACAAGCTAAAACCCTTCTAACTATAGCATAACATCATTTTTGAGGTAGAGTTGCACATTAATTGTCACATTTATACATTTCTTAATCATTATCTATCGTACTGTTTTTATTATTTCATTAGCTATCTTATACTGATGAAGTTTTCTGAGTGTCATTCTTATTTTCCCAATAAGCTCTGTATTTTTTATGGCACGATGTTGCATAAGAACACATATAAGTTGTACGATAAGAGATCTGACTTTACTTCTTTTATTATTATTCTCATGATTAACATATGAGACTTGTTTAATCAATAATGAATTTTTCTGCATTTGCTTTGCATTTGCCACCTAGATACTGTAGCAGGAGTAACTAGTCATACTTTAAGCTAATATACCAGGATAAGAAAAGGTCTCTTCTCCTAGAAAGAAAGGGGATGGGGTACAGGGGTTTTAAGTGCTATTACTGATTTTCTGAGATAGCTATAGCCACCCTTCATAGAAACCTTACCTTTGCTTGGCACACTTTCTGCATCAATCCACGTGCCAACACAGGCGAGAGGACAGCGTTAACCTCCATGTGTTACAAACAAGGAAAAAAGGCTTAGTGAACCCACATAGATTGTCTATTGTTTCTGAACTATACAAATGAGAACAGAGGAGGAAGAATTCCAATGTGAAAACTCAGATTCTGCCATCTCCAATATCTTTTTGTTTTTTTGTTTGCTTGCTTCAAATGTTCAAATGCTATTAGAAATTTGCACTTAGAAATTATTGGCTCTCATGTCTTCAATTTTGAAAAGAGGAAATTTGGGTCCACAAGAATTGTGTACTTTATCCCAGCTTCCCTGGTCAGAGCTAGAATTTAGAGCCCAAGGCTGCCACTCAGAGCTTATCTGGCATGTCCTGTTGTGTTTTTAAATGTCAAAGTGATCACAAAGATTAGTTCCTAAGAAGCTGAAAATTTAGCCAGTGCTTTTTTTTCTATTTCTTAATGAAGAATCGCCTGCATAGTTATGAAGTGCCTAAAATAAAGAGCAGTGTGAAGAACAACTACACCACATTTGTGTATTTCCAGAAATAAGATAGGAAAAATCAATCCCAAAATATCAGGTCTTTTTCCTTAGAACAGCATCTAGATGTGAGTGTTTTATGGTAATTACTATTTATAACCTACTATTCTGGGAATTGAACTTTACAAACATGAAAGCCAACTTGTAAATTTTTCCTGACAGAGAATAACATTGAACTCCAGAATGCAGAAAGTGTTGTACATTCTCTCTGGGATCTGTCACTGTTCACGATCATTAAAGAAGGCAGATGGGATAAACAAATTTCTGTTATTTGACCATTACCAAAAAAGTTGAGATGGAAAACAAAATTGCCACCTTCTTTGGTCTTGAAATAGCTCACTGGGCTGTCCGCCTTCACTCTAGAGAAATACCATGAACTGGTAGTGGTAGCTGTGGTTCTGACTATTTTAGATGCCAAAAAAGCAAGACCTTTGCTGAAAATTACAGGGGATGTAAATTTTAAGAATTACAGACTAATGGTTCCCTTCTTCTCCCCAATTACCTAACAGCCATGTGTGTGAGCAAAAGCTAGGAATTAACAGCTTGCCACTCTCTTTCTCCGGAAGAGGTGGCTGATGACATATTTCATATAGGCTTAATGGGAGGCTACAAGGGGTTGGGGGTTTCTTTCTTTGTATATGTGTATACACTCCTTTTAAAGTGACAGGCAACTCTAGGATTCTAAAGTATTATTATTAATGAGAATTTTTTTAAACCCTCTGTAATAGGGGTTTGAATTATAATACATTTTGGAAAGATTTCCACTTCTCTTTTCATTAAAATAAAAGATTTTTTGTGAATAAAGTTTTACTATAGTAAAACTATCCACTTTTTTGTCCCTTTACAAATCATGTGTATGTGTGTGTGTGTGTGTGTGTGTGTGTGTGTGTGAGACAGAGAGAGAGAGGATAGAGAGGGGGAGGGAGATATCTGTGTACTAAACTGAAATTTATCAACTTAGTGGTCTCCCTACCAGGTTACAACCTGAAAATGCTTCAAGTATTTACATCAACTGTACATAGAACAAATACAAGGTGAAATTATATTCAAATAACTCTTATCAAAATAAAAGTCCTAATCCTTTCTTTGAACTAATGACAAAATATTTGCAGTAAATGAATTCTCAGCAAATGCTTAATAATATTTTTTAAGAGTCTTGATTTCACAGTGATTTTAGTCCTGAAAATCCAGACTGTCTCCAACTCTAGAGTCTTTGTCTAGGAGATTAGCCATAGGGAGGAAGGCCAGAAATCTGTTTCTGGATCTCCCAACTTAAAAGCTTCTAATTTACTCTTGAGAAAGTAGGAGAAACACTTTTCATTTGTTTTTAAAGGTTGTAGTGCCTCTCCTCAGTGAATGAATTTTAGGAATAGGGAAACTTAAAAAAATATTTTCATCATTTAGCATTGTACACAGAGTAAAAGTCATCTTTGACATGTGACAGAGAACAAAAGTGAGGGTGCTTAACATTTAAATTTAAATTTAAACATTTAAAATTAAATTGGAAAGAGAGGGAGGAAACTAAGTCTTTTTAAGATTAACATATGATCACTGGCTTGAGTCTGGATAAAAATTAGAATTAAGGCAATATGTACAGAATACATTGACAAACACTGTGTAACATCTATCTAAACATAAAATTTGATATGAAAACATTATTTTAGATAAAATTGCTCATATGAGTAGATAAAAAATCAGAAAGTAAATTTTTCAACAAAGGCATATTTCAATAAGAACCAACCCTACATGAAAATATATTAGAAACAAGTTTTAGGATACTTAGGATGAGTCTTTCTTATCCTTTTTGTTTTTCTTTCTTTTTTCTTTTGGACTAAATAAAGAATAGCAAGGAATTCCTTTGCTAAAAATATGTCAAGAGAAAGAAGAAAAATGAGAACTCACATAAGAACATCTGCTCGGCAAAGCCACTTGAAAACTGAGTATTAACATGGAAGAAAATGTGCTCAGCATGAAACTAACCACAAGTATGTAGTAGCAGAGAGGCAGGGAGAGTGACATAAGGAACAGGCACCCCATGGAGTGATAACTACAGAATGTCCGAATCCAAGTCACCCCCTCAGCTAATGGGAGGGGAAGTGGGGGCAGGCATTATCCAGGCAAATTACCCGTGAATTGTCACAAGTTGCAACTGAATCCAAATCTCAAGATGCAAGAGCTGTATTAAAACAAATGAAATTTCAAATAGAGTTTGCGTTTTTTACCTTAGACACCAAATATGTTTATATAATTACGGTGGATATTATAAAAATCATACACCTCTTTAATTTAGATACAGATTTTCCCAATTATAAATATGCAAATTTGAAAATACAATTTTAAATTGATATAAGCTTTGACTTATTTCTTATTTCAAATTTTTATACATATTTCAGAGACTAAACTGAACAGTTGGAGGGTGTAATCAAATGCTTTAATTTCCCTAGGATTCTGGTTATATTTGATTTTTATATCTGGGCTAATAAGAATATTACAAAATTCGACACTATTTCCAAAAGAGACATAATTAGAAAGCACATTTCAACCTTCCACATCTCTTTTGAGGAAATTTTAAAATATAACCAAAAGAAAGGAATCCTAATTAGAATAAGTTATATTATGTATAACAGGTCAAAATGTACTGTCATGTATATCTAAAAAACAAAAATAAATAAATTTTTTTGGCATATTAAGTTTGGTCTTTTAAGGGGATGGAAAAATAAATGATAATTTAATTGCTTGGAGAAAAATAATATCTCTTAAAACTGATGTGTGTGTGTGTGTGTGTGTATCACATATCCAAATTTGAAATGTCCCCTGATATTACCTGGGCCATTCCCCATTCCCCCAAAAATGGTCTCAAAGAGAAAAGCACTTCCCCTTAAAGTCAAAGTATTGCAGTATTATCATTAATAATATCAGATCTACCCAGAGATTCCTTAGTGCTTGTCTTCCCAAGATCTAAATGTGATGCTTGTATAATAGTACTCTCAGGAATTTCTGGTGCTTGTTCTTTTAATGGTAATTTATTAGTGAGTTAATATTTATTTTTTATCATACTTTAAATTATACATGTATTTGAATAAAGGCTATCATAAATAACTTTACTAAGAGTAAGCATTTTTTAAATGGTGCCTCTTCTCAATATTTAACATTATCTTATAACTATTGATTTCATTTTTTCTCTATATCTCTTTTTCTCTATAGATATTAATAAAGTCCTTTAACTAAAAATAATTTAAAATGTGAAACCAGGCACGGTGTACAATTCTTATCCACTCTGACTTATGTTCAAACTAATCTTTTTTTAATGTGCCTATATTGATTTCATCTGAAGAAAATAAAAATACAATCGACACTATGATTTTACTTCATGAAAAAGTTGTCAAAACCTAATGGAACTGATTTTATGTCATATGAATCTGATAGACCACAAACACATTATGGAATTTACTGCAATGTAGGAGAGAATTTTACAGGTGGCAAGCCTTTGTCAATGAAATGTATACAAATGGCAACACTGTTATAGCATTTGTATTGACTATTGGGATTCTGGTTTTATTCACTGATTGTTTTAACTGGTTGTAGTAGCCAAGTCACTACTCTATTTAGAGTTCCCCACAGAGCAGAACCTGAAACAGTCTGATGTGAAAGTCCTTTACTGAAGATGAAGGAAAACTCAGAGCTAAGACAAATCAAGGATGTGAGACAGACCTGGCCATCTTTCTAAGCAACTGGCATTTCTACAGTGTGTAACTTTCTGAGAAACTGTGTGGAATATTTTTCAGGACCATCTCTAATAAACTCGGAGCCTTGCAATTCCATGCCCATGAAACATTTTGGAACCATCTTCCTTT
The DNA here is from genome assembly GCF_021218885.2 of Marmota monax. Lineage (NCBI taxonomy): Eukaryota > Metazoa > Chordata > Mammalia > Rodentia > Sciuridae > Marmota > Marmota monax. The sequence continues at coordinate 48,969 of NW_026694617.1, read as the reverse complement.
AGAATCCTGTATCCATTTCTTGACAGAGAAATCAAAAGCAGGGGTTGAAAGGTACATGGTACAATCTGTAAGCCCCCAGATCCACAGGCATGCAGCTGGCATGAGTTTTTACAGAAATGGTCACTACAATGGATCCATAATGGTAAAGGAAAGAGTCAAAATAGGCAGTTTTGGTGTAAGCTTGGTAATGATAGACACAAAGATTCTAAAAAAGAGAAGTAAATAAAAAAAATATTAACCATAGGCAGAAAAAACAAATAAGGAATAGAATACTTTTAGAAGATAATTTGGAAATACTTCATTACTATTATAGAGCACCAAAAGTTAAAAGTTATTAAATCAATTGAGAACAGAAGAAATATGAAGATTTTTTAGCATCAGTTTTATGTACCTCGTATGTTGCAGGGATCATGCCAGATATCAGGATAGAATGGTGGTTCACACTTCAGGATTTATCTGTTCTCCCTGATGAATTTTGAATACTCTGGGAAGATATATATTAAATAAATTATGTACTTAGCATTATTTATTAAAAAGTGTGGGAAATGATACAAGGGAGAATTAAATGCACAACTGTGTTATTTTAAGTTGGTACTTGATTTGTCTCAAAGTCAAGAAAATACTCTCTAAAAGTTGTGCTTACAAAAAGAAAAGATGGAGAATAAGATGATCATTGTATTCTACATAGCTGGCCTAGCTGTGTCATTTATTGGGTGCTGTATACTTTGTTCTTTATAAACCTCTTAGATCCAATTACATTTTCCCTCTCCTACTGCTACAACTACTGTTAGTACTTGGTGAATGATAACATATGGGGTAAAGTATGGAGAGATGATGCAGAGGAATTTTCAGAGGAAAGACTTTGAAGAATAGGGAAGCTACTAACTCAGTGAGAGATAACAGACCAAGTTTATTACCTTTGTTTTTTTTTTAATTTTTATTGTTGGTTGTTCAAAACATTACATAGTTCTTGATATATCATATTTCACATTTTGATTCAAGTGGGTTATGAACTCCCATTTTTACCCCGTATACAGATTGCAGAATCACATCAGTTACACTTCCATTGATTTACATATTGCCATACTAGTGTCTGTTGTATTCTGCTGCCTTTCCTAGCCTCTACTATCCCCCCTCCCCACCCCTCCCCTCCCCTCTTCTCTCTCTACCCCCTCTACTGCCATTCATTTCTCCCCCTTGTATTATTTTTCCCTTTCCCCACACTTCCTCTTGTATGTAATTTTGTATAACCCTGAGGGTCTCCTTCCATTTCCATGCAATTTCCCTTCTCTCTCCCTTTCCCTCCCACCTCTCATCCCTGTTTAATGTTAATCTTCTTCTCATGCTCTTCGTCCCTACTCTGTTCTTAGTTACTCTCCTTATTACCTTTGAAAAGGGTTACACTGAAGGCATATTTAGATACCCTTTTGGTAACCTTCAAGATTAAAATTTCAAAATTCAATTTTAAATTTCTCCAGAAAAGAGATGAAAGATGTGCAACCCTATGGATATCCCCCAGATAATCACAGGACTCAAAGAGATGACCAAAAGTCCAGGAATAGGCACGGTCCTGAATGTATATTGGGATAACACATATTAGGCATTTAGCACAAAATTACTACCAATAACTAAACTTTATAGAGTCTAGTCTATGGTTGGTATTATTATAAATGCTTATTTGTTCACATAAACTCATTTATATCTGATAACAATATTAGAATTACATGATGATATTAGAATTACTAGCTAGAATATCAAATCTTCCTACAATATTCCTCTTAAAAGTGTCTTTGTTATTCTTGACATTTTGCATTTCCATAGTAATCTTAGAATCACCTTATTAATTTCTGTAAAAGAAAATCTGTTAGGATTTTTATGGAAATTACATCAAATCTACATATTAATTTCACAAGAATTAACATCTTTGTAATACTGAGTCATCTAAGGCATGAATAGGATATATATCATCACCTATCTAATTCTTATTTTTCTCAATAATGCTGTATAGTTTTCAGTGTAGAAGCCTGCCCATATATTGTCAAATTATTCCCAAGATTTGATGTTTTGCTGACATTAAAGCATTTTCAAAAAAAAAGAAAAGAAAAGAAAAGAAAAGAAAAAAGAAAAAAAAAATATTAGAAATTTTCTCATGGCCTCCTGCCTAATAAATAAAATAGTCAAAATAGATGCAGGCAGCTGGCTACAGTGGCATGCACCTGTAATCCTAGTATCTCAGAAGGCTGACAGGAGGATCATGAGTTCAAAGCTATCATCAGCAAAAGTGAGGCAGTAAGCAACTCAGTGAGACCCTGTCTCTAAATAAAATACAAAATAGGGCTGGGGATGTAGTTCAGTGGTCTAGCGCTCCCAGTTCAATCCCCAGTACCAAAAAAAGAAAAAAGATGCAGGCAATGTGGTTCAAAAATTTGTACATAAATTAGAATTTAACAAATACTAAGCTGTTATCATTCTTCTCTTCATCATTATTTTATTTAAAAATGGAAAATATAAATTTTCATGTGACTAATAAATATAATGAACCTAGCTCTTCCAGATTAGGAGATGTGCTTGAAACAACATGTATAAAAGCTTAAGTTTTAGAATCAAATTTGCATACAGTAAATTCTGAAGCTGTTCAGCTTTTTTACTAACCTTAATCCAATAATTAAAGCTATCTCAGTTTCAGTTTCCTTATCTATAAAATGGAGGCAGTGATATTTACATTTCAGTTTATTTGTATGTATTTAATGCATACTAAAGTTCTTATACTCAGTAAATATTATTTTTATTCAACTTTCCTCACAAAGCTATTTAGGAGTCAACAATAAGAACTGGATAGAGAGACTTAGAGTAGTGTGGTTAGACATGTCATAATCCTCCTCTGCATGATATGTGACCAATGTTTTGCTAAAATAGATGATTCGTTAAAATTACTTCAGTCAATATATCCAGATACACCAAAGCCAAAGCATTGTGCAGTGGTTCTGAAAAAGCTCTAAAATTAAGAAAAATACATAAAACAATTTCAAATATTTTATCCATTCAGAACACATTATGAATCAAGAAAAAAGATGTAATACTGAAAACAAGCTTTAATGAAGGAGTGATATCTGCATGATGATGAAGTAAGATGTCCCTATATACATTTCCCCACAAAGAGGTACGACTCAATAGTCATTCATCAATAAAAATTACCATGACAGACTTGAGGAGTTTACTTAAAAAGTGATGAAAAAATAAATAAATAAATAAATCCAGAAACAGCACAGACCGGGCATGATGGTGTATGTCTGTAATCCCAGTGGCTTGGGAGGCTGAGGCTGTGAGATGATGTGGCTCACTGGTTAAGTGCCCCTGGTTCAATCCCCAGTACTAAAGAGAGAGAGAGAGAGAGAGAGAGAGAGAGAGAGAGAGAGAGAGAGAGCACACGACAGAATAACAGCACAAATAGGGTCAGAAAAAGAGTTCAATTTGCCTTTACCTTCCCATCTCCCAGGACAGGAGTGCTCAGCATATATCAGGCACACCCTGGCTAATGAATCTCCCTTGCCCAGAAAAGGAGAACTGGGTGAATAACCGGCTTTCCCACTTGGGGCACTGATTGGGCAACAGGCTCTAATTTCGTTCTACCCAGATCCATGGAGTAAGAGGCAGTGTACATGGCAGGAGTCACCATCCTCCTCAATGGCCCACTCTGCACAGGATTTCAGCAGGCTTGTAAGCTCAGGACTAGAACAGCCCTTGTGGCTCTTGTGAATCTGCTCCAGATTTCACTGCTGAGGACCCCAGTGTTCAGGATCACAGATCCTAGCAACTTGCTCTGCAGAGGACCCCAGTAGATTTCACCATGGAAGATGCCCAAAGCTAGCTGAGTTTGTATGGACCTCCTGCAGCTTTTGCCTCCAAGGACCTCACATTTTTCATCTTTGCTTTCTACAAGTGCCTAAATCATGGCTTCTTTCATTCTCTTGTCCCCCGAGCCACTCCAGCTGCCCAGGACTTTGAACTCAGCACAGCAGCTCTTGTCATTTCTGGATGACTGAGGCACGACTCTTCTCACTCTTTCCTTCCTGGAGTGTCTTAGTTGTCTTAGCTGCTGCTATAAAAGCTCTGGCCTAGAGATGTAGCACAGCCACTATGTGAATGTCCAAATGACTTAGATCTTCTACTACAAATCCTGACTCCACAGCCAGCCCCTGAGGTTAAACCCCTTGTCAGCAAATTCTTCTGAATTATAAGCGCCAGTTCCCACAATAGCAAGTACACAAAGCTAGCCTTATCTGTGCTGGGATTCAAGCTGTCCCCTGTAGCTGTATGCACATACTCAATTCTAGCTCAAGCCTTCATCTAGTCACACATATGGTAGCTGCTAGCCAGCCTGAACCTTGTTATCACCCCATATTGGATCCTACAATTATGCAGGTGCTTGCTGCCTTTCATGCACCTGCAGTTTTCCCTGGCCCCTGATTCTCTCCCTGGTCCACACCACTATGCAGGAGACTTCAGATGATCTCTGTTGCCACACATTACCATCCAAGCAGCACCTAGAGCTGAGTGTGTACAAGTCATCAGCTTTGGTGCCCAACATGTCCTGTTCAAGTTTTGCTACTGGACCCAGGTATACTACTGAGTACTCCAGCAGTCCTCACAAAGATCTCCCACACTCTTTACACCAAAGAATAAGCAGTGCTGATATTATGGATCCCAGCTGCTTGAGCTGATGAGCCATCATATTCCCTTAGGGAATAAAGGCCCACACATTTGGTGACTGATACCACTAGGCCTAGTGCCACAACATGACCAGAATGATCCATCTCCTCCTCTTTAAGACGTTTTTTTTTTTTTAAAGAATTCTATTTTTTTTTTGAGAGAGAGAAAGAGAGAGAGAGAATTTTAATATTTATTTTTTAGTTTTCGATTATTTTTTAGTTTTCGGCAGACACAACATCTTTGTTTGTATGTGGTGCTGAGGATCCAACCCGGGCCGCACACATGCCAGGCGAGCGCCCTACCACTTGAGCCACATCCCCAGCCCAAGACTTTTTCATTAGTAAATCCAGTACATACTGGAAGAGGTAACTATGTTTTTTTTTTTTTTTGTTTTTTTTTTTTTAAAAAGCACTTTTGCAAGTTGACAAGGATCCCAAAGAATTGGGAAAACATGACACCACTGAAGGTACAAAAATCTTCCAGTAACTGAAACCCAAAAATTGTGGATTCACTAATATTTTGATGAAGAATTCAGAACAATTGCTCTAAAGAAGTTTATCAAACTGCAAAGGGACACTAGTAAATTAATGTAAGGAACAATAAGTAATTTAATGAAATCAGGGAAACTGCAGCAATAAAATGAAAATGTCAATAGAGAAAAAAATTAAAAAGAACCCCCCAAAAAAAATTGGAATTGAAAGATAAATAGACTGAATGAAAAGATGTAGTAAAAAATTTCAACAGAAGACTGTACCAGAGGACAGAACATGTGTACTTGGAGATAATTTTTTTTTTTAATTATCTGGTCATAGAAGATAACGGAAAGAAAAGAATGAAAAAAGAATAAAGTGTTTTGTTTAGATATGAGATATCATCCCATAAAGCTTATGTGTTAATACAGAAATGTTCAGGGCTGAAATGATTCAAATAGGAAAGCTGTAATGTAATTAGTGGATTAATCAATTTGATTGGTTAATAACTTGAATGGAGTGGAAGGTAACTGTAGGCAGGTAGGGTAAGGCTACTGGAAGTTGGTAACTGGGGGTTTATATTTTATAGCATTTAGGGTTTATATTTTATAGCTGGTGCCTTGCTCTGTCTCCCTGCTTTCTGACTGTCATGAGCTGAGCAACTTTCTCCACAACATCTTCTGTGATGATGTTCTGACTTACCTCAGGCCTGGAACAATTGAGCTGTCTACCATGGGCTGAAACTACTGAAACCACGTGCCAAAATTAGCTTTTTCTCCTCTAAGTTGTTCTGATTTCAGGTATTGTGGTCACTGTGATGCAAAACTGATTAATATGGAAGGCCTGGAGAATCTATTAGCTATCATTAAGAATGCTAACTTTTGCATAATATGAAGAGGAGGAAGTGGAGGAGGAGGAGTTGTATGTGTATGTGAAAAATATATATGTAGAGGTTTCAAGGGCAAAACAAAATCATGAAAAATAGACAAAAGAATTGACATATCTCTTTTTAAGAAATAGACTGATATTAAAAGAAGACATACAAATAGCTAATAGGTCTATAAAAATTTTCTCAATAACTCTAGTAATCAGGGATGTATAAATCAAAGCTACCATATCATATCAAAACTGTTAGGATGACACAAAAATGAAGACATGCCTACAGGATGACATAAAAATAAACACAATATATTAAAAGTTGATGAGGGACAGAGAACCAGAGAATCTATGTACTCTGTTGGTAGAAATGTGAATTGATACATCCATTATGAACAGAAATATCAAGATTATTCCAAAAATTAAAAATAGGCCCACCCTGTGATCCCACCATTCCTCTTCTGGGCATATATGTAAAGGAAATGAAATCATCAATTTATGTCTGCACATCCATATTCTTTGAAGCATTCATTATTAATCATAGTCAAGAACAGAAACAACTGAATTTTCTTTCAATAGGTGAATAGATAAGGATCTTGAAGAATATATATGAAGAATATGGAATATTTTTTATCTTTAAAAGGAGTTCTTGCCATTTTCAACAGTGTGGATAAATTTTGAGGGTATTATGCTAAATTAAATAAATAAAAACAAAACTATATGATGTCAATTATATGTAGAATCTAAAAATAGTCAAGTACATAGAAACATAATAGAATAAGGTTACATGGGGTGGTGAGATAGGGAAAATAGGAAAATGTAGGTAAAAGGTGCCAAGTTATAGGGCAAATGTCTAGAGATCTATTGTATAGAATTAAGACTGTAGTTAATAATATTAAAATACATACTGAACATTTACTCAGAGAATAGGTTTTAGATGTTCTAGACAAAAATAAAGAAGTGATTATGTGAGATGATGGGTGTGTTTATAGACTTGACTAAAGTAGTCATTGCATTGTGTATAGTTATATAAAATCATAACAGTTAACAATATATTTAATGTGAGAAAACTGAAGGCCTTCTCCTTAAGATCTGAACCAAGACAAAAATTTGCTCTTTCACTACTTTTATTCCACCTCATTCTGGAAATCCAAGTCAGAGTTCAGGCATGAAAAAGAAATGAAGGGCATTCAGATTAGGAAAGATGATGACATGATCTCATTATAGAAATCCCCAAATATTCTACCAGTAGTGTATTAGAACTATAAATAAATTTAGCAAAGTTGCAGGATACAAATTCAACATCAATATTGTATATTGGTATATGAAATGGAAATCAGAAAGCAATTCTAATTATCATAGCTGCAAACAAATACCTAGGAATAAATTTAACCAAATAGGATAAAGTCTTAAAATGAAAATTATAAAATACTGATGAAAGAAATTGAAGTGAACACAAAGAAATGGAAAGACATTCCATGTTCATCTATTGAAAGAATAATAGTTTAAATATTCATACTCCATAATGTAAACTAAAGATTCAGCTGGGTGCTGTAACCTGGTGAATTTTCCTGTCATCTTGTAGGAATTTCAAATCATCAAAATAACTCTCTTTTAAAAGGTATAACCTTTACATGATTTAATGAAAATTTTATTATAAAATTCAATATCCCAGCAGAATAACATACAGGTGGCCTATTGTTTAGAAAAGAAGTACCTATAGTGCTTCAACACCCATATTAAGATCGAAACAAATTTTATCTGGTTGCTTTATAGAAGACAAAAAGTCAAGAATGGCTGAAGTTTTCCCATTCCATTCAGAAAGTTTGGTATTTTACACAAATAAACATTATCTTTCTTTTACTAGCTGAATTATCACTTCAACATCAGCAGAAATACACTTCAGTAGACTGTTCTCTTAAAATTGCTAAAATAGTTGACTGTTTATAAGTTATTAGGTCATAAAATGACTCACAATGTCCTTTGTCTTGTCTGAGTCACTACATAATTACCACATGCCCCATCCTGCCCAACTGGGGGGAGTCCAGTTTTTGGCTGGAATTAAATATGCAATGCTTACACTATCAGGCTCATTATCTGAGTCTGAAACACCTGCTACAAGAGAATAAAAGGCAATCTCGTAATGGACCATGTAATAATGGAGTTAGACAGGAAAAAGCAAATCCTCTTTTGTTGGTTCTTGGTATCATCATTCTTCTTCGAAAGGTAGCAGTGGAAACAGAAGGAAGACGGGTTCTTGTTGAATGGAGAATTATCAATTTGAATCTGATGTAGTTTTCAGTAGTGTTGTATTTCATCACAAATATTGAAGATACAGTTTTTCTGGTTCTATGAAGACAAGGTTTTTGTGGTAGAATTTCATAGGTGTATATGAGTAGCACCAACTTTATAGAGATTTCCCATTGTTAATATAAGTTTTAGGGTGAAGTGATATGAGTGAACACTGATTATATCCTATCCATAACAAAGACATGAAGATTTGAGAAAGCTCAAATCTAAACAGTTCGAAGTTTACATTGAAATTCTCAGTTGAAAAGACAATGGGATACTTCTGTGGTCCAATTGTAATATCAGAGTTACACAGCTCCCCTTTCCTGTGATCTGTAATCTCCAAAATTCTAGCTAACAACAAGCTCTGGCATTAAGCAAATAGTCACCCAGGCATGCCAGACTTGAGAATCAGGAAAAGGGATGAACGGGGCTTACATGGCTTCCATCATCAAGGGATTTTGAGTATGTGTAATTACATTCATACCAATTATGGTTCAGTTCTGAGCTAAAATCTATTATATTGTCATAGAATACAAGTTTACAAAGGGGAACTGGAACTGTTAAGTAGATCTAGTCCTTTGGAGATTGACTTGAAAATAAATAAATATATATATATATATATATATATATATATATATATATATATGTGTGTGTGTGTGTGTGTGTGTGTGTGCTGGAAGAATAACTGATCTTATTAATGAAAATAAATGAAAGAGCAAGGCACATTGTAACATCCATAGTCCAGTTAATGCTCCAACAGTGGGACAGGATGGCAAGAGATCAAAGACAATACCCAGAGATGGAATGTGAGATATAAAATTTACTGAAAAATGCTTATGGGGAAGATCCAGTGGCAACAGTTAGTCAGGTACTTCATCAGAAAGTCCAGTAGCAATGGGACGAACAGGGGCCTCACCATAAAGTCCAGTGGTGGCTGGCTGGACAGATGCACCTCTGTTTTCACAATACTTTTATAATGTTTCATCAGAAAATAGCAGCTCCATTTCTGTTAGGGTAGTTGGTGCAAATATCGACAAAAGACCCATCTTTGAGTTCAGACAAAGGTTTATTGACAAGAGTGTCTGCCAGGCTGAGCCTCTGCAAGACACAGCAGGCAGAGTCACTTAAATAGAGATTTTTTAAATATACATTTTTTTAAATAAGAAACAAGAGAAAGGGAATAACCTTGGATAGAGCAAGTTAGAATTGACTTTGGGTGCAGGTGGCTTGTAACAACAGATTTTGTATGTAGGGACCTTGGGGGGTGGTGTTTTAGGAATACAGCATCTTAAGTTTCATTTTCTTGGCTATAAGTTTTGGTTCTGAGTCCCAGAATCAAAATGGAGTTACTAATGTCTATGCACCTAATAATTTCCCTTGATTCCTTTTCATGGGAGCTGACTGATAAGCACGTCCCTCTCCATGGTGCTCTGCTCCATGCTAGTTACTGCAAGGAGAGGGGTTTACAAGTTAAGCTATAAAAGCAGTGTCATCATTAGTTTGCTTTGTTTTTTGTATGAATAGTATCCCAAAGAGCAGCTTTCCTTGTGTATGTGTGCAAGAAAGAAGTTCCTGCAGATAACACTAGTTGACTGGCCCTATCTTCAACATGCTTGAGCAAGACAGAAACCTTTCCCTCAAGGTAGTATTTACCTGGACACTCAGGGGTGGGTCCACTCTTATCATTCCTCTGACATGGCTAGGTTCTTGAGAACTGACAGGGACAACTTAGGAACAGGTGTTTTGCTGTCCTCCTTTTCTTTAAGGATGACAACATGTAGAAACAAAACTAAAATGAAAATTCTGACAGTATATGAGAAATATGATATTCACTACCATGGAAGGAAAACACTCACTAAGGAGTTGATGATAACTTATTGCTTATTCAACTTCAGAAACTGTGTTATCAATTTTCATTAAGTCAAATCCTTTGTAACTGTTTTCTAAAATGCAACTTTTCCTGATTATAAATGTAATTAATATATTACATTGAAAACATTGAAAAAATATAGAATATTAGTGGGCACAGCAAGAATTTATCACCGGACAATTAAGTTTAAAAAAATCAGTGCTTAGTGTCTCTATACAGGAATATAAGAAAAGTGGACTTATGACATTCACATAGCTCAAGAAATATTTCAAACTAATGTGTGTTTGGGAGCAGATGATTAGAAAAGTGAAAATAAGGGAGAAAAAGAACCATTTGGGGAATATTTTTTCTAAACAATGGCTGTAGAGGAAGGTGATCAGACAAAACCTTTTTTATTGAAGTCTTCTTCTTAAATGTATCCCTCTTAGTGAGTGAGACACCAAGCTTCCTGAGCCAGCTGAGTGGAGTCAGATGTTTGAATCAGAGAATTAATGCCCTTTTTCTGATAGTCACATCAGGCTCATCAAGCCATGTCCTAGTAAACAGAATTCCGACATGACTTTTCTCCAGAGAGAATCTACTAGTCAGACTAACACAATTGTCTAATCCACCTGATAATTTTATATTTCTTGTAATAAATTCCTTGACATTGCTTTTCAACATGGGTTTCTGAGAAACTTTATGAACCTGAATCAGCATCTACCCTGATATACAAGTAAAATCAAGTTTCAAGCCCGCTAGACTGAAGCAAGACTTTTGATAATGCTGAATTTTCCACTTTTAGTTGCCCTTTTCTTGGATGACACTTGTCTATATTAATACACATTTATTGTTTCTCCATTGGAAATTCTACAAGCAAAAGAATATAATGTTCCTATAGATGTAGAGTAGATTTTGAGCACTATTTACAGAACTACACTTCTGTAAAGTTTTTAATACCTAAGGCATTAATAAATACAAATATTTACATACAGACATTTCTTAGAAAAAAGTTCATGACTAGTGAAAACTTAAAGTTTAGCTGATGTGTGTGTTTAAATAGTGCTTAGTTAAAGGCACTATTTATGGTTCAGGATTTGGTAATATTTTAAATGAACTAAATATCTGGCATTCATTTCTTAGTCACTTTTTGTCTTCCTTTTGCTGTTGTGAAAAATTTTATGCATTGTTTATTTGAGAAAGAAAACACAGCCATATTGTGAGGCTGAGAGGAATGAGGATGAAATTTGACATATCTAATAAATAATATGATGTATCATTTGGAATATTTAATTTATAAGAATTTGCTCAAATCCTTAAAATTATTTTAGACAGATTTATCTATGCTGCATAATGTTTTCAGTATACGGATGACCTATATTTATTACAACATTTCCCCTAGTTGGGGACCTTAGCCTCATTTCTCATTTACTATTTCAATAAGATCCTAGTAAGTGTATTTGGATGTAAAAAGTTTTCAGAGTGTGAAGGGCAATTTTCCTAAAATATCTGAAATGTTTTCGTTTTGGAAAGTGAGTTGTTTTCAGGTTTCTGGAAATGCTCACCAGATTAGAGATTGTAATATATATTGCAGTGCATGAAATTAAATTTGACTTGGCTTACAACCTTTTCAGAAATAAATTCTGAGACTCCATTACCCATCTTAATCCCCCTTCCCATCTGGTGTGGGAGACTAACACTACTCAAACAAGCAAAGTAATTGGCAACTTTTTGAGATTTCTAGCAAAATCTCTTATATCCACAAATATTTAAAAGTATTGCTTAAATATATATGAGTTTATTTTCAGGATTTTAGACAGGGACTACTCTTATATTTCTTAAAAGTCGATGTGAACAACAGCTGGAATTGTTTAAACATCCTTTGATCCTGAGTATAAACAGCATTAAGGATCTATCAGTGAACCAGGCGACAGAGCCAGTTCCTGAGATGTTTGTTCACCTTTCTTTTAAGATATGAAGGTTTTTTCGGTTTTTTGGTTGAAGCTTCTTTTACTTGTTTAGTAAAGTAATAATAGTGCCTTTGATCTTAGCTTTGTTTCTTATGCTGCTTAGCCAACACAAATTTTATCTCATTTTATAAATTAACATCTGGTGGTAGTTATGTATCTCTTTCAGATCCTTAGTATGACAGTGTTGGGGCTTTTAAAAAATTCTAAAATATGTAATATACACTTGTTATCTTATTTATAGTATGTATTATCTACTTATCCAGACAAGATATATACCTTTAAACTTTTACTTAAATTTTTTTCTTGAAACAAGTGTAATATAAATAAGTATAATATCAATATAAATATTTCACATTTTACATATTATTTTCCACAAAGAATTAAAAGCACCTTTCAGATATTGCTAAATTAATCTTTACTGTCATCCTCTAGAAATCATTTCAAGACACATAAATAAATTTAAAACCTAAAGAATTACTCTTAAGCATAAGGAAACATTTACAAATATAGCAAAAGAGAACAAACATTTTTTATTAAATGGAGTTTTTCTTCTGGTCATAATTTTTTTACTTAAAAGCACAAATTTCAATATTAGCCAGCCTCAGTTCTGTAAAGTACCTTCTCAAATAAATTTTCTCACCTGTATAATTTGCAGAATTCTAACTCCTCAGGCAATATTATTATAGATATGCAAATTAAGACAATCCTAATCAAGCAAATTCATAAAAAAAACTAATATTTCCTATAACTATTATTCTCCAGTATTAGGCTTTTAAAAAATGGAAAGGAAGAGTTGGGTGTATAACAAAGTGAAAGAGCACTTTCCTGGTATGTGCAAGGTTCTTGGTTTATCACCAGCACCACCACCCCCACCACACACATACACAGATATTGGGAAAAATATTTCACTGAATTCTCAAATCATAATATGAATAAGTAGTTAGAATTAGATAATCTAAAGTAGAAAATCATAATTATTACTTCTGTTATTAGTTTAGCATATATAAGTGTTTTGTGTTAAGATGATGAAATAAAAGGAAAATATGTTTCAAATTAAATTATACTGCACATTTTCTTCATTTAAGATTGAATCTAAAAAATAACTTGATAGCCCAGCCCTAATTCTCTTCTCTAAATAGAATCACTAGCTAACAGATTCACTTGAAGTTTTAGTTATCTTTTAGAAACATGATTTGAATTGATACTGTGTGTCATGTATTGGCCTAACTCCTGCCTCTCATAGAATTATCTCAATCAATACTAATTGAGAGCTCATGGTGAGCATGGTGCTGGATGAGCTATTTTAATTTAAAAGGTAGAAATGCATTAAATACCTATGGCATTCAGCTTAACTTGACGTAGATTTTGATAATTAGACTTAATCAGAACAATTTTAGTTCTCCTTTTATGAATTTGTCAAACTTTGCTTGATGATGTATTTGTTCATTTATTTCAAAAATTATTATTAATGCCATTATGAGTCAAGCACTATGCTAATGCCATAGAATAAGAATATAACGGGGCTGGGGTTGTGGCTCAGTGGCAGAGTACTTGCCTCTCACATGTGAGGCACTGGGTTCTATCCTCAGCACCACATAAAAATAAATAAACAAAATAAAGACATTGTTTAAAAAATTTTTTTAAAAAGAACTTAAAGGTGATCTGATGCAGCTCCATTCTTTAAAAGCTTAACATCTGAGGAAATCAGTCAAGGAAACATATATTTGTATCACTACAATAAGCAAAAGAATACCTTTTGAAGTATTCAGTTTCTCCGGAAGGAACCACAAAAGACTTGCAGGAGGATAGCCTGAATGAAAATTAAGTGATTTTATTTTGGTATCAATGATTAATTCCATAAAAGAAAATTGTAAAGACAATTAAGTTAAAAGATTCCCAACATATTGGTAATTATATTTTTGGTCAGTAAAATAGTTTACATTTATGCATATATATGTCAATATACACATATACATATGACATTCACACATGTGTTTGTGTATGTGTGTGCATGTGTGTGTGTTGTATATATATATGTATATATATATATATATATATATATATTTCTCACAGCACAGAAATGCACACAATTATGCTGTGAATAGTGTTTAACACTTTCCATTCACTCTTTATAATTTTTTTAGAGAATATTTCCATATAGACAAACACTTGATTGATGTGATCTTCTGATGAATGACTGGAATTCTGCAATGGAAATACACCATAATCTATTAATCCCATTTTGTGAGACATTCATTTAGATCCTTTTGAGTTTATCTTACTAAAGTGAGCAATCTTATAAAACAAAAAGTAAATCTTTAAAAAACAATTGTCAAGTAGAATGTTATACTTTTTTAGAAAATGATTTAATGTTGCAAATAGTCTATTAAAATATAATATGATAACTCTAGTTTATAGGTTTCCCAATTCATTTGTATTTTAATCTTTAAAACATCTTTGAAGGAAAGAATGAAGATTGTCTTATTTCCTATTTAAATGTTTTCCCCATTATATATTAATTATAGAGAATAGTGGACTTCATTGTGGCATATTTTTATCTGCATATAACAATTTGATCAATAAAAATGAACAATGTTATCTCAGATCAGTTGTTTATTTTGAATGAATTGTATTATTCCAAGTAAGCCTTAAATGAATCTATAATGTGGAAGAAGTTGACAAAGAACACAGGTGTTTCTAAATAAAATAGCCTGAGCTAAAGAAGTAGAGGAAGGAAAATGTGAGAAATTTTGCATGGTTTTGATCATGAGATAAGACGCATAAATGAGAATCTAAGAGACATTGTTCAGAGCTGGCTTGTTCAACTGAGTTTAAACAAAAATCAGTGTTCCATGAGAAAGCGCACAAAATTCTATGCAAGGCACTCAAAATTGGAAAAATGACAATCAATCCATGCTGCAAAATTTTATAAATACAACATGCTGGTTCATGATGGACTCATCAAGAATCTCAAATGATATGTAGATGTATGTGTTACATGATAATCTTTTCCCTCAGAGAGTTACCTTTAATCAGGGACAACCACCTAAACCTTTAGAACCCATCAAGAAATCTAATTTGTAAATGTTCTGGGATAGAGCTATTTTAATGATTTGTAAATATGGTAAGATAGCTCTTTTACTTAGATGAATCAGAGATGGTTGTGGACATTTTACCACACTGTAAAATCTCTCTAAACTCAATAAAGAACAAGGCAGAAACCAACTCAATAAAGAACAAGGCAGAAACCGTTTTTTAAGATCAAAAATCTCAAATAGTAGCAAAACTGCTATTTAAACCTGTTAGGAGTGAATTGCATACAAGCAAATCATTCCAAAACTGTCTGAATATTTATGATAAGATACTTCTCAAATTGCAATTGTTTCAAATATGAGAAAAACATCTTATTTGAAGTAGTAATTTTGCTTGAGTTGTAGTCAGATCCCAAATCTTCATTGGAATTTCTCAAGGACAAGTGATGATTCTTGACATCTTAACTTTCACTTTCCAAAACACAATACTAAAAGTTATCTACAGATAAGATAGAAAGTCAAGTCTGAATTCTTCTGGAATATTTAATCCAAATGTAGTTTTACATAAAATTCCAGCAACTCTGTATGAGGGTAATCTGCTTGACTGCTAGATTTTACTGCAGGTGGGTTTGGAAGAGAACTAATTTGGGTCCAGGATAAGCTGGATGTGTTAGAAGGAACAATTCTCTAGATTGCTGATTCTGATGTTAATAACCCAGATGTTAGTAAAAGCTGCCAGCTGGGAACACAAAGACCAAATTCTCTGCATATGTACTCTAATGACGATGAGCAAATCATTTCACCACAACTAGCATTCTTGGCTTATCTATTAAGATAGTAACCTCATTGCCTCAGTTTAGGAAACAGTTTAGAAATTCAACAAAGTGGATGTTAATAAAATATCCTGTTTGTTTTTTATTTCTGTGCACTCAAAATATAATCTGCCTTTATGTTTTAACTGCTTTATACGGACTAGTCCTACTCTTTGCACAAAAATCTAATCTCAGTTCAATTTTACCCACTGTAGGAGAATTAAGCAATTTATGAATGTCAGTTCTCAACTATTCCTTTACACAAATAATCATTTGAAATGATGGTGCTTCTCTGTCTTTAAACATGCTCTCTCTCCATAATTATATGGTTATAAGAAATTAGGTATATTAACTACTTGGTGAAATAAGGCTTGATCAGGAGATAAAAATGAAGATGAAACAAATGTGATCTTAGTTCTTATATTAGTATTGTTTTTGTTGGTGGACAGATGAGCAATGTGACATGTGACCATTGTCACTTTGACATGTGACCATTATCACACAGCTGATTTAGTTGCATTTGTATTGCCTAAAACTGCATTTTTTTTTCTCTCTTTTATGGTTTTCAGACTCTGCCCCCCCCCCCCATTATCCAAGTCATATGTTTTCTATCATGCAGATAAAATCCACTGGGAAGGTACCTGAAATTGAACCAATGAAATATGTGTAGGGTTAAAAAATTATAACTCATAATAATGGATTTACTTATTTTCTTTTCTGGAGTAGTGAAAGAGAAAGGGAATCTATGTAATTAGAATTTTTTTTTCAAACTTAATTAATAGTAGATGAATATTCTTCTAAATAGCCCACCTAAATCCTTGTAAGATATGAGCTAAACATTAAGTAGATCATCAACTTCCAAAGTCTATTGGTTTACATGTGGATTTAAAAATAAGAGAAATTTTACAGTCAAGCACATTATATAAACTCTCATCTTTTTGCACAGCATGAAAACATTTTAGAGCTTCTCAGATTGATGAAGAGAAATGCCTCATTAAATAACATATAGCCCCATGCAGTATTTTAAAAACGCCATGTGGAATTTAAAAAAGCTGTTTCTTAGGTTGAGCAAAGAGAAATGTCTAGGTAGAAACTGGAGAATTTGTCTGGAATGTGAAATCAGAGTAGAAAATCTTTTACCTTTAAGTGGATTAAAAGTTTCTTTATGCACACACAGCATTTCGTTATGTAAACTAGAACTAAATCAATTGTTTGTACAGAATATAATTTGGCAAACACTTTCCTTCTTAAATTTAAAGAAAATGTTTTAACCATATTATATTAAAATAGGAGGTTTATTTTAGGTTTTTGGTATTATCAAGCTAAAGTTCCTATTTTTTTCCCTAAGATACCTTATTATTAATGATGAGTGAGTGCTTTAATGTTTCTCTAAAATAATAAAATGAATTTTCTCCTTTATTAAAAACAATTGTATTATTAAGTTTTCTAAGTCTAAATAATATTTTCAGTTCAAGGATTAAACTTTATTTGGCCATAATACCTTTATGTATACATCCTGGACTTCATTTAATATTTACTTTGAATTTCTGCAAACATGAGCAAGGGATTTTGATCTACATTTCACATTTTTCATTTCAGCTTTATCTTATTTTGATGTTAAAATAAGGTAACATAAATATACAAAATATACAAAAATAAATTTAGACTTGGAGCTTTCTACTTTAATTCTTAAACTTTGGTGAACTTTTGGCACTAATAAAACCATGAAACTTGAAATAATTATTCTTTTTTAGGAGAACTTTTTAAGCTACTGTTAAAAATCTTAAGAAGTTAAAGGTAATTATGTTTTATGTCTATTATTCAGTCAATTTTTGAAATTTATTTTCCATATAATTTTTGTAGAAATAATATACATTTTTATTCATGATTCCATTAAAATTTCTCAATCACTGTAGACTCTGCATTTGTTTATTGATTGTGTTCTTTTTCTTTTTTTTATTTTTGTAATTTAAACTTATTTTAACTGGTACATGAAAATATACAAGTTGTCATGTTAATCAATACCATGTGGTATTTTGATATATGTATATATTGTTTAATGTTCATATCAGATTAAATATATTTATCTCCCCAACTATTTATCTTTCCTTTATGTTAAAAATGTTCAAAATCTTTTCTTCTGGCTTTTTAAAATATTCAGTACATTTTTATTATATACACAAAAGATAAAAACAATCCATGTGTCCATGAACTGATGAATGGGCCAACAAAGTGTGGGTTATCCGTGTAATGGAATATTATTTGACCATTAAAAAAGAAAAGTAATAATATATGCTGCTACATGAATGACTTTAAAAAGATTATGCTAAGGGAACGAAGCCATTTAGAAAATACTACCTCTTATATGATTCCATTTATATAAAATTTCCAGAACAGGCAATTCTTTAGAGACAGAAAGATTTTTGTTGCATACAAATGAAAGGATAGAGGTTTCATTAGTGAGAGGTGAAGGGTAAGTACTTCTATTGGAGTTGATAAAAATCTTCTTACGTTGATTATGGTATTTTGCCTAACTTTGTGATTATACTAAAAAACACTGAATAATATTAATGAATTATTTGGTGTGGAGATTATACATAATCAAGATGTTACAAAAGTTAATTTTTGCAGAGAAGATAAGATTGTCTTGATAGAAATTGCTGATTAATCTGTATAATGTACATAATGTTAAGCTATCACTTAGAACTAATAAGTGAGTTTGGCAATGTCTTAGTGTAAAAGGTAAATGTTGTGGGTTGAATTGTATTCCCTTCGCCTCCCAAATTCATATCAATCCACAATACTCAAAATGTGACCTAATTTGGACATAGGTTATTGCTGAAACAAACAAGATGAAGTCATGCTGGAGCAGAGTGAGCCCCTAATCCCATATTACAGGTATCTTTATATAAAAAAAATTGAAGAAAGATATGCAAAGAAGGATAACATTATGTAAAAAGATGAAGTAGGTATCATGGTGATTCATTTACAAATCAAGAACTGAAATCCATCAGAATCTAGGGGAGAAGCATGAAGCAAACATTTTTACTGGGGTGTGAAATGCTAATATAAAAAGTACCTAAACATGTGGATGTGACTTTAGAACCAGGTAATGGTAGAGACTAGAGGATTTTTGAGTTGTATGAGAAACAGATCTTTGTGTTGGATAAATTTTGGATATGAATATTGACATGAAAGAGATCCAAAGGAGATTCATTATTCAAAAGAAAAGAATAATGTTGTGGAGAAAGCTTCTATCTTTGAGAATATACATATGGTCATGAAGAGAATGTTGCTGAAATATGAATTTTAGAGGTGCTTTTGGTGAGCTCTCATAGAAATGACGAACACGTTGTTATACACAGACCTTTGCTATAAAGTCGTGAAGAACCTGGCAGAACTGTGTTCTGGCAGATGGAAAGAACTTTTGATTGATGAACTGGAATAAGAGCTTTAGACCTGAGATTTTTTTGAGAGCAAAGTGTTAAAGGTACAGCCTATTTAGTTTCTCCTTCTGCTTATAGTAAAATTGGAGAAGAAATAAATTTAAGAAGAAATTAATTGACAAAAAAGAACCATAACTTCAAAATCTGGAAAACATTGTGTCACTATTGCAACAAATGAGAAAACTTGCTATGGAAAAAATATCAAGAATGACTAGACAACCTATTTTGAATATGGTCTGTCTCCCAAGGGTTCACACATTGCAATCTTGGTCCCCAGTGTGGTGATTTTAAGACATAGTGGGACCTTTATGAGGTAGATCTAGTGATTTTGTAATTGTGTCATTGTGATATCCTTAAAAGAAATTAATTTACTTCTCATGGAATTTCAATTAGTTTTGAGATTGATTTTATTGTAAAAGAGTAAGACTAACCCTCCTCAATCACTGACTACCTTCCCCCCCCCCTCTCTTTTTCTTGCATAGGCTCCATCCAGATGCCATCTACAATGAGCCCTTATAAACTCTTGGTATACAAAAAAAGCATGGGTGAATATAAGCCAGATTCAAAAGACAACATTTTTTGTCATTCCATTTATATGAAATTTGGATAGAAAGCATAACTTTAGAAAGGCTTAGGATAAAAGAAAAGTCTGACTACAAAGAAGCAACTTAAGTAATGACTTGGATGATAGAATTGTTCTGTATTTTGTTCCTTATTATGTTTGAATTTACACATTTGTCAAAATCCATAAATGTGCAGAATCAGAGTGAACTTTACCATGTTAAAATTAAAAACAAAATACTCTTTCTCTTATAGCTAAATATTACCCTACTCCAACAACCGATTCTTTATGGAAGTTAGTCATACATAGCCAGAGAAAAAATATTCTCAAGTTGCAAACATTGATATCTTATATGCCCTACTCAGTGAATAAAATTTAATTTGAAACTTACAAACCAATGGATGTGCAAAAATATCTAGCCTGAATGTTAGAAAGCATGCTCAATATTATTCTTGAGTTTGAAGAGAAGATCAAATGTAAATTGCAAACTATGTTGAATGGAATAATAATGGTAGTTCTTAATATTAAATCTATGGTATGAACTAAAAGTAGTTTTCTGAGAAAAAATGCATTTATTGAAATGATTGCAAATATTTTAATAAAAGCCACTATCCAGAGTGAGTCAAACTTAGGGTTAAGGATATAATACTGCAGAATGGCATATGTACCTAAGACTTTTGATTTTGGCTTACAAGGAGTTAGAGTCCAAGTAAAAAGTTAGATAAAAATGCCACACCAGACTATGCTCATTTTAGTCACCAATTGAAAGTTCAACTGTTTCCCTAACTACTTTTAGGTTTAATGATCTATTAGAAAATCCACAGAACTTGCTTAAGATCACTTCTGTTGCTAAAGAATAGTTTTTTAAGCAGAAAAGCAAGATTCTGGGTCTATATTTTGGACAGGTAACTGTTATGCATGGACTTGGGATAAATATGTATTTTGGAGGCAGAAGGACAAGTTGATTGAAGCATAGACTAATACAAATAAAATAGCAATATTTACTTGCTTACTTTTAAACACGTAATGGAATTTGAATGTAGTTTATCTGAGTTAATTTCTCTGCTTTTAAAATTAATTTTAGTTAATTATCCTACATTTGCCTATTAGCATAATTCGATCTAATTACATGTTTAATGTAAATAGCTCTAATCACATAATTTGTATGTGTTAATGACATAATTAGATGATGTACAATTATAATTTTAATGATGTCATAAAATCTTTATAAAGCATTGGTAAACATAAGCCTACTACACAGCAGGGATGTGCCTCTTGAGGTCAGATACCAAGGTAAAGGAAACAAGCATATTGTGTAGTTTCACCCACACATTTAGCAAGGAACATTTTATTAAATAGTAGTATGGAATGGGTATTTATGTTTCAACATCCTAAATTCATTTTAAAATAATATAAATGCAATAAATGGGATTATTTTATTAAAAATAAAAGGAAATAAGACTTTCAAGGAGTATACTAGTTCTCTGAAAGAAGGGGAATATTTTGGCATAAAGAATAGGATGATTCATGGGATCAACCTTGGCTCACTCAGTTTTCTCCTTATTCTGACACTTTGAACCCAGGTTTTCTTGATCAAATAATATTAGATCTTAATGTATATACACTTCACTCCCTTTAAGACCTAGTCTGCAATAACAAAAAGGTGTACAGTACAATTCAGAATGTTCTATAAAAACATACCCAATAAAGTGATCATAATGAAATGAATAATGAATTTTGCTTT
Source organism: Marmota monax (assembly GCF_021218885.2). Lineage (NCBI taxonomy): Eukaryota > Metazoa > Chordata > Mammalia > Rodentia > Sciuridae > Marmota > Marmota monax. The sequence goes on along the minus strand of NW_026694617.1, from coordinate 27,206 downwards.
TAGGAATTTTGAAAGGATTTGAAGAAGGTATTATAAGTGAGATAATTTAAAGGGGAAACAAGAATTTAATAGGTAAAATAGTGGAGAAAGCCAATTCTGTCAGAGGTAACCATTTTTTAAAAAATATTTTTAGTTGCCAATGAAATGTTTTACTTTATTTGTTTATTTATATGTGGTGCTGACAGTTGAACCCCAGGCCCTCACACATGCAAGGCAAGCACTCTACCACTGAGTCAAAACCCTAGTCCAAAGAGGTAACCATTTTTTGAAGATATATATTACCACAAAGTCTGGCATGCCTAGATGCCAATAAGGGTTTGTATGGAACAAATGATGATGTTGAACTTTCTGTTTGGGTTGGAATGTAAAAGACTCAAACTGCTATACTGAGTTGGAGTTCTGCTTTATAGACAATAAAAACTTAAAAAAAAAAATTAAATCTTGGAAGTCAAGTGATCAGAATTGCATTTTAGAATGAAAACTCTGGGGATAGTAGAAGAGTGACTAAGAAACGCAAATATGAGTTACAAAGCAGTGACAAGAGACTGAATATTTTTTTTTTAATGAGCTTGAGCAAAAGATAGGTTGAACTAAGGAGATAAAAGCATATATATGAATGGAGATTAAATTTTGGCTTGTAGTACAATGAATGGGGAAGGATAACAAGAAGGGCAGAGAAGCATCAGGTTAGAGTGCACACATGATAAAGTCACCTATCAAGAAGAGCAGACAGCAGCTGAAGAGAGGAAACTCATTGTGTTGCTAGTCAAAATGTGACCTAACATAAGCTACATATTCTGTCAGTATTTTTCGTATTTCAGTTTTGTGATCACTACTTTCAAAATTTTGTTACTAATATATTCAATATATTCTATACTGTAATTTCCTGTGTTTAAATTGATTTACATTATTATCTACATAACATTTATTTTAAAAAAGAAAACCATGTACGTTGTCGAAAGCCAGCCATCGGCTGTGTGTGTGAGCTATGCGCATTTGAGTACACGATAGGACTGGCCTGACTTTCCTGCTCTGACTGGACTGAGTGACTTATGTGTCCTTTTCACTGGCTCGGCCTATGATCCCCACACAGCACCTGAGATGAGTGTGGCTTTCCAAGATGTCAGTCAATCTGCTGACAGCAAGACATCACCAAGCAACCCCCTGAAACCCAATCCCATGTCTTGTTTGTGTTGAACTTTCTTGAATGTCTTTCCCCCCAATAAATAAGATGGTTTCAGGCATGCTCTCTCTCTTTTGCCTGCCTCTCTTGTGGGAGCTGGGGTCCCTGAACCCCCAAAGATCTTTTCTCTGTTTCTGTGTGGTTATTTAGTAGCCAGCCTAATTCACCTGGAGTGACCCTGACTGATTCAGTTGCTTGTCACAGCAGTACACCCATGTAATTAAGAAAAGAAGTTCCAACAATTTCCAACGTGGACATAAACATTGAAAACACAATTAAGTAAAAAGACTTTTAAAAGTTAACTAAGCATGATATAATTTGTCATGATGCTAAAAATTAAATCAAAAAGATTTTGTGTCAAAAAATTTTCCGTAAAGAGTGATGTTTAGGTTAGTCCTACTTGGGCATGGTGGCACATGCCTGTAAGCCTATGTACCTGGGAGACCCAGGCAGGAGGATTGCAATTTCCACACCAGCCTGGCAACTTAGTGAGATCCTGACTCAAAATTAAAAACAAAAAGGCTGGGGATGTGGGTGGAGCAGGACTTGGGTTCAATCCCTGTTGAGGGCCACAGACAAGTCAAGATGGCACCTGGAACTTTGCCAGGAGGAGTGGTTTGAGAAGTAATGCCAGCGAGCCATTAAGATGATGGAGATTCCTTAATGACTGACTGCTGTATCTAGATGATGTTAATTAAGTTAAGCTGTGTGTAATTATTAAGATGATGAGGATTCCTTAATGACTAATTGATGTATCTAGAGGATGTTAATTGAAACAAGCTGTGTATAATGAGTTAGGTATAAATATCTCTGCTGTCCTACAATAAAGCGGTTCCCGCTGTATCAACCTTCACAAGTTGCTTGTCACCACCCCACCCCCCCCACCCCCCCCACCCCCCCCCGTTATTTTGCCCAGCCAAACTGCGGCAAATGCCTAATGTCACAAAGAAAAAAAGAAAAAGAAGATGAGGTTCTATGCTCATATGACAATTTCACTATTTTATTCAGAAATTTACTGACACGGAGAAATACATTTATAGTGACAAAGAGTAACATCATTCGCCAGATGTAATTTACATTTTTGCTACAGACTGGGAGTTCTTGGGTAGTAAGAAGGGAGATTGGAGGCAACCTCTTGCTTGCTGATTCTCCCTAGCATAAGTGATTTCAAGAAACTTATTAAATTAATAGCATTTTCTTTTCTTCTCCTCCATTCAGAGCTCTCAGGCTTCATGAGACTTGGAGTGGCACCTGGGAGAAGGCAAGATCTTTATGTATGAGCTATTATGCTTAGCACAGCCCCGAGTGATGGTGTTCAGAGCCATCTAAGTCTTGATAATACAGGGTCTTTTTAGACCCTAGCTCTGCCTTGTGAGGCCCTAACAAATACAAGTCTGCAGTTGCCTCAACAGGCTTGGCCTAAACCTAAAATTTTCTGCTAAGTAATCATTAATGTGGATACAACCTTTTTTGATGGAATGAATACAAATGCCCTTACAGTAAGTTGGCTATAAAGGACTGAACAATGTTAGGTATCAGGTAGTAATTGCCATAAGGGCAATGGATTGATAAAGATTTTAGATGTATCCAGCAACACTTGCACTCCATGACCAAGGGCTAGGTATGTGTTATCATGTTGACTAAGGCCAAATTTTCATTCTATACCACCGATTATCCAAAATGTGTCTTAATTTATTGTAATGTAAGAATTTGAGATATATTTTGTGTATGTACACAAATGTTTTCTTTTCTGTCACTATTTTCTGTTTTTATCTTTATCCCTTGCTTCCTTCTGCTTGTTACTCTTTAAAAATTTATTGATTAATTATTTTTATTAATTATATGTTTTAAATTTATTTAATATTTATTGATATTTGTATTCAAAGCATGGAAAAATAGAATATATATTCTTTCACAAATGAACTTATACTGCTTTTAGTTTTAACTCTGAATTTAAATAGTATATAGAAATGAAATAAAAATAAAAATTAATTATAAAAAGGTATAAAGAATCAGATAAAAGTGATAGGTGTGGAGTACAGACAACAAATTTAAAATGCCTATAATTATCTAAAGTGGAAAAAAGTAGCAGCATGGGTTTGAACTAAAATTTGTAATCATAGTTCCAGAGAACTTTCCTGGAGATCATTTCCTTTCAGTAATAAAGTTGACTTTATTACTGAAGTACTCCACTGTGTACCTGGAAAAAAGACCCAAACCAACAGTAGATAATAAAAGCAGAGGGGGAAAAAGAACTTTATAAAGGAAAAAAAAATCAATTTGTTACCAGACATTTTGATAACAGCATACATTCAAGGCAACATGGGAATAATTTTTAAAATAAATGTCAGGAAACAAAGTATTAACATTGTTTAAAAAAATTTCAGAACAGATAACACCCATAAAGAAAATAGTAATAAAGCAAAAGAAATCTGAAAACAATTTATTTATTTATTTATTTATAATACTAGGGAATGAATCCTGGGCCTACTGCATACTAGGGAAGTGCCACGATATAATTTGAGTACCATACAAAGGAAATAATATCTTGGATTAGAAATTCAATGACTAAGAGTAAATAGCCTAAATGTGGTAGAGAGGATATTATACAAATTGAATTTTTTAAAATATATACATTTCTGAATAATAAAAACAGCACCTCATAATATTTAGAATGAGACAAAGGAAGGCTTCAAATTTGAGGAATAGGTAGATGTATGTAATACTTACATATAATATATATAATATTTAATTATAATAATTATATATTTATATATTACATTTATATATAATATTTTCTTTAAAATATATATGATAGACACACAGATAACTGTTTCAAGTGATTTTTGGAGAAAGCATACTGAGTTCACAATATTAGGCTTAAAAATAACTTTATTCTTCAGAAATTTTATTATTATTACTTGAGTTTTTCCCCACATTTTTATTGGTGCATTAGAATTATACATAATGGTTGGAATTATTGTAATACACAGTATTTTTTTACTGCTGGTTATTGTGATATTTTTATTTGAAATCATTTAATATAATTCCTAGAAAATAGCTCGGTACACTAACGAAGTTAGAAAAATCATCTTTTACTTTGAAGAAAAATGGAAACACAAATACAAAATTAAGAAATGAGAAAACTTTGTTACTGAATTTGAAACACGGAAATATCAATGTAAATTGGGACTGGGGATTGGAAATAACAGTGTAAGTCAATGTTTTTTTGCTTACTCTAGTCAATAAATGAACTTCAAAGTAATACCATTTTAATAGCAATGAGCACACCTAGTGCTGAGGTCTTCATTACCCAGTAGGGTGTTGTCTGTATGGCTAAATCTTTCCTTGAACTTGAAAGAGGTCTTAGTACAGAGCATAATTTAACCATAAATTTCACATAACATTTGTCAACTTAAGCAAAAATCAGAATTTGTGCAATAATATTTTCCAGTACAGTATAGTTATCACTCTACCCTGCATTCTAATTTTAATATTTGTCTCTGTTTGAGCTTGCTGCAGGCAATATACTGATCCTAAGAAAGGGAAATTATATCAGATTATATTCTCTTCAAGTCTATTTATTGAATCCTTACTGTCTTTCTAATCGTAGTTCCTAGTACATCCAGTGTCAAATATGGGGGAGGGGGTGAGAATAAGATACAATGGGCCAGAGAATTCTTATTTGACCTTCCAGTTATAAACTCAGTTTGACATTTTATTGTTGAACATGTGACTAAGACCACTCTTCTTTCTTGAGGGATTTTGTGGTTCCCTCATATACCATCCACTTATTGAATTTCTGACGGCCCCTCCCCATCGCCCCAGATCTAAATAGCCAGAAAGAGACTCTTCAGCATTTGGCTACTGAGCGTTCCTTTCTTTTCTGGATGGCCCTCTTTGAAAGAACATGAGACCCTAAGCTGTTTCCTGTGTGGCCATCATATGCCTCTCTTATATGCCTGTATTGGTTGCTTTAGACAGACTCTTCTTTAAGCATATGCCAAATAATTATCACAGCTTTCCAAAGAGTTACATCTCTTATCCTTCTCTTGGTCTTTACAGTCTCATTCACAGATTGAAACAGCAGTGACTTGAGGACTAAAATATCAGTTTTCAATCAACTCCTTTGCAAATGCATTCTAGCTGATAGCTGATACATAGCATCTTGGGGCATCAGACAAAATTCAACTAAAATTTTTCTGCATATATTACCTGCACATTTTGATGCATTTTTCGATGGACTATATAATCACACTTAAACTAAATTATATTTGCTCTTTCAAGGTCAAATTTACACTACATATCTTGGGAACTGATCTCTTGTACATGTGGGTTGTCCTCTACTAAACAAATTAAACAGAATTAAAGCAAAATTTTTACCTTTTCATATATATATATATATATATATATATATATATATATATATATATATATATATATATAATTTTTTTTGGTAGTACTGGGACCCAAAGTCAGCCTCATGCATTTGAGATAAGCAGTCTGTTACTAAGGAATATCTCCAGATTTTTCACCATTTTTTCCCTCAATGATGATTATATTTCCAATTGGTTATTATTCAGTATGATATTCAATCATGAAGGCTTTGTAAGTATCATGCAAAGTAGAAATTATTTCTATAATGAGGATTTGCTTTTATCTCTAGAAGGAAGAGAATGGAGATTTAATATCATTTCTTGATTTCGAGTTTAATCTCTGATCTCTTACTTTTTAGGGACTCAAGGCACTGCATTTGCTTCAGAGTCTTCAGTCTTTAAGTGATAATGTTTTTTTTTTTTTTTTCTCTAGGAAACTTCCATCAATGCAAAATGCTTTTGAGCCAGTGTAGGAACTGTTTTAGTAGTACCCTGTCTTTTGTTGTATCTGCTAGTGAGAGTATTGTAACTTTAAAAAGTTACTAGTAGAAATAAAAGATACAAGTGGCACATAATTGTGCAAGAGAGCTACCCATGATATGATATTGTAACTGTCCCTTTTATTCAGGGAGCAAGTATACAGTATTTTACAGTGTCCATTGTCCAAAGGTCATAAAATGACAGGTTTTCTTTACAATCAGGTTTTTGACCCTGCCTGTCTTACTTGTGACAGAAAATAATATAGTTGTTTAAATTTATGTTTTTACTGGAAATTCAGGTTAAGTGAACTTAGGAAAATTTTTTGGATTTGAGTATTTAGTTTATCTACAGGAATATGAACGTTAACAACACTAAGAGAATAAAATAGTATCCAAAGTTCTATTCAATGATATTAACCATGCAAATATTCATAAAAAATACACTGTAATAAAATTTTCTTTTTCCCAAGTATCAGGTAGTAATGATATTGATGTGAATATATCTATTCTATTCTCTTTTAGATACTTAGATATGTCTAAAAAGTAGTAAAATTTTTATTTTATGATATAATCATAGATAATATCATTGGCTCATGATTTCATTGATGAAATATTACAAATAAGTGGTTCTTCTTTGTGAATCAAATAATTCAGCACTTATTGACACCAGGGAAGACAAGATGAATGAGAACAAGTTCCATCAAGTAGAAGAATATGATACATATATGTATAATTATATTCCACATAAAGCTTTAAAAATTAGAATAAGAATGGTGTGTAAAAGATTGTAAATCTAGAAAAAGGTTAATATGAAAACAGTATTCATAAAGATTTTACAAAGAATAGATTTGAACTTAAAATTGAACTTTTCTCAGGTAAATAGGTTTAAATAGCAATTTTAATAGTTTAAATAGCAATTTAAACTATAAATAAGTAGAAATAAAGGGAAACATATTAAAATACCCAGAGAATGAAAAGAATAAAAGTGAGTTAAAAGTGAAAGGTCACATATGAAATATGCTTAACATCACTTATCATTGGGGAAATCAAATCAAAACCATGGTAAGAGAATGCTAATTCAAAGCCAAGAGGATGGAGATACACACACACACACACACACATTCATGCACACACACACTGACACACACACACACACACACACACACACATATATATATCAGAAAAAGCAAATGAATATATAAACAGAAAAACAAACAAATAAAGCAAAATAAAAAGTGTTGGTGAGGAAGTTTGAAAATTTAGAAACTTTGTGTACTTCTGGTAGAATTCAAAACGGTGCAGCTGATACAGTTTACAGTATGACCAAACCCCCCAAAATTAAGAATAGCAGAATTATCATATGATCTAGTTATTCCACTTTGAGCATACCCTCAAAAGAATTGAAAGCAGGGGTATCTGTTGTATTGACTCTCTTTGGTTGCCAATAAAATACCAAACACTGAATATCTTAAATGACAGATATTTCTTTCTAATAGTTCTAAGGGACAGGAAGTCCAACATCAAGGTATTAGCTAAATTGGTGCCTAAAAATGCCTCTCATTCTGATTACAGGATGCCACATATTCCCTATGTCATCACAACGCCTTTCCTTCATGAGTCCACATAGGGAGAGAGAAAAAGATCTTTGTCTTCTTGTTAAACCATCAATCCTATCAAATTAGGACTCTGTCCTTATGGATTATTTCAACCTTAATTGTTTCCTAACAACACTTTCTCTAAATATAAGCCCATTAGAGGATAGATCTTCAACACATGAATTTTGTAGGGGTATAATTCAGTTCACATCATTTGTATGCCCAGGTACTTAGCAGTATTATTCACAACAACTAAAATGTGGCGGTTATACAGGAGTTTGTCATTGAATGGAAAAATTAAATTACACAAACAAAACACACACACACACGCACAGACACACACACATATGATTTAAAAGAAGTAGGAAATTCTAACAAATGCTACAGATGTTACAGCATGGGTTAATCTTGAAGATATAAATTAGTTATGAAGGAATAATTACTGTATAATTATAAGATGCCCACAATAATCAAGAATAGAGGCAGAATATAAAATAGTGCTTTCCAGTGGCAGATGAGAATGGGGAATGGACAACTATTGTTTAGTGGGTATAGTGTTTCAGATTTTCAAGATGAAAAGAAAAATTGTTGAGATGGTGGTGATCCTTGCACAACCATGTGCCTATACTCATTGTCACTAAACTGTACACTTAAAATGGTAACATGGTAATTTTTATCTTACCACAATAAAGAGGAAAAGATGTACAGAAGTAATAAAGGAGATAATTTTTAAATGTTGGTGAGAACCACACTAATGGTGTAAGGATATGGAAAGTAGCCTACTTTCAAGCTTTGAAAATAAAAAGACTAGACAAGGAAAAGTGAAATGGATCTAAGTGTGGATCAAGTGTTGAGGTTCCACTCACCCAGAATGATGTGACAATTCCTCTTCCCAAAGATAGTTTTAAATTTCCTCCTTCCCTGTGTATGCATTACCATTATCCTATATGAAGTAACCTTTGTTTAAAAGACATTTTTTAAACCATAACAAATAATTTTCTGAGGATTATTTTAACATTATCATAATATTTACCTGAGCAATCCCCAATCCATTGGCCTCCTATACCATTTCCATCATCTCTCCATCCATGCATTTTTACCTTTTTTATACAAAGTGGTACTTTGAAATTTAATTTAAAAAAACAGTTTACTCTGCTAGCAGAAATGGTGTGTGGTTTATCTAGCAGTCATTCTTTTCTCAAATGTGTGCAGGTTTAGCTGGTAGCAATATGCTCACTAAGTGTGTCCCTGTCCTACCTTCAGGGTTAAATTTTACTGGGCTAAGTCATTTTAGTTGGCCCATTCATTTTTGCCAGTGATTAATTTCAGAGTAGGAGTACAACGCAATGTAAATAAGAAAAATCAGGTGGGAGATTACTGAGGATTTTCCTTTGTGACAAGTGAAGTAGGAGCAACAACCTCATCTCACTCTCTTTTCTTTGTTGCTACTACATGAAAATATGTGATTTCCAGAGGAGATCAGACATGATGAGATATTGTTAATATATTGAGAATTACTGAGCAGACAGATAATGCAACAGATAATTGATCTGGGTTCATGTTAACAGCACTAGATTGCTACTTTGGTATTGCCTAACTTGGGACTTCTTGCAATGAGGGAAAATGAATGTTCTTTTTGCCTAGCACACTTACACAAGCATTTAAAATGCAAATTTGGTGATATCTTAACCAACATACTTCTTTATTTACTTATTTTTAAGTCGTGGTCATTAAATTAGTGAAGTTTATTTAGGAAAGAAAATAAAATGGTGATGGGCTCAGGTGGGTGAATGGGTGGTGTAAGGGCATATAATGCATTATATTTTCCTATAATGAATAAATATGAATGTTCAATGAGTTAGCCATCTATAAAGGCATGGAAAAGTAGCAAGTAAATATTTGGATAATCTCTTGTCATTGTGTAACTGTTTTCTATTCTGGATGATATTTTAGACACTTTCTAATGTTTTGAAAAGTTGTTAAACTGAATTATGAACTGGCAAGCTCTTGCAAAAATATGGGTGTGGGGGGTATATATAATTTATTCTAATTCTTAGAACAAAACATTCTTTAAGCCCAAGTCAAAAGTCCCATTTCTGAAATGTGCAATTTTAAGCACTTATTAATTTCTCTTTTATTCACTCTTTTATCACTTCTTAACAGAAGACAAATTTTTACTTAAAATATAATTTTCTGTTAAAGAGGAATGAATGAAGATGTATTATAGATGTTGACATCCTGCTAGCTTCACTAGTGATTGCTATGTAGCTGAGGATAAGTGATTATTCTTTAATAAACTGAGATGAGAATCTTAATCATTAATAAAAGTTGTCAGGTGTGGCAGAATCCCAGATGCATGTATAATTCCTCCCATCCTCTTACTTACGGAAAAATCATCTGGAAAATGTAGTTCATCATTTGTTGCATTAAAATAGTTCTAAAATAGATTTGTAAAAAAAATAATAACAATAATCTAATTTGCAGACTTGCACCTAATAACTGATGAATGAATAGGACTTGGAGAAAAATATGCACACAAAACTTTGGTATGGGATTGATTGGGACATGAAATGTTATTGGTGTTTGAAACTGACAAGAAAGGAAAAGCAATCAGGTCATCCACAATAGAGGAAGGGAAATAATGGACTGCTTCTCAAAGTGGAATAAAATGGCTTGAATAGGAACATGGGCAGAAACAACATTCTTTTGTGATCTAACAAGGCAAAAGTGTTGAACAAAATTGAGTATTTATTGATGCAGTAATTTGAGATGGTTTCTTCACTAACCGGGGATAAAATTATGGCAGTAGATCTCAAAATGTATAGAATTTTTGAATTGTGTTTTTCATTCACATTAAGTTCAGAAAAAATAGAACTTGGCTCATCTAGGAAGTACTTTATTATTAATCAATCTTGTTCAGTTTATCTTTCTATTTTTAATTGGAGAACACCAAGGAGAAATTGCATTTAAAATATATTAATCATATTATTTAATATTTATTGATACATATTTATTTTACATTTCTTCTCTATTTTTCATTTTATTTACTTCAAGACCTGGTACACTGCTTTGTTCTTAGTTGAAATTAAAATATTTAAATGAACCAACTGTATTTTTTGAAAAAAAATCATGCACAACAGCAAAATGCATTTTTCTATTTAAGTTTCCTGTTGATGAGGAAGTATAAAATATAAGTAAATGCAAATTAATACATTTTGAAAATTATTAAAATCTGTTAATCATACAAGTTCATGTCCTATTATTTCAATCTAAACCCCAGATGACAAGTTGTAGCTGTTGAAATTTGACAGCATAGTTGCTAAGTGGAAATGTTGTTGACAGTTTTAACAGCTATTTTCTAAGATGCCATTAACCACATATTTGGGAGAGCCAAGTTAAACATTCTGTACTATTGGTCTTACAAAACTTTTGCATTATCAGCATCCTGTTTTAGTCAGCTTTTTTTTCACTGTTATGACTAAAAGACCTCAGGCAAATAATTTTAGATGAGGAAACGTTTATCTGGAGGCTCACAGTTTCAGAGGGCTCAGTCCAAAGACAGCCAGCTCATTACTCAGGATTCCATTTGAAACAGCACACTGTGGAAGAAGAGTATGGCAGAAGGAAGCAGTTCACATGATGATCAGAGGCAGAGAGAGAGAGAAAGACACCCTAGATACAAAACCTCAAAGGCATGTCTCCAGGGACCCACCTCCTCCAGCCACAGCTTACCCACCTACAGTTAATCCCATTAGGGATTGGGTTAAGACTCTCATATCCATGGGCTTTTGGCAGATACCTAATATATAAACCATAACATACCACAAAAAGAATCCAGAATAAATTCACATACATAGCCCTTTTTTAGTATTCTTATTTTTATTTTATTTTAAAAAATATTTAATTTTTAGTTATAGGTGAACACAATATATTTATTTATTTATTTATTTATTTATTTTATGTGGTGCTGAGGATCAAACCCAGTGCCTCACGCATGGTAGGCGAGCACTGTACCTCTGAGCCACAACCCCAGCCCCAGTATTCTTATTTTTAAAAGAATAAATTCCTGAGTACAAAATGAAGCTTAGCCCACATAAAACTCTCAGAACATTCACCAATAGATCTTTGATAGCTTTTTAGATAGTGTTTTTCTTAGTAGAAAACAGTAACATGGACTTGTTTTATAGAAGCATTCCGTACTATAACTAATACAAATATTTATAAATCTTTAAGACCTATAAAATCATGTTAAAAAGCAAGTTAAGGTACAATTTCACATTTCTTCTCTAATGCTAATTTCTCAACATTTTTGTTGGGGTATTTGAAGTATACATATATGTACATTTGGGGGTGGAATAGGGTGCTAGGGATTGAACCTAGGACCTTGTGAATGCTAGGGAAGTACTCTACCTCTGAGCTACATCTCCACTCCTGGAAAAAAATTATATATAATTTATAGATGGACACAATAATTTTATTTATTTATTTTTAAATGGTGCTGAGGATTGAACCCAGTACCTTAAACATGCTAGATGAACGCTCTGCCTGTAAGCCACAATCCCAGCCCTTGAAGTATATTCTTTTTTAAGAGTATTTTTGAAAAGTTTGATTTATTCAAAATGACATAGATAAAAACATTAAAATAAAAAAAAGCAGTAAAATGTTTAGCATATATGGGCATATGTGTATTTTATCATAAAGCTAATTATGTGTGTCAACACACAGGGTTAAGGTCAAAACACCTTATAGTTTTTCAAACCTTGGGATATCTTTGCCAGCATACGTATAAGCATGGAAAGTTGAAGAGAGCCAATATTAATTTTAAGAAGGATTTTCTTACATACATTTGAAGAATTCCATATCTTTTTAGTGATAATAAGCCTTATGTGCTATCAGTATAACACATCATGCTAGGTTTCATCAGCAATTATGAAATGCCATTTATCAAGGTATGATAAACTCAGAAGGTTAACATGATCGCAGGTCTCTAAAGCCTTGACTCAAGCCTTAAGTAAAACTTTTCCTATTTAACAGTCTAAAAAGTACATTTAAAAGAAAAAAAATTGGTTAGATTCTTATTTTGCAGTTACTGATCAATATCCATATTCAAAAGAGCTATAAAAATATGAGGACATGTGGTTTTGACTTGTTGATACTGTCTGACATAAACTGAAAATATATAGAGTCTGAAAAGCATAGTATATCAGAATACAGTATTAAAATTTGAAGTATAAGGGCATTGTGATTCCCCTGTTAAATTATAAAAAGTGTCATGAAAACATAGTCTAATAATATCAAGTTTCCACAACACTGCTAGGTACATAGTAAGTGTATTTGAGAAAATTGTTATGAAGTGATAACAAGATTCTAAATTCTAGATTTATAGCAGAACTACTACTACTCCCTTTGAAAACTTTATATCCTAAGTAGTATTTGATCTTTTAAAAAGTGTCTCTGTGGCCCAAGCAAACTAAATATCAGTGTTCTTTCTTTGTTAACATTTAATCAGTTTTAAGTTATCATGAAGACCACAGATACCACAGAAGATATCCATGAGCAGTTTCTTTTATTGTTTTTTTTTTTTTTTGGTGAGGGGAATGGGAATTGAACCCAGGAATACTCCACTACTGAACTGAACTGTCCAAGCCTTTTTTTTTTTTTTTAAATTTTAAGTATTTAGTTAGAAACAGGGTCTTCCTAAGTTGCTGAGACTGCTGGTCTTAAGTTGTGATCCTCCTGCCTCACTTCCCAAATTGCTAAGATTATGAATGTATAATAAGCTCCCAACTTTCCCAGGAGCATTTTTGAGGTTGAGATATTTTATCTAATCTGGATAGAAGAGAAATACAGAGACTTGTTAAATTGTTTAAATGATGGTGATGTTTTTCAATCTATTTTACCATTCTGGATTTGCTTCAAGATTCACATCATAAATACTCTATGTATAATGTTTCTCTAACAAGATCTATTTATAAGGCTTATCAAGTATAGAGTAGATACCAGAAAGTTCAGAAAAAATCTGAGTGTAAACTTTGAAAAATTTTATTATTAAATGTATATACCACATAGCAAGAATAGAGTATAGGTCAAAATGGGAATTTTAAATGATTCTATCTGTAATAACATAAAACCATCTAATTATAAAAGCAATTAACTTTGCATTGTGGGAAAAATTAGTACTGATTTCATAGAACCCTTGCCCTCCTGCTGACATGCAAACAGTTACTTAATGGGAATTACTGCCCAACAAAAATCATCATAAAACATTAATGATCAAGACTACTTCATAGAATGGAATGTATATTTTAGATTCAGAATGCATGTTTGAAATAATTTAAATAAATTCCAACATAAAACAGACAAGAAGAAATCTGGAGTCCAAAAATATTAAATAATATAGTGCAACTCATTGGTCAGAGCTAGGACTGGAAACTCAGTCTCTTAATTTTGAGGCCAGTATTCTTTCCATCCACACACACATTTTCAGGGAACAAATTAATAATTACTTACTTTATCTCTTTGTGTAAACCCTCCATTTTGTGTAAATTCATGTGAAGGAAATAAGAAGATCTTATATCATGTGTTAATTCCTCAGTTTTCTAGAAACAGTTCATGTTAGTTTAAGGACTATTAAAACAGGGAAAATATATATCTAAAATTTAGAGACTTATCTTTACATATAAATTAGAAATCATTAGATTAACCTTTCAATTTTTATCATTGTGCCATATATACTTGGCAAATATTTGTCTTGCACCAAGTTGTCTTCAAAATAGTTTAGGATCTAATTTGAAGTTTAAGAACAGGGATAGAGTCACGGTGGTAGAAATTACACAGCAGTTAATGGCATAGTAACCTTTAAGTTTTTAATCTGAAAATAGAATGAATGTAAGGGCTGCCGAGGATAAAGCGATAAGCTCAAAGGGGGAAGAAATGTGATTATTCTATCACCCAAAAGTCTTCTGCTTTGAGGTGGATAAGTCCATCCAACCTGTAAGAACAGATTTGCTCAATGATGCTGAGAGAAGCAAGCTGAGATTTACCAGCAGTCTCTTGAATGGACATGGCTCAGTAGTTCCTAATCCAAGGAGAAATGATTAGGCTGACTGCCCTGGCTAAGACTGAGATGCAGAGGATTGCAGTTAAAGATAAGCATGGGGATAGTATTTACAAGAAAGGAGACGGGGGTGATTAGGTGCAGGTGTATAGGCAGCAGTTCAAAGCAAGATGAATTCCTTTTCAGATTGTGCATATTGGAAAGGATGAATCCAAAGTAACTTTTAGGAAATTTAGAATATATTTCAAATTTTTAAGAGCAGAGATTTTCACCCATGTGGATTTTGTCTAATTAATCTACCAAACTAGAACATGTTTCTCGATGGAGCCTCAACCTAATGTTACCAGAAGGGAATTGGGGCTCCCCAACAGTGTAGGAAGTCATTTGGGAATCTAATTTAGCTTGCTCTAGTCTAGCAGTTTTGGCTGAGGAATAGTCACTAGCTGACTTCAGAAAATATATTTTCTTTATTATGTGAAAATTCTAAGATAAAATTTCAGTGAGAACTCACTCAGGAATGCCTTCTGTTAATTCCTACTTACTTTGAAACACAGATATTGATAAAGAACATTGCTAGACCACATGGTGTGAGGACTACAACATGGTAATAGGTTAAAACACATGTGAATTCTCAGTGGGAAAAAAGAATGTTTTCTATATGATTTAAAGTAGGTAGACTTTAACAGTACCTTTCAATTTAATAGCATTTTCCCCTCTGTGGCTCCTACTTCCTATTTTATGTGAATCTTTTTTGATTGGCACATGTGCCTCACTTCTGAAATAAAAATATCCTAAACAGTTAGACCTGCCATTCTCTTAAATGTTATTTCATCTTCTTTCCCCACTTTCATAATGTCTTGAGTCTGTCAAGCTGAGTATCTTATTCTGTCCTAATCTTTCTCACTCTTTTATTCCCTCTTTAATTCAAATTCTTCACTTAAAGGCCATGGGATCTTAATGAATATGGGTCAGGATGGTCATAACTTTCCCCACTGAAAAGGCTGAAGTATGGTAATTCAGATCAATAAAAATAAGTCCCAGTTCCAAATGGCACATTGAACATATTTTTATTTTCTACATTTCTAAGTAGTTTTGAATATGGCTAGTAACTATTAAGAATCAATGGATTAAATTCTATTTGAACAGAGCCAATAAAATGTTTCACCTTTTTTAATGCTTAACAGGTTTTGGAATGCAAGAAGAGATAAATAATGGTGAAAATATTAATTTGTCTCTGTCCTTAAACTTTAATTTCATTTTCTTCCAGAATATCTATTGCTTGGTTTTGCCATTTTCTCATATTGAAGATTTTAAGCAATCAGAGAAAAATATAATTAAATATACTCAATTTCTTGAGAAAGTACTGTTTATAAGAAGCAAAATCACATGTATAATACAGTTAACAAATTACAGGTTCAGTTCTCTGTTACCACAGGACCCTTCTCACATAAAAGAAAATGTAAAGTAAATCTATAAGCATGGGATCTACTGATGGGATTAGTTACTGCTCAACCCCCAGTTGTAAGCCTAGTGGTATATTGGCAAACATAAGTAAATGGCTCAGTTGAAAGGAATTCTTTAGAGGATAGGAAGTCATCATTTAGAATTTAATATATGGATTTATTTAAAGATTTTTATATGAAATTGTATCCCCAATAAGAAGAACACATGGGTACAGGAGCAAAGGTTAGAAGGCACTAGTAGCTACACTTACTATTACATCCAATGACTCACTGGGGGGTCAATTATAATCATTTTTATAATCATAGCTACTTCTGTGGTAAATGAGTCTCCTTATGTCCAGGAACCAGCAGAAGAGTGAAAGCATGAATGAATTTGTAGGAAGAATTGAAACTGGTAATGAAGAAGAGGTAGAGGTGTCATATTGAGAGAACAGAAAAATGTGTGGAACCCAGATGTATCTTTCGCTTTCCTCTTTGTATTCCCTTGCCCTGTAGTGACTGAAAATGTTCAGGCACCATAAAACTGGCTGGGAAAAGGTATGTTGACCAGGAATTTATCTCTTTATCAATAAAGGTCGCATACCAGTAGGGTAAGTCATTAAGCTCAGAAAAGGTGGTAGCTAAGAGTGAAGGGGAGTATACAATAACAGTTGAAGAAGAGAGATGCTAAGTTATCGGTTGTAGCCTGATACCAATTACAGTGGCAATGGCTATGGTTTGTTCCATTAGTTTCCTTTTCCTAAGTACCCCCTTGTGGTGAGCCGTTCTAATAGACCGTGGCCGCCATTAGAAGATGGCGCCGGCTTCCACTGTGGCCTGTGATAAACAACTCCTTATATGGAGAATTGGCACGCAATCCCTTACCACCCTATGAGAGAGATCCACGTGGCAGCTTGGGATTGGTATGCGGGAGGCTTTATTAGGCTGTGCTTGGGCGCTTGGGGGGGGGGGGTCACTAGAAGATGATACTTGAATCAAGGCCTGAATAAACTGCTGAAAGAAGATTCCCGAGTTGCGTCTTCCTTGCGGGCAAGGGGTCGCGACACCCCCTCAAGAAAGAGTCTCATTAGACATTTGGATGATCTGCTATAGGCTGGATTGTGGAAGACATGAAGTCAAAAGGACCGAATGCCTAACTATGGGAAATGTAGTCAGAAGGGAGCTTCCACTTATAATTTCTAGGATTTATCTCAGCTGCAAAAATCTCTTTTCTTGAAGCCAAAGATTTCTTGAGAGTGCTGTATCCAGTGACCAAATGAAACAGGTGTAAAAAAAAAAATGGCCACATGACCTAGTGGACAGATTAGGCTTCAGCGCTCCCCACTCGGTTTCCCTATGATGGATATCCATCACTGTTCAATTTCTTCCTTTTATTAATTCCCACATTTTCTCTTCACAAGTATTGCTGATAAATATTTTTGTGACCCAATTTCCAGCTTAGAATCCTGTTTTGAAGAAGACTACTAATGATATTCACCTTGTTCTGGTCATACAAATCTTATTATAAAAATAGATAATTGATCAATGTTTTCTAATAATACCAAATTTATCCTCTAAGAAAGGAGCAACTTAGCCAAAAGTAATTGACTCCAATTCAATTAATAGTTACTAAAATCGAATAAACTGAGAAAAAAATGAGTCATCATTTTAGATGTAACAGTTGTAAAAGAAAAGGATTATGAAGACAAAAAAAAATTGTTCAAGGAGACTGAGAGAGAGTTGGATTGGGCTATACAAGGAGACTGAGCCCTGTTCATGAGCACGGATTCATGCATTTGGTATATTGTCCTCTAATATTATTTCCTTCCATCTATAGTCCCTTTGACTAATTAGGATACATTCTTAATACATATAGGACACATTCTTTGAATTAGGAAGATTATTTTCCCAAGGGATATTTCTCTTAAGAGATTTTCCTAAAGAATGGCCAAATTATATTGCAGATACATTTATTACCAAGAATAATGTCTTTGTTAATGGGTATGCAAACATTTAGGCTAAGTGTTGTTAACAGATTTATTTTACAGAGGTACAGAATCAGCCAAAGAAATTTTCATTACTCTATTAACAACTCAAAAAATGAAAAATATTTATTTAATTTAATATATTATGTTGCATGCTTTCCATTTATTGGTAATAAGAATAAAAAATGTAGTCTTCATAGTGCCATTTCTATCATGGTAATGGCTTTCCCAAGCAAAATTTGAGCACAAACATGGGACTTTTGCACCAAATAATAACAGCTAAAAGGAAAATTTTTGAGACAGTGTAATGGGTTCTGGAAGACTTTGAGCTTCTGGATGTTTATTAGGTACATCTAAGAATAATGTACTATTTGTACAAAGAAAAATACATCTAGTTGCTTACTTCATAGTGATTAACTTCTTCAACTGATAAGAAAAGGAAAAACAAACCAGGCAATAAAATGTTACTGAATCTGCAGAAACAATTGCCCAACAAAACAGATCTAAGCAGAAGGTGAAGAGAGGAACTTCTAGGAATGCTCCACCAGAATGATATCCACACTTAGCATTAGCCCTTTGGATTTTTTTCTTTTCCTGCTTCTGTTTCTCTGATTGATTTCAGATATGATGTTTAGTATTACAGCCCTTTAATATATGATGTTAAGGTGAAGATAGAAAACAAGTGCTGAGGACAATAGGAAGAAAAATGAAAAAGATTTGGGTACTGATGACACAATGGAGTTGTCATACCCACCCTGGACCACCTTTCTCAAACTACTAGGTGAGAGATTTAGTCTTCATTCTTGTTAGAGCTGCTGTTATCCCTGGATGCTGTTACTATCTTCTGAATGAATCCCTAAATGATAGTGTACTTTAGTTTAGCAACCAAAACAGAAGTTCTTAATGCAATTATTAAATGAAATGGACTTTATTTTGGATATTTGATTCAAATGAAATTTTTAAATTCTATAGAAAATATTGTCTTTAATAATATATAGATAATAATATATAACATTAAAATCTTCAAATACCAAATATTTTATTAATAGGTAGAATGATTTTTCATTCATTGTAACTAGGTTTAGGATGTCAAAAATCAGAATACTTTAAGGACTCTTCAATGATCACTCATACTTTAAAATTAATCTCACACAAGAGAAAATTTTTATTAATTTTAACTGTTTAATTAGTCACTTGTCTGCATTTGGGGATTTGCAACTACATGTTGAGTTAATTAGAATGTCTTTAAAATCTTTAATTTCTGTTTTTCTTGCATACAAATGTATTATTCCATAAAGTTTTTTATATATAATAATAGAGTCTATATAATCAGGTTGAATTTCTTTTTCAAATTTACATTGGATAATTCACTATTTATGGGTCAAGTACTAAAAATGAACAACTATGTATATAAATTAACTTTGGGTCTAAATTAGGATTTAGAGGTATAGGATTTACTTAATTATATTACATTAGTTGGTATCAAGGACATTATAATGTGATAATTTACAATTTAAAAAATATAAACCTTATATTTTATTTTATTTTATTTATTTTATTTTATTGGAGAATATTATTTCATAAAAATCTGGTTCTTCAAAATATTTTCTTCACATGTTCACTGTGGTGTGCACACCTGTAATCCAAGCTACTTAGAAGGCTGAGGTGAGAATATGGCAAGTTCAAGGCCAACCTCAGCTATTTAGTGAGATCCTCAGCAACTTAGTGACACCCTTTCTCA
Organism: Marmota monax; assembly: GCF_021218885.2. NCBI lineage: Eukaryota > Metazoa > Chordata > Mammalia > Rodentia > Sciuridae > Marmota > Marmota monax. The sequence continues at coordinate 7,348 of NW_026694617.1, read as the reverse complement.
AAAAAAAAATTACATATGGAGATGTAGTTCAATATTAAAGCATCCCTGGGTTCAACCCCCAGTAACCCCCCTAAAATTTCTCACATTAAAACACAAAGATACTTCCATTCTTTCTCTAATTATCATAATTCAAATAATTCTAAATATTGTTAATTACAAAATATTAGAATTATAAGCATATTGTTGACAATTATCAAATTTGCCTCAGATATTTTATTTAATAGTATACAGAAATATGAACTCTTCAGTTGGCAATGATAAAATTTTAGAAGCCAAATGGTACTGTGATTCAGAATAAAATACATAGTATGAAGCTTAAATAATTTAAATAGTTCATTTCTCTCAGATCAAAAATAGGAAAGAACAACTTTTTGGTAAAGACACAACATAAAATTTCTTTCTTCTGTTCTTCTTATAGTCTAGCTCAAATCTGAATGTAAGGCTAGTGCCATTTATTTAAGCCAAGAAAAACTCTTTCAATAACCAGCCTGATTTTAGACTTATGTAATCTATTTACTAATTTATGCTTCTCAGATATATTTTCCTCCCAGTTTTGAGTTGTGATTCTAGTGTTATATGGTAACATCTTTAGGCTAATGATTTGTAAGAAGGAGGTAACTGCTATGTTTGGTAACTGCTTTCTTTTTTTTTTTAATTTTTTATTGTTGGCTGTTCAAAACATTACATAGTTCTTGATATATCATATTTCACAATTTGATTCAAGTGGGTTATGAGCTCCCATTTTTACCCCATATACAGATTGCAGAATCACATCAGTTACACATCCATTGATTTACATATTGCCATATTAGTGTCTGTTGTATTCTGCTGCCTTTCCTATCCTCTACTATCCCCCCTCCCCTCCCCTCCCCTCCCCTCCCCTTCTCTCTCTGCTCCCTCTACTGACATTCGTTTGTCCCCCTTATATTATTTTTCCCCTTCCTCTCACTTCCTCTTGTATGTACTTTTGTATAACTCTGAGGGTCTCCTTCCATTTCCATGCATTTTCCCTTCTCTCTCCCTTTCCCTCCCACCTCTCATCCCTGTTTAATGTTAATCTTCTTCTCATGCTCTTCGACCCTACTCTGTTCTTAGTTACTCTCCTTATATCAAAGAAGACATTTGGCATTTGTTTTTTAGGGATTGGCTAGCTTCACTTAGCATAATCTGCTCTAATGCCATCCATTTCCCTGTAAATTCTATGATTTTGTCATTTTTTAATGCAGAGTAATACTCCATTGTGTATAAATGCCACATTTTTTTTATCCATTCATCCATTGAAGGGCATCTAGGTTGGTTCCACAGTCTAGCTATTGTGAATTGTGCTGCTATGAACATCGATGTAGCAGTGTCCCTGTAGCATGCTCTTTTTAGGTCTTTAGGGAATAGACCGAGAAGGGGAATAGCTGGGTCAAATGGTGGCTCCATTCCCAGCTTTCCAAGAAATCTCCATACTGCTTTCCAAATTGGCTGCACCAATCTGCAGTCCCACCAGCAATGTACAAGTGTACCCTTTTCCCCACATCCTCGCCAGCACTTGTTGTTGTTTGACTTCCTAATGGCTGCCAATCTAACTGGAGTGAGATGGTATCTTAGGGTGGTTTTGATTTGCATTTCTCTGACTGCTAGAGATGGTGAGCATTTTTTCATGTACTTGTTGATTGATTGTATGTCCTCCTCTGAGAAGTGTCTGTTCAGGTCCTTGGCCCATTTGTTGATTGGGTTGTTTGTTCTCTTATTGTCTAATTTTTTGAGTTCTTTGTATACTCTGGATATTAGGGCTCTATCTGAAGTGTGAGGAGTAAAGATTTGTTCCCAGGATGTAGGCTCTCTATTTACCTCTCTTATTGTATCTTTTGCTGAGAAAAAACTTTTTAGTTTGAGTAAGTCCCATTTGTTGATTCTAGTTATTAACTTTTGTGCTATGGGTGTCCTATTGAGGAATTTGGAGCCCGACCCCACAGTATGTAGATCGTAGCCAACTTTTTCTTCTTGAAGACCTCCTGGAGGCAGCTTTTGTGAGGCTGGGAAAGCTGAACTCTTTCTGTTGCGCTGTGCAGCCCAGAGTAGCAAACAACACATTCAGGATGGTTGGAAAAGGCCCCAAGAATCAAGGAACAAGATGTCTACTTATACTTTCTTGTGAAGATGTTCAAGAAAGAATCTGGGTGTTGGGGACAGGTCCTTGTCAGTTCTGCAGAATTTTCCAAGTAATGCTTTGAGACGTGAAAGGCAATGTTTGGAAAAAAAATTCTAAATCTGAGGAAATGAGAAAAGATGCTGTGATTGGGAAGTGAAGGTTTATGCATTCACTAAGGGAGGCAAGAAGATAAAGGACCTCAGTGCTCTCAATACACCATTATTAGGATTTATCCTGTTTTGTTATGAATCATACTCTAAAATCAAATCCACAAACCCAGGCAACACCATTGGAGGGATGGAGAAAAAAATAAAAACTGGAATAAGAATATTGAAATGTTTTTTGAAGTTGCATAAACAGTATTACGGTTTTAACACTGTTATCTATTTTTACATAAACAGTATTACAGTTTTAAAACTGTTATCTATTTTTTAAGAAAAAGACATTTCCCCACCTTTCAGAGATGTTCACAGGTAAAGTTATGCTACAAGGAAGTGTTTACTATTTTCCATATTAATCAGCATGTGTTACTTAATCAAACAATTTTTGTTTGCTTCTTCAAATGTTATAGCAAATTTAATGACTGTCATGACCTTAAACTATGTTGTTTCATTGTAAGTATAATCTAGCTAGTGAACAACATAGTGTGAAATTTAAATACATAAATGAATGCATAAAAATAAAATATTCATTTGTAACCAAGAAAAGTAATGAATTCATCCTAAAAATAATGATATATTTACAAATCAAGGAATCCTTAACTTAAATTGGGTAACTCTTTGCTGTAAGGGGCTGCCATGTGCAAAAGAGTATGTTAAACAGCATTCCTTACTTCGGTAAACAAGATTTCAATAGTGCTGCCCCAGTTACAAGAACCAAAAATATATGTAGAGATGGCCAAATATCCCCAGAGAGGAGAAGCCACAAAATCTTCCTTGATTGATGTTATAGTTTGGATGGAGGTGTTCCAAAAATTTCACGAGTGAGACAATGCAAGAAGGTTCAGAGAAGAAATTATTGGGTTGGAGAGTCTTAACCCAGTCAGCGAATTAATCCCTTGGTATGGATTAACTGAGTGGTAACTGAAGTTGTGGAGTATGGCTGGAGGAGGTGTGAATTGGGGATGTGGCTTTGGGGTATATATTTGTATTTGGCAAGTGGAGACCTCTCTCTCTATCTCTCTCTCTCTCTGCTTTCTGATCATCAGGTGAGCTGCTTCCCTCTACCAAACTATTCTTCCATGATGTCCTCATCTTGAGCACCCAGAAATGGAAGCAGCTGTCTATGGATTGAGACCTCTGAAACCATGAGCATTCAAACAAACTCTTCCTCCCCTACAGTATTTCTGGTTGGGTCTTTTAGTTGCAGTGGTGAAAAAGCTGACTAAATGATTTACATAATAGTTAATCTGGATTGTCAATTTGATTAGATTATGAAATGCCTCTGATTAATCATTTAATTAATCATTCCAGAGATGATTGGCATGTGGAAGAGCTAACTGAAAGGGGACATCTGAAATGAATATGGGCAGCATTGTCCAATAGAATGGAGACAAGGATGGAACAAATGGTAGAGAAGGAGAAAATCTTATGAACTCTATTATTTCTGAGCGAGTGAATTGATGGCTGCTGCCATAGCCCAAGGATACTAGACTCCAACTTCTTTACTCTTCAAATGTAAACTCTTAACCAAAGATTCTACAGGGAGTTTTCAATATTTGGGTCTTAAACTGGAGCTGCCTCATTGCTTGTTTCAGCTTCTTGGACTGAGCAGCTATGGTTTCCTCTGGCCCTCCAGAGTGCAGAGGTTATTGGGGGACTCTCTAGTTTCTAATCATGTAAATCAATACCCCTTTAATATTATATATATATATATATATATATATATATATATATATATATATACATATATAATTTGTTCCTCTAGATAATCTTAATAAAGTTGATAATCAGTGCTCTAGAGGAACTAAGATACATATTTTAAAGTTTTATATGTAAATACACTGATTAAGCTTTGATATTATAAATCAGATTTAGCATGTCAACAATTTCAGATATAAAAAAATCATATTTTTACCATATAGTCTGGCTTTTACAGGAATATCTTGTAATAGCAATTTTATTTTTCTTACTGAGCTAGATGCTTGGAAAGTATGCAATTGCATTTTTCTTAGATGTAATCAGCTTACATATCATATGCTCCATTGAAATGTATGTTTGTGTAGGAGATGGAAGTTTTCTATTTAAGTTTTCTTCATATGCATTTTAATAGTAATTTTAAATATTTTTCTTAGTTTAAAGAAATGTTTCCATTTTTGTACCTGCCAGTCCGCTGAAGAGAGATAACTTGTTTATGGGTTAATTGTTATTTTTTTTTAATTTCAAATGATAATTCTATTAGAGAATTAGTCTAGTTTATTACCTGTTTCTAAACCAAATGAATGAATAAATCAAACACTTATTATGCAACTTGAATTATCATAAACTGTTTTTTTTTACCTTTTCTTTGTCTTTGTTTTAATAAAAATGTTAATATTTATTATGAAACAGCATTTTCTTTTTCATTTATCATAGAAAACTTACAACATAAAAACACAGGATGCTGAGGACACAGTTCTCAGGTAGAGCACTTTCATAGTATGCACAAGGCCCTGGATTCTATTCTCAACATTGACAAAAAAGAAAAAAGAGAGAAAAAAAATAACAATTATCCAGTTTCATGAATCAACTGTATGATTATGTGTATATCTGAATATGTCACAGTGAACCCAACTATTATGTATAATTATAATGAACTAATAAAAATATAAAAATAATCAACTATACATCATCAATACCCCATATATTTCCCAAACTACCTGCATTATTTTAAGTCAAGAAACAGATATTTGGTTATTTCGTCTATAATTCTATCCGTATGCATCCCTAAAATACTATCATACCTAAAAATTAACAAATAACCCACATTATCAAATGTTTAGTCAATGTCTAAATATTCTGGTGGTGCTTTCATAAGTTTTATATTCTGAGTTTAATTAGATATCCAAGTAAGCACTACACATTGTAGTTTATCACTTTAGACTTTTTATTTATAAAATTCCACCAGTATCTCTTAGTTTTCCTTACAATTTATTTTGAAGAATACAGATTGTTTGTTCTACAGTTTCATATAATTAGGATTTGCACAGTGCATCCCAATGTTATGGCTTCCACATTCTGGCATTTATGCTTATAACAAAGTTTGAGGAAAATGCTTCACAGCTGTATTGTGCATTTCCATCTGAAGACACACATTTTGGGGGACTGTTATCAGCCTCTGGTAAGGATTTGTAGAATTTGTTAATTCATGTCACAGTGTAAAATAAAGATACTCTAATTCAATCATTTCTTCCTTATTTAGTTTTTAGAATAATTCTATACAAAGAAATTTCCCCTTTGGTTGCCCTGAGTTAGCATTTATGTGGGAAAGGTAAGATAAATTCTAACACTATATATACCCATTTTCAAAATGAGTTGCTTTGCTAGCATTCTCTATAAATGATCGAAAGACTATCATATTTAATTGTCTTTAGTTAATACTACAGTGATACCATGAATTGAAATATGTATGCTGTATTGAAATTCACAAATTATCCCTGCTGATGCTTATGTTCAACTAATCTCATCTTTGGCCATTAGGAGCCACTTTAAGTTGGCTCCTTCTGTCCTTTTGACATAACTCTTGATGCTAATAGTATTTGAGAATTCTGTTGCCTTTTGAGCATATGGCAAGTATTTCAGTTAATCTCTTCTATTTTCAGTTCCAGACTTATAACACTACTGACCCTTTGGGCAAAATATAAAATGTGTACATTTGTAAAAAACGATTCATTTGTTGAAATGTGTAGAACAAACTTCCCAAAATTACATGATTAGTAGCTTGATTATTCAGAGAAGAATTCATTTTCTACTAAAAGAATAATTATTTTCATATCTCTATACTTTTGTATATATATATTCATGTTTATTTTATGTTAGATATTTACATGAAGTAATGATCTAAACCTATTCCCCCAAAGTTTTCTAGTAACATTTATTGAAGCATCCCCGCCCACCATGTTGTAAAATTATCTTCATGATATACTAAATATTTTTATTCTTATGTCACTTTTGGAATTTTATATTACATTCTATTAATTGATATTTCTTTCATAGTACTACCATTGTCTACATTTTGGTAAACTTTTAAATATTTTAATAGTTTCATAACATTAATTATAAGTAGTTATAATTAATGTTATAAAACTTTATAATATTAATTTTAAACATTTTTATAACTAATACATTAAATTTTACTTTAAATTTAAATATTATTTGTTAATTTAAATTAAATTTTAAATTTAAATATTTAAATATTAAATTTTAAATTTAAATATTAAATATGACACTTTAAATATTTCACTGTCACTCTCTTCTTCCTTATGTTCATTGTTCCTTCGGACCATTCAGATATCATTCTTATTTTTGCTTTTCTATAGGTAATAATTTTTTTCTTCCATCTTCTTTTAATATATTTTCTATAAATTTGATTTTCTGCACCCTTGTAGGCTTCCTATGTATATATTTTTGTTTGTTTTATTTTGCTTTTATTCTGCATTGTATTCTCTGATGTTTTTAGTATCTGATAGCATTTTTTGTTTCTTATTGTTATTATTCTCAAATGTTTTATTGTTTACCATTGCCTATTTATCCTTCTGAATAAAATTTAACATTTCTGTTATGCTAAAAATTAGTTTGTGATTTTGATGGAGATTTTAAATTAACTTGGAGATGAAATTAGGGATAGAATGCTTTAGGAGTAATTGAAATCCAAATAATCTGAAAAGTCTGTATCCAACAGCATTGCATATCTTTGCAGTTATGCAAAGATTATTAAATGACTTTTTAAAGTATTATAATTTAATTTTTAGGAAATGTACATTTTCATTGCTAGTAAAGATGAAAATTTATTTTCATAGTGTTTTCTAATTAGTATATTTGAAGACTTTTTTGATGTCTTGATTATGTAAACAGTTACTTATTGTCAAAAACACCTTTTTGCTAGTCTGAGCAGGACCCCTCCTCATGAAATTCATGACATTAAAATAGTAATTTTTTGCTACCTACTCTCTGTTCAGATATAATCAGATTATTATGCAACTAGACTCCCTACCTATCTTTAATCAAAGCT